>NW_022437028.1:6180809-6239326 GCF_009761245.1 Sapajus apella
TATATGTGTGTGTGTATATGTGTGTGTGTATATGTGTGTGTGTATATATGTGTGTGTGTATATGTGTGTGTGTATATATGTGTGTGTGTGTATATATGTGTGTGTGTATATGTGTGTGTGTATATATATATATATATATTTATATATATCTCCTAGGACATATATTTATATCCTTTAACATATATATCCTTTACAGGATATATATTTGTATCCTATACTAGGAGACAGATATAGATATAGATATATACACCGTAACACACAACTCTATTAAAAAGTGGGCAAAAGATATAACAGGTACTTTGCAAAAGAAGATATACAGGCAGCCAATGAACACGAAAAAATGCTCAACATCACTAATCATCAGAGAAATGCAAATAAAAACCACAATGAGATACCTTCTCACACCAGTCAATGGCTTTTATTAGAAAGCCAAAAATAATTAGATGTTGACAGGGCTGTGATGAAATGAACACTTACATACTGTTGGTGGGAATGTAAGTTAGTTCAGCTCCTGTGGAAAGGAGTTTGGAGATTTCTTTCTCAAAGAACCAGAAACAGAACTACCAAGTGGCTGGGCACAGTGGCTCACACCTGTAATCCCAGTACTTTGGGAGGCTGAGGCAGGTGGATCACGAGGTCAAGAGATCAAGACCATCTTGGTCAACATGGTGAAACCCCATATCTACTAAAAATATAAAAATTAACTGGGCATGATGGCGTGTGCCTTGTAGTCCCGGCTACTCAGGAGGCTGAGGCACCAGAATCACTTGAACCCGGGAGGAAGGGGTTGAAATGAGCTGAGATTGCGCCACTGCACTCCAGCCTGGCAACAGAGGGAGACTCCATCTCAAAAAAAAAAAAAAAAAGAATTTCCCTTCAACTCAGCAATCCCATTACCACGTACACATCCAAAGGAAGATACCTTGTAATGCCGAAAGGACGCCTGCACCCGTGTGCCCACTGCAGCGCTATTCACAACAGCAAACACATACGGGCAACCCGAGGGCCCGCCAACGAGCAAGTGGATTTTTTTTTTTTTTGAGATGGAGTCTCACTCTTGTTGCCAGGCTGGAATGCAATGGCACAATCTTGGCTCAATGCAACCTCCACCTCCCTGGGTTCTGTAAGGTCTTTTAGGCTGACTGACAGTGCTATGGACGCCATGTTACCCTCTGTGACCTGCACGGACACCCCAGATGAGTTCCTGGAAAATCTAAAGCAATACGAACACCATGAAAAGAGGAAAAAATGATCAACCCCTGTGGCGTCCACTTAACTTTGAGACATTCTCTATTGTTCCTTATTCTGGCCCTAATTGATAAGGCTATTGGACTTTGTAACCGACCTGAGACAACCCTAGGACCCTACTCTACACCCTACGATCCCCTCCCAGCCTGCAAAAAATCACCCTAAACTGTAACTTTCCACTGCCCACCCAAACCCATAAAACCAACCTCTATCCCTCCGCCTTTGCTGATGCCCTTTTTGGCCTCAGCCCACCTGCACCCAGGTGAATAAACAGCCATGTTGCTCACATAAATCCAGTTTGGGGGGTCTTTTCATTCAGCACACACATTTTAACAGGTTCAAGCAATTCTTCTACCTCAGTCTCCTGAGTAGCTGGGATTACAGGTATGTGCTACCATGCTGGGCTAATTTTTGCATTTTTAGTAGAGACGGGGTTTCACTATGTTAGCCAGCCTGATCTCAAACTCCTGACCTCAAGTGATCCACCCAGCTCGGCCTGACAAAGTGCTGGGATTACAGGCATGAGCTGCCATGCCCGGCCCCAGATTGGATTTTTTAAATGTGATACACAGGTATCATGGAATACTATGCGGCCATAAAAAAAAGAACAGAATCATGTCTTCTGCAGCACCTCCAGCTGGAGGCCATTATCCTAAAGGAACTAACACAGACATAGAAAACCAGATACCACATGTTCTCATTTATAAGCACAAGCTAAACATCAGGTACATATAGAAATAAAGATGCAGATGGCCAGATGTGGTGGCTCATGCCTGTAATCCCAGCACTTTGGGAGGCCAATGTGGGTGGATCACCTGAGGTCGGGAGTTCGAGACCAGCCTGGCTAACATGGTGAAAACCCATCCCTACCAAAAATACAAAATCAGCCAGGTGTGGTGGCGCATATCTGTCATCCTAGCTACTCGGGAGGCTGAGGCAGGAGAATTGGTTTGAATCTGGGAGGCAGAGGTTGCACTGAGCTGAGATCATGCCACTGCACTCCAGCTGGGCAACAGAGCGAGACTTCGTCTTAAAAAATGAAAAAAAAAAAAAAAAAAAGAAGGAAGGAAGAAAGAAAGATGCAAACAACAGACCCCTGAAGAATACCAGGAGGAAGAAGAAAGGGGGACAGGGGTTGAAAAACTACCTACTGGGGCCGGGGATAGTGACTTCATACTTGTAGTCCCGGCACTTTGGGAGTCTGAGGCAGGCGAACTACCTGGGCCGGGAGTTTGAGACCAGCCTGGCCTACGTGGCGAAACCCCATCTCTATTAAAAATACCAAAAATTAGCTGGGTATGGTGGTGGGTGCCTGTAATCCCAGATACTTGAGAGGCTGAGGCAGGAGAATCACTTGAACCCAGGGGGCGGAGGCTGCAGTGAGCCAAGATTACATCACTGTACTGTATCCTGACCCAAAAGGGCAAAACTTTGTCTCAATTGAAAAAAAATAAAAAACAAAAAGCAAATTCTCCTGCCTCAGACTCCTGAGTAACTGGGATTACAGGCATGTGCCACCATGCCCAGCGGCACATGGGTACCTACTGTGTACTACGGGCACCTATTATATATACCTGTTGTGTATTATGCTCATTACCCGGGTGATGGGTTCAATCAAACTTCGAACCTTAGCAACACATGATATACCCCTGTAACAAAATCGCGTATGTACCCCTGAATCTAAAACTGGAAAAAATATACAATTCAGGGACTTTTAGTATATTTGAAGTTGTATAACCATCCCTACAATCTATTTTAGAACATTTTCTTATATTTTTATTATTTAAGATGGGGTCTCACTATGTTGCCCAGGCTGGTCTTGAACTCCTGGGCTCAAGCAATCCTCCCACCTCCACCTCTCAAAGTGCTGGGAATACAGGTGTGAGCCACAGTGCCTGGCCTAACTTTAGAACATTTTTATCACCCCTGTACCACTAAGCAGTCACCCCTCTGTTTTTCCCCAAACTCCCAGCTCCACTTAACCACTCATTTCTATGGATTTGCCTATTATGTATGGACTTTTCATATAAATGGAATAATATGTGATATTTTGCATCTGACTTGTCACTATGATCTCTTCAGTGTTCATCTACATTATAGCAGATGCCAATACTTCATCCCCTTTTATTTTTACTTTTTAAACAGATGGGGTTTCACCATGTTGGCCAGGCTGGTCTTGAACTCCTGACCTCAGGTCATCTGCCCACATCGGCCTCCCAAAGAGCTGGGAATACAGGCGTGAGCCACCATGCCCAGCCCATTCCTTTTTCTTTTTTTTTTTGAGATGGAATTTCATTCTGTCACCCAGGCTGGTGTGCAATAGCATGATCTCAGCTCACTGTAACCTCCGCCTCCCAGGTTCAAGCGATTCTCCTGCCTCAGCCTCCTGGGTAGCTGGGATTATAGGCACCTGCCACCACGACCAGATAGTTTTTGGATTTTTAGTAGAGACGGGATTTCACCATGTTGGCCAGGCTGGTCTTGAACTCCTGACTTGAGGTGATCCGCCTGCTTTGGCTTCCCAAAGTGCTGGGATTACAGGTGTGAGCCACTGCACTCAGCCTCATTCCTTTTTATGGCTGAGTAATATTCCACTATGTGGACAGACCACATTCTGTTCCACCCAATTAAGTACTGATAGACACTTGGGTTGCTCGTGCCTTTTGGCTATTATGAGTAACACTGCTATGAACATTCATGTAAAAGCTTTGGTGTAATTGTGTTTTCATTTCTTTGGGGTCTATATCTTAACCTTCTGAAGAAACACCAAGCTATTTTCCACAGTGGCTGCACCATTTTACTTTGTGGTTAGCAATGTATAAGGCTTCCAATTTCTCCATGTTCTCAACACCACTTCTTATTATCCGTCTCTTTGATTATGACCATCCTAGTGGGTGTGAATGATATCTCACTGCGGTTTTGACATCAATTTAATCTAAAACGCCTTCATCAATCAGCAGAATCACAATTAGACTGCATGCGAATTAGATATATGTGACAGGAAGCTTGCATAATTAGGGCTAAGCCAAGACATCCTTAAGCCAAAATATCCTGAGGCCAGGTTCTAACCCAGAAACAGAAATATTGAATATTGTGCAATGGACTTCAGAGAGCGAGAAGGGATAAAGGAAAGAACATAGACTCTAACTTCTTTAAAAAACAAAAACAAACAAAAAAAACTGCTGGGCACAGCGGCTTACACCTGTAATCCCAGCACTTTGGGAGGATGAGGCAGGCAGATCACCCGAAGTCAGAAGTTCAAGATCAGCCTGGACAACATGGCAAAACCCCATCTCTACTAAAAATACAAAAATTAGCCAGATGTGGTGGCACATGGCTGAAATCCCAGCTATTCAGGAGGCTGAGGCAGGAGAATCGCTTGAATCCAGGAGGCAGAGGTTGCAGTGAGCTGAGATCACATCACTGCACTCCAGCCTGGGCAACAAGAGTGAAACTCCGTCTCAAAAAAATAAAAATAAAAAAAAAAGTTTTATTGATTTATTTTTGAGACTGGGTCTTACTATGTGTTACCCAGGCTGGAATGCAGTGGTACAGTCATAGCTCACTGCAGCCTTGACCTCCTGGGCTTAAGTGATCTTCCTGCCTCAGCCTCCTGAGTAGCTGGGGCTATAGGCGTGTACCACCATCCCTTCCTAAATTTTTTTGTATTTTTGGTAGAGCCAGGCCTTGCCATGTTGCCCAGGCTGGTCTCAAACTCATGGCTCCAAGTGATCCTAATGCCTCAGCCTCACAAAGTGCTGAGACCATGGGTGTGAGCCACCGTGCCTGGTCAACTTTGCTTCCATATTGAATTTTTGTTCAGGGAGACAAAGACAATTCCAGAAGGGGCTGAGGAGGGTCTAAGTGGCTGGGACCTGTCAGAGATGGCACTGAGAGGAAGAATCTGGAGTCTGCAGCCAGGCTGAGAGAAAATCTGCAGCTGTCAAGACAGGAGCCAAAGCCCCCCCCACAGGGCCTGGCTCAGAAGTCAGAGTCCAGGCCAGGTATGGTGGCTCATGCCTGTAATCCCAGCACTTTGGGAGGCCAATACAAGACAACTCCTTGAAGCCAAGAGTTCAAGACCAGCCTGGGAAACAGAGTGAGACGCTGACCCAAAAAAAAAAAAAAAAAAAAAGGAAAGAGGGGGTGTTCAGAGAAGCCTTGAGATGGTCTTGTAACCCCAAAGACTTTGCAATAACCTGAAGGATGACATTTGAAACAAGAAAAGACGCCTTCAGTGCCCAAGTTGTCCGCGTGGTTGTGGTTTCCTGTGAATGGGGGCCCCATAGCAAAGTGAGATCAGTCACAGAACATAAAGGGGAATTATCCCTGTGGAGCACCATCTGCTAGGATTTCAAGGTCCAGCCTACAGTCCTAAGATTGCAGACCAGAGCCCCAGAAGATGAGTAGGAAAAGAGGGAGAATTTCCTGGCCAAGGACCTCCTGGGAAGAAAGTCCAGACCGCTGGTCTTATGAAAGGTGGGAGCATAGCGCCGCCTAGTGGCAGTTAGTGTGAGTGCGCCCAGCTTCTGTAACTGCACACAACCATGTTCATTGGCTACTGATTCCTAGAAGCAGAGCTCCCAGCGGTCAGCCCAAAACTAGGGGCTCATGAAGAACACAGCAGAGCCTCAGAGGTTCAATGGGGCACACTGGAACTGACCGCGCTTTATTGCTCTGACTCGGGGCTGCACGCTCCCAATCCCCAGGAGACAAGACAGGGCCGAAAGGTCTGGGTTTGAATCCTGGCCCCACCACTTACAGGCGTGATGGTTTAAGAATATGTCCACACACTTTTAAAAGCTGAAGTCTCAGCCTACGCAACACAACAAGACCCAGTCCCTACAAAAAAGGGAATGAATGAGCTGGGCGCCAGATCTCAGCATATCACTCTGACTGGTCCTGAACTCCTGGGCTCAGGTGATCCTCCTGCCTCAGCCTCCCAAAGTGCTGGGATTACAGGTATCAGTCACTGGGCCTGGCACCCTCACAGCTCTTGATGTTAGCATCCCTCTAAGTTGTTCTGCAGACTACGTGAACAGATCCAGGTGAAGCACTTGCTTCCTGGCGCATGGCACACGTGAAACTGTCCCCGTAAACGTTCTGAAATTAATCAGGAAAGGAAGTAGGGAAACAAATGACAATAAGCGCAGCTGGCAACACCTTCAGCCTTCCTGACTAGGTCGCCTTGCTTGCTCTGCAACCTCCTTGCTCACAGCTGCTTGATGCCGATTGTCCTGGAATCACACAGACCCTGTTACAAGAACACAGTTCCCCTTCCCTGCTCTGTAGATAACAACTTGAATGTCATGAAACACTGTTTTCCCTTGGAGATATTATTTCAGGTCCTGCACACCGATGAAACCACTGACAGCTGGTCTGAAGGGCCCCCCAAGAGCTGACTCACCAAAGAACGCAGTTTTCACATCCCAATGACTTCATTCCCTTTCCTCGACCAATCAATAACCCCAACTTTCCAGCCCCTCACCCTCCCCAATCCCCTTAAAAGCCCCATTCTGGCCGGGTGCGGTGGCTCACGCCTGTAATCCCAGCACTTTGGGAAGCTGAGGTGGGCAGATAACAAGGTCAAGAGATTGAGACCATCCTGGCCAACATGGTGAAACCCTGTCTCTACTAAAAGTACAAAAATTAGCTAGGCATGGTGGCGTGCACCTGTAGTCTCAGTGGCTTGGGAGGCCGAGACAGGAGAATCACTTGAACCAGGGTGGCAGAGGTTGCAAAGGTGCAGTGAGCAGAGATAGTGCCATTGCATTCCAGCCTGGCAACAGAGCAAGACTCCGTCTCAAAAAACAAAACAAAACAAAACAAAAAACCACCACCATCACCAACAAAACCCATTCCACAGCTCCTTGGGGAGATGGATTTGAGGGCCTCCTCCCATCTCCTATGATCATGAAGCTCTTTCTCTGATGCAAACCCTGCTGTCTAAGTGTAACTGGCCTGTTCCCCCGCCACAGGCATACAAACCTTTTGGTCCTATAACAGATTTGTCCAACAGCCGTTACTATTATTCTTGCTGCTGTCACAGAAAACCCACCTTTGCCAGCACCATCCGAGTCTGAACCATCATCGTCATCTTTTAAGAGCACCTCCAGAGTGCTGGTGTTGTTATCGTATACCACGCAGTACTTCACACACTCCAGGTCCACAGACTCTGGGAGAAGATATTCATTCATTTTCTTAAAAAGACACGAGAGAGGCCTGTTGGTGGGCAGGTTTGGTTGAGCAGAGACTCCTTGCATACCAGCACTGGGGGGAGCTAAGGCTGCACTCTCTCGCCTGACTACAGACACAGGTACAGAAGCACTGAGACAGTGGATGGAAAGTCTGTTAAATCCCTCCGCAACTATGTCCCCTTCTGATAAAAGCTGACCACAGCTGACTGGACCAGAGAGAAGTACCTGACCAAAGAACGGCTGGTCTGCTGACTGGTCCACAGCCTGTTAGGTACCCTGGTGTCAGAGAAACTGTGGTCAATTGAATTGTGACATCCTTTCTCATAGTGAGAGTGTCTGGCATGGGAAACTGAATCTAGAAGCACCAGACTGGATGTGGGGGTTTGTGCCTGTAATCCCAGCACTTTGGGAGGTCAAGGCAGGAGGACTGCTTGAGGCCAGGAGTTCGAGACCAGCCTGGGCAACACAGCAAGACCCCTGTCTCTATGAAAAAAAAAAAAAAAATACAAAAATCAGCCAGGCATGGTGGCATGTTCCTACAGTCCCAGCTACTCAGGAGGCTGAGGTGGGAGGATCACTTGAGCCCAGGAGATAGAGGCTGCAGTGAGCTGTGATTGTGTCACTGCACTCCAGCCGGGGTGACAGAACAAGACCCTGTCCCAAAACAACAACAACAACAAAAAAAAAAAACAAAAGAAAACACCCAAAAAGAAGGCAGTAAGTAGACAGTGTGTAGAGCAGAAGTCATGAGTGAGCAGAAGGAATGAGATGAAGTGGAAGATCAAACATGGCTGGTCATGGTGGCTCATGACTATACTTCCAGCTGCCTAGGAGGCTGAGGTGGAAGGATGGCTTGAACCCTGGAGCTCACTGCAACGCTGCAGTGAGCTATGATGACTCAAGCCTGGGTGACAGAGTAAGACTCTGTCTCAAAAAAAAAAAAAAAAAAAAAAACAAAAAAACAAAACCAGACACTATGGATGACAAGATGTACTACCAATTTGATCAGGAGTGCGCACAAAAGAGGGACTTACTGGCAGATAACACTCCAGGCAAGGCAAAGATGCGGCCGGTTTCCAAACCTAAACAAGCTGACTTTAGGACCCAGAGACCCTAAAAAGCCAGATCTCCTTTGAGCTCCCCTCTCCCCTTCCCCGTGCACACTGACTTCCCCTTCTCAGAGGATTTCCTCCAGAGGCTTGAGCCACACACCCTGGCAATGCTCAGACTCCCGTCTTCCCAGTTCCACCACCAGGCTGGACAGAGAAACCCTTCTCTAATTCCAATTCTGATTGGCTCAGCTTTCATCCCAGACCCATGACCAATCACTGCGGCCAGGGTCCTGGCTAGGATTTTATGTTACTTTAGAGACAGGGTCTCACTGTGTTGCCCAGGCTGGACTGCAGTGGTGCAGTCATAGCTCATTGCAGCCTTGAACTCCTGGGCTCAAATGATCCTCCCACTTCAGCCTCCTGAGTGGCTGGGACCACGGGCACACACCACCACGCCTGGCTAATTTATATCTCTCTCTATATATATATTTGAAGATACAAAAAAGCCAGGTGTGGAGTACAGTAGCACCTGTAGTTCCAGCTACTCGGGAGGCTGAGGTGAGCAGATCGCTTGAGCCTTGGAGGTGGAGGCTGCAGTGAGCTATGATTGTACCACTGTACTCCAGCCTGGGTGACAGAGCAAGGCCTGTCTCAAAACAGTAACAACAAGGCCAGGTGCAGTGGCTCATGCCTGTAATCCTAGCACTTTGGAAGGTCAAGGCAGGCAGATTACCTGAGGCCAGGAGTTTGAGATCAGCCTGGCCAATAGGGTAAAACCCCATCTCTACTAAAAATACAAAAATTAGCCGAGTGTGGTGGTGCATGCCTGTAGTCCCGGCTACTCAGGAGGCTGAGGCTGAGGCAGGAGAATGGCTTGACCCTAGGAGGTAGAGGTTGCAGTGAGCCGAGATCACATCACTGCACTCGAGCCTGGGTGACAGGATGAAGCTCTTTTTCAAAACGACAACAACAACAAACACTCAAAAAGAAGGCAGTAAACGAATGCCTTCTGGGGTCCCACTGTGTTGTCCAGGCTGGTCTTGAACTCTTGGGCTCAAGTGGTCTCAGACCACCTCAGCCTCCAAAAGTGTTGGGATTATAGGCACAAGCCACTGCGCCTCGCCAGGATGTTATTTTAGAAAATGCCACTAGAAATCCACGGTTTGGGCAGAGAGGGGAGAAGTTGCCCCCAAAAAGGGGGAGATATTGGGCAGAAAAAAGATGTTCACCACACCCACTTTTTGGGAAAGACACTACCATATTAAAAATACAAATCAGGCCAGGCCTATGCTTAGGCCTGTCATCCCAGCACTTTGGGAGGCTGAGGAGGGAGGATCGCTTGAACCCGGGAGTTCAAGGCCAGCCTGGGCAACATAGCGAGACGCCATCTCTACAAGAAATACAAGTTAGCTGAGTATGGTGGTGCACATCTATGGTCCCAGCTACTGGGAAGGCTGAGGTGGGAGGATTGCTTGATCCTAGGAGTTGAAAGCTGCAGTGAGCAGTGATGGCGCCACTGCACTCCAGCCTGGGTGACAGAGTGAGACCCTGTCTCAAAACAAAACAAACAAACAAATAAACAGGCTGGGTGAGGTAGCTCACGCCTGTAATCCTAGCACTTTGGGAGGCCAAGGCAGGCAGATTGCCTGAGCTCAGGCGTTCAAGACCAGCCTGGGCAACACGGTAAAACCCCATCTCTACTAAAATACCAAAAAAAAAAAAAATAGCCGGGTGTGGTGGCACACACCTATAGTCCCAGCTACTCAGAAGGCTGAGGCGAGAGAATTGCTTGAACCCAGGAGGCAGTGGTTGCATTGAGCCGAGATTGCGCCACTGCCCTCCAGCCTGGGTAAGAGAGCAGCATTCAGTACAAATCAACGGCAGGACATATCCTGCTTTCAAAAAATGTTACAGTATGGGATACACAGGCATCACAGAAGTGAGGAAACGTGGTAGCACAGCGCTGCTGAGGCGTCAGTGAGCGTGGATGTGTACTGCGGATGAGGCTGGAGAGAGATGTGGTCAGATGCAAGAGGGCTGAGAACACAGAGCTGGGAGCCTTTCTGTCCTGCTGGGGCTGGGGATGCCCTGAAGGCCTCAATCTGCAAACTGGGACTTTAGGGAGGGAAGGTGAGAGCTATCAGCCTAAATGAGAGGCGCTGAGGGGCAGAGGCAGAGAGAATGTCTCTTTCCCAGAGCAGGAGGTACCGCCAGAATCAATGAAATGCACAGACTTGAGCTCAGTGGGAACAGAGGCCCATACACCAAGAGGGGCTCTGAATAGGTTGAAGAAAGACGCCTTTAATGGGGATTAACAGTGAGATGGTGGGCCAGGTGCGGTGGCTCACACCTGTAATCCCAGCACTTTGGGAGGCTGAGGCAGGCGGATCACTTGAGATCAGGAGCTCAAGACCAGCCTGGCCAACAGGGCAAAACTCCATCTCTACTAAAAATACAATAATTAGTTGGGCATGGTGGCAGGTGCCTGCAACCCCAGCTACTTGGCAGACTGAGGCAGGAGAATTGCTTGAACCTGGGAGATGGAGGTTGCAGTGAGCCGAGATCGCACCACTGCACTCCAGCCTGGGCAGGTAGAACAAGAATCTGTCTCAAAAAAAATAAAAGATCTCAAAAAAAAAAAAAAAAAAAAAATCCTGGAATATACCCTGGCCATGAGTTATGTGTAGAAAAAGGAGTAGAGATGGGGTGCATAAGAGTACAGTGGGAATGGGGAGTAAAGGAGAATTTTTGAAGACAAAATTTTATTTTATTATTTTTGAGACAGGGTCTTGCCCTGTCACCCAGGCTGGAGTGCAGTGGTGCAATCAACCTCTTGGGCTCAAGTTATCCTCCCACCTCGGCCTCCTAAGTAGCCAGTACTACAGATGTGCACCACCACACTGAGCTAATGTTTCAATTTTTTGTAGAGGCAGGAGTCTTGTTATGTTGCCCAGGCTGGCTTTGAACTCCCCGACTCAAGCAATTCTCCCGTCTTGGCCTCCCAAAGTGCTAGGATTAGAGGTGCAAGCCACCATGCCCAGCCCAAAATTTCAGAAGTAAACTTGACAGGACTGCTGATTGCACATGCATACATCATTGCAGCTGTAAGTTCCAGTGAAATCTCTGGCAGGTAAGTACCCTGACAGATATGGAGATCAAGAACAGACCAACAGTTATCTTCAGGTGGCAGAAGAAAATGCAGGTGAACCGGCCAGGCACTGGGGCTCACACCTGTAATCCCAGCACTTTGGGAGGCAACAGGCAGATGGAACACAAAGTCAGGAGTTTGAGACCAGCCTGGCCAACATGGTGAAACCCTGTCTCTATTAAAAATACAAAAAATTAGCTGGGTGTGGAGGTGCATGACTGTAATCCCACCTACTCAGGAGGTGAGGCAGGAGAAGTACTTGAACCCGGGAGGTGGAGATTGCAGTGAGCCAAGATCACGCTAGTGTACTCCAGCCTGGGGGACAGGGCGAGACTCTGTCTCAAAAAAAAAAAAAAAAAGAAAAAAGAAAAAAAGAAAAAAAGAAAATGAAGGTGAACCAAAGAGATAGAAAATAACAGAGAAGTCAAAGGGAACCTCCAAGTGAAGGGCAGAGAATGTGATCAGGACTGAGGAGGACAGAGACGGATCCTGGGTGACGGCAGCCACGCTTCGCCATGACTTGAGGAAGAAGACACCCTGGAGGTGTGGGGAGAAGTTCTCACTGTAGTAGGGGACACGGTGACCGCAGGGCTCTGTCCACTTCTCAGGAGGGGGAAGGGAAGATGGGATAGGATGGGAAGGAAAAAAGGGAAGGGTTTTCATCTTTGGATTATAGCCTATTATCTCTGGGGTTTATTGTGTGTTTGGTGACTAGAACAGAAGGTCTGTGACAGCCTGGGCAACATAGTAAGATCCTGTTTCAAAAAAAAAAAAAAAAAAAATTGCTTAATGGCAGAAGTCTGTAGTCCCAGCTACTCAGGAGGCTGAGGTGGGAGGATGGCTTGAACCCAGGAGTTCAAGCCATGATTGTGCCACTGCACCCCTGCCCGGGTGACAGAGCAAGACCTTTCCCTGAAAATTACTTTAAAAAATAAAACTCCAAAAATAAATATAAAAACAGAAAAAATAACTAAAAAGAAAAAAAGAGAGAAAGCTCCATGAGGGCAGGGACAATGAGCTCAGGCTGTTGTATTCTATTGTATCCCCAAGGTCTGGAATAGTACCTGGCACATCAAGGAATTAAATCAATATCTGGCCAGGCTTGGAGGCTCACACATGTGATGCCAGCACTTTGGGAGGCCAGGGTGGGAGGACAGCTAGAGCCAGGAGTACAAGAGCAGCCTGGACAACACAGTGCAACCCCATTTCTACAAAAAATCCAAAAATTAGCCAGGCATGGTAGCAGCCCCTTGTAGTCTCAGCTACTCTGGAGGCTGAGCAGGATAGGATCGCTTGGGCCCAGGAGGTTTTTTGAGACCAAGTCTCACTCTGTCACTC
This sequence comes from Sapajus apella, assembly GCF_009761245.1. Classification (NCBI taxonomy): domain Eukaryota; kingdom Metazoa; phylum Chordata; class Mammalia; order Primates; family Cebidae; genus Sapajus; species Sapajus apella. The sequence goes on from NW_022437028.1 coordinate 6,193,793, forward strand.
AGGCTCAAGTACAATGGTGTGATCTCAGCTCACTGCAACCTCCGCCTCCTGAGTAGCTCCCGAGAAATCAAGTGATTTCTCCTGCCTCAGCCTCCCGAGTAGCTGGGATTACAGGCGTGAGCCACCACACCCAGCTAATTTTTGTATTTTTAGTAGAGACGGGGTTTCACCACGCTGGCCAGGTTGGTCTCAAACTCCTGACCTCAGGTGATCCACCCACCTTGGCCTCCCAAAGTATTGGGATTACAGATGTGAGCCACTGTGTCCGGCCAAGCCCAGGAGTTAAAGGCTGCAGTGAGCTATGATCGTGCCACTGCACTCTAGCCTGGGTGACAGAGCAAGACACTTGTCTCAAAAAAAAAAAAAAAAAATCAATATTTGTCTAATGAAGTGTTGATAAATATCGGGGGATGGGAGGATACCTGAGAAAATGTGTGAGAGTGAGAGGTGTGGAAGACCACCACGGTGGACGCAGAGAAATCAGTCCAGCCTCTGCTGCCCGCTGGATTGAGGGTAAAACCTCCCCTTATTCCCCACCTGGCTGCAGGGTAGCCAGCCTGCCTCTGCCCATGTACCTTCTTCACATGAAGGGCTGTAATCACGTGGCTCTCGTCATATTCACGTTTGGAACGGACATCTGGAAAGGAAAAGTGTTTAAGTAAGAACTGAATTTGCAAAGGAACATATGACCATAACTACTTAGAGGACTTCCATCATCATCGACATCTATTTGTTGGGCAGCTAAGGGATAGTCATTGTTGGTTTAAAACTTGAGATGCAGGGCTGCGCGATGGCTCACCCTCGTAATCCCAACACTTTGGGAGGCTGAGGCAGGCGCATCACTTGAGGCCAGGAGGCCTAGTCAACATGGCAAAACCCCATCTCTACTAAAAATACAAAAATTAGCTGGGCGTGGTGGCGCATGCCTGTAATCCCAACTACTCAGGAGGTTGAAGAAAGAGGATCACTTAAACCTGGCAAGTGGAGGTTGAGGAGAGCCAACATCATGCCGTTGCACTCCAGCCTGGGCAACAGAGCAAGACTCTGTCTCAAATAAATAAAGAAATGGAGGAAGCAAGGGAGGGAGGAAGAGAGGGGAAGAAAGAAATCAAATTTGAAGTGAGCTCACACTAAATCCCCATCCAGGCTGGAGTACAGTGGCATGATCTCAGCTCACTGCAACCTCTGCCTCCCAGGTTCAAGCGATTTTCCTGCCTTGGTCTCCCAAGACGCTGGGATTACAGGTATAAGCCACCGCACCTGGCCTCTCAACAGCTTTCTAAAGCAGCAATCCCCAGCCTCTTTAAAAGCACCAGGGACCAGTTCGTGGAAGACAATTTTTCCACAGAACAGGACAGTGGGGTTGGGGATGAACTGGGGATAACTCCAGCGCATTACATTTTTTGCGTATTTTATTTCTATTGTTATGACATTGTAATATATATTGAAATAATTCTATAACTCATTACCACGTAGAATCAATGGGATCCCTGAGCTTGTTTTCCTGCAACTAGACAGTCCCATCTGAGGGTGATGGGAGACAGTGACAGATCATCAGGCATTAGATTCTCATAAGGAGCATTCCACCTACATCCCTGGCATCTGCAGTTCACAGTAGGGTTCACACTCCTATGAGAATCTAATGCTGCAGCTGATCTGACAGGAGGCGGAGCTCAGGCAGGAATGTGAACAATGGGGAGTGGCTGTAACTACAGGTGAAGCTTCACTGGCTTCCCTGCTGCTCACCTTCTGCTGTTCAGCCTGGCTCCTAATAGGCCACAGACTGGTATTGGGGGCTGGGGACCCCTGGTTTTTTTTCTTGAGACAGGGTCTCACTCTGTTGCCCAGGCTGGGAATGCAGTGGTGCGATCTTGGTTCACTCCAACCTCCATTTCCCGGGTTCAAGCAATTCTCCCACCTCAGCCTCCCGAGTGTGGATAACCCCCCACATGGGCACCGAGGAAGGAGCGTGTGCAAACCCCAGGCACAATTAGTGCCCGAAGAATATCTTAAAGTGTTATTACTCAGTTATTTCCTTCATATAATCCTTTATATATAATCATAGTATTAGTGCCTGAAGTATAACTTACTGCTTACATATACCTAGCTTGTATAATCACACTTAGTACTTATATCTAGCGTACTTAGTTCTATATAATCTTTCTATATAATTTTATAGGTGTTGTATTGGGAGCTGTACCGACACATTTAGTGCTGATTTATAGAATCCTTCTATATAACCATATAGTAGTTTATAGTAAGAGGAATGCCTAGAGCAGTCACAGAACAGAAGCAGTACATAGGAAAACAGCCAGACCAGGACAAGAACCAAAGACCCAGGCGGTGGCGTCCCTGCCTGAAAGGGCATACGCTGTATGGCAGGCTTGGAGCAAGAGCCTCTCTTCCCGATAAAGGAGTTGTAGTGCCTTGCATCCAGTTCCTGTGGAAAGTAGGCCTCAGGCCTGAGATGCTGGAAATAGCCGAGGGAGAAGAACCCCTCTGGTGTGACCAGTCACGGCGGCCGTACACCCTGTCAGCCTTTTCAGGCTTCTGCGCTAGCTCAAATCATCCTCCCATAAATATCTTAGAGAAAAGCACAAGTCTGTCAGCCCCCACTGCATTGGCTTACAGTATCCTTCTATTAGAAATCCTTTGAAGTCTCCAGCCCCCAGATAAGAAGTGTTGCGCACGACACCTGTTGCACACAGCCCACCTCCTTCTCTTGGTGACCTAATGGGGGTGGATCCCTTTTTTCTACACGGCCCCCTACTGTGCACGGCACACCTCTCTACCCAGGTGACATAATGGGGTGGCCCTCTCACCTGCTACTCACATGATTATGTATGTCCTATCATTAAGCCTATAGATGACCTCACTCACGACCCTTCCCCCTGCCTTGTACCCAATAAATACAGATGCTTCTGGACGTTCGGGGCCTCACCTGTCTCTGCACATAGGTGGCGCAGCGCCCCCCTCCCCAACCCCCGAGCCCAGCTGCTTTTTTCCAGTTTTTCTGTGTCCTGTCTCATTTCTTGGATCCTGCGCTTCGGCACAGCTACAGGGGACACCCCACAACCCTGTGGGGCCAATAGCCCTACACCGAGTAGCTGGGATTACAGGTGTGCACAACCATGCCTGGCTAATTTTTTTATACTTTTAGTAGAGATGGGGTTTTGCCCTGTTGGCCCAGCTGGTCTTGAACTCCTGGCCTCAAGTGATTCACCCACCTAGGCCTCCCAAAGTGCCGGCATTACAGGCGTGTGCCCCCTCACCTGGTCCGGGGACCCCTGTTCTAAAGTCATTAATTCCCCCTCCCAAAAGTTTAACTCATCAAAAATAATATTTGAAGGACACTGTGTTCACCAGCCCCCGTTTTTTTCCCCAAGTACTTACCCAATAAACAGAGATAGTTGGGTTCTATTAATCTGGATAGTTTTGTGACCTGGTTCAGGATGTTGTAAAGTTCTGTCGGTTCACACAAAACCAAACGAGGCATCCTACTGGGAAGAATTAGAATGCACAGTGTAACACACCTCTTTCTATTTTAGATGAGTGATCACAAAGTAATATATTGAATTCAGCTCTTTTTTTTAACATCCTTCAAACAAAGATGACAGTAATCATGTAAGTGATCAGGAATGCTTCAAAACTGTGGAGTGAAATGTGTGCAGAGGAGAATAAAATCTTAAATACAACGCATCTAGCCAGGCATGGTGGCTCATGCCTGTAATCCCAGGACTTTGGGAGGCTGAGGCAGGTGGATCACTTGAGGCCAGGAGTTTGAGACCAGCCTGGCCGACATGACAAGACCCTGTCTCTACTAAAAATACAAAAAAATTTGGCAGGGTGCGGTGGCTCACACCTGTAATCCTAGGACTTTGGAAGGCTAAGGCAGGTGGATCACCGGAGGTCAGGAGTTCAAGACCAGCTGGCCAACATGGTGAAACCCTGTCTCAACTAAAAATACAAAAATTAGCCAGTCATGGTGGTGAGCACTTATAGTCCTAGCTACTCAGGAGGCTGAGGCAGAAAAAAAAAAAAAAAATTAGCCATGCATGGTGGCACACACCTATCACCCCAGCTACTCAGGAGGCTGGGGGAGGAGAATCACTTGAACCCAGGAGGCAGAGGTTACAGCCAAGATCGTGCCACTCCATTCCAGCCTGGGCGACAGAACAAGATTCCAACTCAAAAAAAAAAAAAAGTGTAGTGAAATGTGGACAGAGGAGAATAAAATCTTGAATACAACATATCTGAGCCATATACATATCACATGAGCTGTGAAACAGCTGCCAATTCATTTGTTCATTTAGCAAATAATTACTGAGCACCTACGATGTCCCAGGCATTGGAAATAACTATGGTAAACAAACTTGCCTTCATAGAGGTTACGGTCTAGCATGAAATGCAGACACTTGGGAAAAGAGCTGCAAGAGGTAAGAGCACTATAAAAGATCCTGAGGCCACGCATAGTGACTCATACCTGTATTCTCAGCACTTTTGGGAGGCCTAGGCAGGAGGACAGCTGGATCCCAGGAGTTCAAGACCAAACTGGACCACATAGCAAGGCCCTGTGATAAAAATTAGCTATGCATGGTGGTGTACACCTGCAGTCCCAGCTACTCAGGAGGCCAAGGTGGGGGGATTGCTCAAGCCCAGGAGTTCAAGACCAGCCTGGACAACATGGTGAGACCCATCTCTACAAAAAAATTTTAAAAGCTAGCCAGGTGTGGGTGGCACATGCCTCTGGCCTCAGCAACTCTGGAGGCTGAGGTGGGAGAATCACTTGAGCCTGGGAGGTGAGGTTACAGTAAGCCATGATCATGCCACTGCAATCCAGCCCAGGCAACAGAGTGAGACTCTGTCTTAGGGGAAAAAAAAATAATAATAAAAGGATCAGCTGGGCGTGGTGGCTCACACCTGTAATCCCAGCACTTTAGGAGGCCAAGGTGGGCGGATCACCCAAGGTCAAGAGTTCAAGACCAGCCTGTCCAACATGGTGAAACGAATCTCTACTAAAAATACAAACATTAGCTGGGCATGGTCACATGTACCTGTAAAACCAGCTATTTGGGAGGCTGAGGCAGGAGAATTGCTTGAACCCAGGAGGCAGAGGTTGCAGTAGGCCAAGATTGCACCACTGCACTCCATCCTGGGTGACAGAGCAACTCCACCTCCAAAAAAAAAAAAAAAAAAAAGTAGGATCCATTGTCACAGGAGTACCTAAGACGAAGTTCTCACCTAGTTGGAGGAATGGGACAAGGGTTGTTAAGGATGGGACTGCTAAACTGAGACAGGAGGCTGGACAAGAGGAAGAGGGAGAGAGGGTGAAACAGAGGATAAGGACATTCTCCTGGGGGCAGGGGCAAGTGCAGTCCCTGGGAGAGTCCAAAGGAGCCTGGTGTGGCTCCACTGAGAGCTGGATACGACACTGCAGCGGCCAGCACAGGTTGCCTGTGTTAGGGATCCCAACAGTCACTGCTGGCTGGAAAATCGCTGGTGTGTACAGAGCTAGCCTTGAGTTCCAGTTGGCAGAGCTGCTCTTGGAACACTGCCTCCTGGGCCCAGTTGTTTCTGGAAGGGTCAGGCCTGTGTAGCAGCTTCCTGCAGGAAGGCTACTTTTTATTTTTGAGACAGGGTCTTGTGCTATCATCCAGGCTGGAGTACAGTGGTATTGAAGAGGGAAAAGAAAAATTAATAAAACATAATATAAAAATTGATGCAGGAAAGAGCAGCAGAAATTAAATTTTTCTTATACAAGCAAACTTCCCTGAGTCCTTCCCCCTCCTGTGGAATGCATCCTGCCTTGCAAGTTTTTCAAGTTTATAAATTCTTGTATTATTTTCTCTATAGCTGATAACTGTAAGTTTCTGTAACACAACAAAGGTCATAAGAAATGCCTGAGCAGGCTGGACTCCAGCCTTCCAGGTGCTGCAGTGGAGGCCAACAGGTAAGGCCCATGCTGGAATCCTTGAGCTCTACAGACAGCAAGCATCTGTGCTGCATAGCAAAAGTTAAATGTAAGCCTGGGTTACATGCCTTGTCATTGCTTGATAAATTATCTTTGTTCTCACCTGCAAACTTATTTTTGTGCCACTGTATACTTCAGGTATAAAAAGTCAAGCTCTGTCTTTGTGGGGTATGTAGCCATTTTGGATGTGAATCTGAGCTGGGCCGGTGTACTCCTAAAATAAACTCCTTCTGCAACCTCAACGGTCTCTCCAGTCTCTCAAATTCTGCAACATGTCTGGGGACTCATCTGGGACTGGAGATGACAGGCTTGCTACCTCCTTTGCCTGTGAGGCCAGGGCCCCGAGTCGAGGGAGACCCGAGAACCTAGGTGCCAACCGGAGGCTTCTCTCAAGAAGATCAGCTCTCCCAAGTCCTGGTGCCTTCCCTGGGCAGTGCAGAGGAACCGGGAAGAGGCTGTGGAATGACTTTAGGATCAGCGTGCTGTAGGAACCACAGTAAGACATCTGGGGCTTAAAGAAAAGGAAAGTTCTGGAGCTTCAGTCACCTTCTAGGGAAGTGACTAGTAACCCTACCTAGTAGGGCTAGGGGAAGCAAGAGTGGCTACCTGATTCAAGTGAAACTCACCTAACTGGAACTTGATCAGCTTCAGTGATTAATGCAACCCAGTAGGGCTGGGGGAGGAGAGAGCAGCTCACTGATTCGGATGAAACTCACATACCCACCAACACAGAAAAGGAAAGGCAAAAACTGGGAAGGGGAGGTGTGTGAAAGTGTGTGAAAGAGATGGTTCCCAGAGGAACCAACGCGGGGAGTGACGTGAGGGACGCAGGTCCCTTAGGGTGGACTGTGCGCTCTGAGGTAAGCATAGGACCGACCAGATCTAGGGTGATTCCGCGTACGGCCATAGGAGCTGCCCTAGGACTGCAGCTGTCGTGGAGGAATTAAGGCGCTCTCCCTGACTAAGCAGTGCCTGAAACCTGTAGTGGGACCTGATTTGGCCTGTCCAGAACAAAAGGCTGGGTGGTAGCGTGCCGCAAGGGAGGAGATGGGAGGAAAAGCATTGAAACCAACTCCACTGGAGTGCCTGCTGAGTAACTTTAAGAAAGGTTTTGGAGGAGATTACGGGGTTAAACTAACGCCTCAAAGGCTAAGAACTGTGAATTGGAATGGCCCTCTTTCAATGTTGGGTGGCCAGCCGAAGGGACAATAGATTGTGAAGTGGTTGACCGTATGTATTAGGTAGTGACTGGGGTCGGAGGACAATCTGGACACCCTGATCAGTACCCATACATTCACTCCTGGCTAAATGTAATATAATTAAACCCCAAGTGGCTCCAGCCCGATCAGTGTACTGTAAGGCTTTAGTAGCTCTGGCTGAACCCAAGGCAGTAAAGGAAACCACAGTGCCCCTCACCCAGAAAGCAGGAGAGGGGAAGCAGGAAAGACAAGAAAAACCAGTCCTACAAGCCCATCCAGAGGAGAGAGAATGCCCACCCCCTGATGTACCAATATAACCATCTTTGGCTAATCTGAGGCAAGGTGAAAGAAAGGAAAAGCAGCTGGAGAAGCAGGCTGCGCCACCCCTTGGCAAGGAATGGAAATACATACCCACAGAAACCAAGGAAACAGGAAGACACAGTTCTAGTAGACTCCAGCCCGGCCGCACCCAAGCCTTGCAGATGCCCCTCTGGGAGACCAGGTCACTTTACCAGGATTCTGATGGCCAAGTCAGAGGTGGGGAAAGGCAATCTTTACCCCAAGAGCCCTCCACCACTGACCTCCCAAACTGGAAACAACACACCCCCTCCTACACGGAGAAGCCCCAAGCCATTACTGATCTAATGCCGTCTATCTTCTTGACTCACAACCCTACATAGGCAGACTGCCAGGAGCTCCTGTTCACGCTGCCCGTTAACAGAGGAGCGGCACAGAGTAACCCAGGCAATGCTCCAATACCTGGAGGGCAATGCCCCAGCAGGCATGGTTGATGCCCGCCAATATGCCATGGAACATTACCTGATGACAGATCCCCAGTAGGACCCCAGTGAGGCAGAAGGATGACAACACCTGAGAGCATTTAGGGAGGCTCTTCTAAATGGAATCAAGGCCGGAGGGAAGAAGGCCCTGAATATGGGGACGATTTCCGAGGTTGGTGAGAAGGCAGATGAAGGCCCAGGTGAGTTCTGTAAAAGGCTCTATGAGGCATACAGACTCCACACTCCGTTTGATCCAGAGGCAGAAGTCCGTGCATGGTGAACGCAGCCTCTTAGGCTCAGGACGATATTAGAAGAAAGCTCCAGGAACTGGAAGGGTTTAAGGTGTGACTGCCACTCAGCTCATACAAGTGGCTCACAAAGTGCTCATCAACCGGGAGGAAGAGGCAAAAAGGGAGGCTAGGAGGGAAACGGATCAGAGGCTTAAACGAAAGGCCGACCTGCTAGTGGCAGCCCTCATGGAAAGGGGGGCAAATGCCATGAGGGGTCACAGCCATGGTCGAGGACGAGAGAGAGGTTTAACTAGAGAAGACTTTGAGAATCAGCCTAAGCTAGGGAAGGATCAGTGTGCAATATGCAAAAGGAAAGGATACCGGAAGAATGAATGCCCGAAAGGGAGGCAGGCGACATTAATGAGAGACAGAAAAAGACACAGAATTGAGAAGCAAGTTGCTGCACCCTAGATGATCAGGACGCCGACCTCATCCGTCTGGCAGGAGCTGAGAGCTATGAGGACTGAGACAGACCGGGCTCCATTTCTTTAGGCCCCCAGGAGCCTATGGTCAGAACAGAGGTAGGGGGCCAAGAAATAGGCTTCATAATAGACACAGGTGCTGAACACTCAGTAGTAACTCAACCAATTGGAACACTAACTAAATCATGCTACTATAATTGCAGTCACAGGCGTGGCAGAGAAAAGGCCTTTCTACCCATCAAAAAGGTGTGTTATTAGAGGATGGGAAGTCCAGCATGAATCCTTATAACTCCCAAACTGCCCGGTCCCTTTGTTATGGAGAGACCCACTTCAGAAACTACAGGCACAGATCTCCCTTAAACCGCAAAGAAATGTAACTTTAGATCTCACCAAGTCTACGGCCATGGTGCTAGCCCTGACTGTGCCACAGGCTGAGGAATGGAGACTGTGCCCTAAAATGATGCAAGCGCCAAACTGCCCCATAGCCCCAGAGGAAGAAACTACGTTGGCTAGGCTAATAGCGAAATTCCCCGAGGTCTGGGCTGAAACTAACCTGCCTGGGTCAGCAGTAAATCATGCTCCAATTGCAATAGAATTAAAACCAGGTGCCACCCCTGTCTGACTTTTGTCAGTACCCCTTGCCTCATGAAGCCATCAGAGGTATATGTAAACACACAGAATGACTTCAGAACCATGGCATTCTGGTGCCATGCCAGTCACCCTGGAACACTCTGCTCCTACCAGTGCAGAAGCCAACAAAAAAACCTCATATGCCAAGAGTATATGACTACAGGCCAGTACAGGATTTGCGAGCCATCGACGAGGCGACAGTCACTATTCATCCAGTAGAGCCAATCACCTACACTCTAATAACTCTTATTCTGGCAAGTGCAGCCTGGTTTACTGTGCTAGATCTAAAAGATGCCCTTTCTTGCCTCCATCTAGCACCAATAAGCCAACCATTATCTGCCTTCCAATGGGGCAATTTTCAACTCACTTGGGCCAGACTTCTGCAGGGGTTTAAGAACTCTCCCACCATCTGCGGGGGAAGCACTGGCAACAGATCTTAAGGCCTACGCTCCTCCCAACAAAGAGTGTGTCCTATTGCAGCACGTGGATGATCTTCTGCACGTGGATAATCTTCTCTTAGCAGCCCCAACCTGGGAGATTGTTATCAAGGGAAACAAAGACTGTTCCACCTGTTAAGGAAAGTAGGATAAAAGCATCAGGAAAGAAAGCCCAAGTCTGCCTAAGTGCTGGGTACCTAGAATTTAGCATAAGCCAAGGGAAGCAAAGTCTAGGTGTGCCCTGGGTCAAGGCTGTTTGCAGCCTTCCAACCCCAACCTGCAGGCGTCATATTACAGAGCTTTTAGGGCAGCAGGGTTCTGCTGTATCTGGATTCCAAACTTCTCACTTACAGCAAAGCCCTTAAATGAAGCCACAAAATGGGGGAAAAAGAACCTTTCCTTTGGGGAACTGAACAGGGAAAGGCGTTTAAATGAGTTAAGCAAGGCTGAGAACTGAGGCCCCGGCTCCAGGACTAGGAGACATGACCAAGCCTTTCTTCTTATACGTACATGAATGGAAAGGAACGGCCACTGGGGTCTTAACTCAAGTCCTAGGATCTTGGCACTGCCCAGTGGCCTACTTATCTAAACAATTAGTTGTGGTGGCACGAAGATGGCCCCCCTGCCTTAAGGCATTGGCTGCCACAGCCCTGTTGGTGAAGGAAGCAGACAAACTGACCGAACCGTTTAATCTCCCGAGCCACTTGTGCAGCACGTGACTGTACCAGTGCCAATCTCAGTCCTAACCTTAACGGATCAAAGAGGACACCACTGGCTGTCAAATCCGAGGAGGACCCAAGATCAAAGGCTCTTATGCGAGAATTCTCACATAACTCTAGAGACCATAAAGACCCTCAACCCAGCCACCCTGCTTCCCAGAGAACCAGGGGCCCCGCTCCATGACTGCACAGAAACAACAGATCAAGTGTTCTCCAGCCAGAAGGATCTTACGCCCCGTCCAGGACCCAGATGTAGAATACTTCACTGATGGGAGCAGCTCCATAAAGGAAGGAAATATGCGGGCTGAGAATACAGTAGTAACTTTGGACTCTAACAGAAGCCCGATGCTTGCCAACAGGAACATCAGCCCAGAGAGTAGGATTAATAGCTTTAACCAGAGCATTATCACTGGCAAAGGGCAAAAGAGCCAACAGATACACTGACTCCAAATATGCATTTGCCACCCTGCATGTGCATGGGGGTATCTACAAAGAAGGCTCTTAACAGCCCAAGGGACAGACAAAGCATCCAGGAGAAATTCTGCAGCTTTTAGATGCAGTATGAGCACCAAAAGAAGTAGCCGTTATATGTCGTAAGGGCCACCAAAAAGCAGGAACACCGGAAGCTGAAAGAAAGAGAAAAGCAGACAGGGAGGCCAAGCGGTCAGTGTGGGTGGTGCCCCACCATCCCACACAGAGGCCAGGAAGGCTGCCTGTGCCATGACCTTCCTCCCCAAGACACTGTGTTCACCAACTCCCAACTCCAAATGACAAGGCATCATTTGCTTGGGAAGCAGGGAATTATACTAAAGAAGGATGGTGGAAGTTTGTAGATGGGAAATCAGCCATTCCTAAGGTAACAGCCCCCAAATTTGTGAAACAATTCCACCAAGAAACTACCTACTTTCCCCCATTGCTATGTCCTTACTCACTAGCTGAAGAATAGTCTCTGGTCCTCTAGATAAAAACCCAGCCCCAGGGATCTCCTTCTGTAGATCCTTCTTCTCAAAGCGGGGACTCTACCTGGTCAGGCAGGAACTGCCCCTCACCCACTGGTAACATGCTAGAAGGACGAGAGCAGTCCCTGAACCAAATGGCATGATTCTGAGGGCAGACTCATCCCTGTGAACTGAAATTAGGGTACCTCTAGCCTTGGGTAAATTGAGGACTTAGCACGGGTAACCATCCCATTTGGTGCTACTCTGAACCCTGAAGTTTATTTTTTTGAAACAATCTCACTCTGTTCCTCAGGCTGGAGTGCAGTGGCACGATCTCAGCTCATTGTAACCTCCAATCCTGGGTTCAAGTAATTCTCTCACCTCAGCCTCCTGAGTAGCTGGGATTACAGGCATGCGCCACCACACCCGGCTGATTTTCGTATTTTTAGTAGAGACGGGGTTTCACCGTGTTGGCCAGGCTGGCCTCAAACTCCTGACCTCATGTGATCTGCCCACCTTGGCCTCCCAAAGTGCTGGGATTGCAGGTGTGAGCCACCGTGCCCAGCCCCTGAAGAGTTTAGATGTCTTTGGCTCCACCAATTGGGCCCTTAAGAATATTCTGATGTATCGTGAATTTACATAAAATATTAAAGTAATACAGATGAGTTTTTGCCAGAACTATTTTCCTTTGTGAATCCATTAAGCCACTTTAATTCCTTAATCGATTTTCTGTATGTCACAGCCAGTTTCAATTTTTTTCACTTTCAATTTTGATTAAATTTATTTCTCCCAAGATCAAACCTTTTCCATGTGAATTTTTTTTGGGGGGGGGGACGGAGTTTTGTTTTGTTTTGAACTATCTTGCCCAGCCTGTATCAATTACTTCTACCAAGTCTCATTTTCATCGTGACCTGTTCAAAACAGCAGAGTCAAAACGACAAGTTTAAGACATCCTCCTTCACGCGGGACTCTCAACACAGCACCGCTCTCCTTAAGAGACCTTTGGTGGAGTGTGGTAGCTCACACCTGTAATCCCAGCATATTGGGTGTCCAAAGCAGGAGATCACCTGAGTCCAGGAGTTCAAGACCAGCTTGGACAACACAGTGAGAGCCCGTCTCTACAAGAAAAAAAAAAAAGTTTAGGTCAGGTGCAGTGGCTCACACCTGTAATCCCAGCACTTTGGAGGCCAAGGCAGGCGGATCACCTGAGGCCAGGAGTTTGAGACCAACCAGCCTGACCAACATGGTGAAATCCCATCTCTATTAAAAATACAAAAAATTAGGCCGGGCGCAGTGGCTCAAGCCTGTAATCCCAGCAGTTTGGGAGGCCGAGGCGGGTGGATCACAAGGTCAAGAGATCAAGACCATCCTGGTCAACATGGTGAAACCCCATCTCTACTAAAAATACAAAAAATTAGCTGGGCATGGTGGCGCGTGCCTGTAATCCCAGCTACTCAGGAGGCTGAGGCAGAAGAATTGCCTGAACCCAGGAGGCAGAGGTTGCGGTGAGCCGAGATCACGCCATTGCACTCCAGCCTGGGTAGCATGAGTGAAACTCCGTCTCAAAAAAAAAAAAAAAAAGTTAGCCTGACATGGTGGCGGACACCTGTAATCCCAGCTACTCAGGAGGCCAAGATAAGAGAATCACTTGAGCCCAGGAGGTGGAGGTTGCAGTGAGCCGAGATTGCACAACTGCACTCCAGCCTGGGTGACAGAGTAAGACTCCATCTCAAAAAATAAAAAACAATTTAAAAATCTAAAAATTAGCCAGGCATGGTGGTGTGCGCCTGTGGTCCTAGCTACTGGGGAGGCCTAAGCAAGAGGATCACTTGCACAAAGGAATCTGAAGTTGCAGTGAGCTGTGATTGCACCACTGTGCTCCAGCCTGGGCAACAGCAAAACCTTGTTTCAAAAAAATAAAAACCACACAGAGAGAGAGACTCTCAGAGCATTTAGTGTGATAGTTCTTGCAGAGGGATGGACAGGCAGGTGGGTGAGGTAGTCAGAGAGAGTACTTCATACGGATCTGGCTTGCTGAGGGTGAAAGACAGACCTTCCTATGAACTGATCCCTCTGAGAAATCCACATAGCTTTCTGGGGGGCAAGCAAAGCTACTTACTTTTTTTCCCTGAGATGGAGTCTCTGTTGCCCAGGCTGGAGTGCAGTGGCACAATCTTGGCTCACTGAAACCTCCACCTCCCGGGTTCAAGTGATTCTCCTACCTCAGCCTCCCGAGTAGCTGCGATTACAGGTGTGCGTCACCACGCCTAGCCACTTTTTTTCTTTTTTTTTTTTTTTGAGACAGAGTCTCTCACACTGTCGCCAGGGCTGGAGTACAGTGGCGCGATCTCACTGTAACCTCCGTCTCCCAGGTTCAAGTGATACTCCTGCCTCAGCCACCCAAGTAGCTTGTATTACAGGCATCCACCACCAAGCCCAACTAATTTTTTGTATTTTTAGTAGAGACAGGGTTTCACCACGTTGGCCAGGCTGGTCTCAAATTCCTGACCTCACGTGATCCGCCCACCTCAGCCTTCCAAAATGCTGGGATTACAGGTGTGAGCCACCATGCCCAGCCCAAAGCCACTTACTGTCAAGAAAGCAGGGTGCCAGCACAGGCCTTGTCCTTGCAGACAGTACACCCACCAGGGGGAAGGTCTTTCACCTTCCACATGATGACCTAGCCTGGCCTTCAAACCAGGGGTTCGTGTGTGGCTCTCTCCCCGAGTCAGCCCAGAGTGGTCCAGAAGCAGTTAGGCTGGCAAGCTCCCCTCCAGTTGACAGCATGTGCCTATACTTGGGGAAAACAGCTAACTAGGAAGGGGTGTTTCATTAGAGGTTGCCAGAGCCTGTGACTAAGCAGGGACCCAGCCAGATCCAGCTCATCTCCCTGCCTCCCTGTGCCTGCCCAACACCCGGGGAACTTCCATCCTGACTGATGGCGGAGGTGTCAGAGGCTGGGTCTGACCACAGGCTTCTCGTAGGAGCTCTATGACACCAAGGGCTTGACATAGTGCTCAGCTGCCAACCCACCCCAAACTCCCAGACAGTCCAGGTGGGCACGATTGGTGGGCATTTGCTTCTGGTGGAGAAGAGACAATACTTGATGACCCTGGAGAAGCCAGACCATGAGCTTCACTTTGGGATCCTGGCTCAGGCTAAACAGCACAGGTTAAGAATCAGAGTCCACAACCAATCCCCACCACCGTTCTGGTTCTCGGTGGTAAGCTCAGGCTGTGCCAGGATGACCAAGGCTTAAACAGTGACAGGCATTAGGCATCAATGCCCTCACCTGTAAGCTAATAAGACACACTGGAAAAGCTATAGGATCATTCAAGAGCTAAATGTCAATTGCCTAGCACTGGGCCTGACACATAGCGGGAGCTTAGGAAATAGCAATTCCTTTAGTCCTACCCTCTCAGTTTTTCCCTGAAATAGGAGCTCACTCTGTTGCCAAGGCTGGCATGCAATGGCACAATCTTGGCTCACTGCAGCCTCAAGCTCCTGGGCTCAAGTGATCCTCCCACCTCAGCCTTGTGAGTAGCTGGAGCTACAGGTGCGTGCCACCACACCTAAGTTTTTATTTACTATTATTATTTATTTTAGAGACATAGTTTTACCATGTTGGCCCGGCTGGTCTCGAACTCCTGACCTCAGGTAATCTGCCCACCTTGGCCTCCCAAAGTGCTGGGATTACAGGCATGAGCCACCGCACCCGGCCAAGCTTTTATTTTTTGTAGACAGGGTCTCGCTTCTGGAAGAGAACCATGGGGAAGAACAGAGAGGTTTGAATGAAGGAATATGAGGTGTTTGGTTCTGTGGAATATGAGCTGCTCCACTGTCATCCCAGAAAAAACTCCCTACTCCCTATGTGACTTCAAGGCTGTCAGGACCAGCTTTATGTTTGGAAATTGAATGTTGCCTTGGGAATTGAATGATCATCACTCACTGCAGCCTCAAACTCCTGGGCTCAAGTGAACCTCCCACCTCAGCCTCCTGAGTAGCTGGGACTACAAGTGTGTACCAGGCTGAAGTGCACTCACCACAACCGCTGCCTCCTGTGGTTCAAGCAATTCTCCTGCCTCAGGAGAATTTATTTTGAATTAAAGGCCTAGTTTTGATTATTAATGTGAACTGAACATTGTGGCTATTGCATTAAGTCTGCCCTGGTAACCAGATGGAATCCAAGGGCAAAGATTAAAAGACAGCTGTTTTATGATTGAACTCTGCTTCTTGACTGTGGAAACTACTTGTTCAATGCAAGTTTCCCTTGCAAAGCACCAGGTAAAATCAATGCCTACCACACAGTGCTTGATACAGCAGCCATTAAGACTGTCGTTAATTATCTTGGTATTCCTTAGAGGCAGATAGGAGCTGAATGTGACACTTTTTTTCCTTTGAGATAGGGTCTCATTCTGTCACCCAGACTGGGGTACAGTGGTGCAAACACAGCTCACCACAGCCTTGACCTCCCAGGCTCAATCCTCCTGCCTCAGCTTCTTAACTGGGACCCCAGGCACATGCCTGGCTAATTTTTATTATTTGTAGAGAGAGGGTCTCCCTGTGTTGCCCAGGCTGGTCTCGAACTCCTGGGCTCAGGCAATCCTCCCACCTTGCCCTTCCAAAGTGCTGGGATTCCAGGCAGGAGCCACACTGCACCGGTCAAGTGGGAGGCTTTCCTAGCAGTCAAGTTGTTTGGGATGGCCCAAGCAGAAGGCTGGGGAGGAAGCGAGTTCCTCTTCTGTGGAGATGCTGACTTGGGAGGGATGTGGAGGAAACTGAGTTCCAGGTGTGGGAGCCTGAGAATCTGCGATTCTAGTTGACTGCTCATGGTTTCAACTCTCCCCCTCGACAGAGTGACTTCTGCCCTGGCCTCTCTGTTTCAATCCCACATTTCCTTTGTTTTTTTTTTTTTTTCCCCTTAAATAAGACAAGGTCTTGCTCTGTCACCTGTGCCAGAATGCAGTGGCACAATCATGGCTCACTGCAGCCTTGATCTCCCTGATGGCTTGAGCTCAAGCGATCATTCCATGTCAGCCTCTCGGGAAGCTGGGACTACAGACTCACACCACTATGCCCACAGAGAATTTTCGTACTTTTTTTTTTTTGGAGACAGTTTCGCTCTTGTTGTCCAGGCTGGAGTGCAATCATATGATCTAGGCTCACTGCAACCTCCAAGTCCTGGGTTTAAGTGATTCTCCTGCCTCAGCCTCCTAGGTAGCTGGGATTACAGGCACCTGCTACCACACCCAGCTGATTTCTCATATTTTTAGTAGAGATGGGGTTTCACTATGTTAGCCAGGCTGGTCTTAAACTCCTGACCTCAGGCGATCCATCCATCTCAGCCTCCCCAAATGTTGGGATTACAGGCATGAGCCACCATGTCTGGCTGAATTTTTTTACTTTTTGTAGAGGTAGGGTTTTGCCATGTTACCTAGGTTGGTCCTGAAATCCTGAGCTCAAGTGATTGTCCGCCTTGACTGCTCAAAGTACTAGGATAACAGGCATGAGCGCAGCCCAGTCCACTGATAGTTCTATATGGCTAACTCAGCATCACTCCCAATTCTAAAATGGAGCTCTTTATTTTTCCTCCAGCCAGCTCTCACTTAGCATAACCCAACTTCCCTCTTTCAGTATGTATTTCCCACACCCCCTTTCATTCATTTCTCAAACCCAGGTGAGCACAAACAAACCCATTCTTCCCATGAGACCTCTCCCACACTGGTCCCACCCTCTCCATTCCTATGGCCACCACCATAATTCAGACCTTTGTCATCTCATAAAACAGATTCCTAAACAATCTCCCTGCCCTCCTTTTTTTCCCTGGGAATCCTTAGCATACAAGATCGGTCTAATCTTCCGCACACACAGTTCTGGAGGTGTCATAAAAGTCTTTGATTGGCCAGGCGTGGGGGCTTATGCCTGTAATCCCAGCACTTTGGGAGGCTGACTCCGGCAGGTCACTTGCGGTCAGGAGTTCGAGACCAGCCTGGTAAACATGACAAATCCCTGTCTCTACTAAAAAAACAAAAATGAGGGGCATGGTGGTACACACCTGTAATCCCAGCCTCAGGAGGCTGAAGCAGGAGAATTGCATGAACCTGGAGAAGGAGGCTGCAGTGAGCCGAGATCATACCACCGTATTTCAGCCTGGGCAACAGAGTGAGACTCCCATCTCAAAAAAAAAAAAAAAAAAAGCTTTCCCAAGAAATGAAATACAAACTTCTCAGCTAACATTCATAGGACCAGCATGATCTAGTTTTTTCCCAACCTGCTGTTTCCAGCTGTACCTAAAACCATTTCTCTCCTCCAATTCACTGAGGCCCACTCTCAGCCCAGTCGCATGTTGGACAAAAAAGACACAGAGATCAAAGACTTAGTATCTGACTCCGAGGTGCTCCGTTCTGACGACAAGACAGAGGGGTAAATAATTACCAGAGGACACAGTCAGTGATAAGGGACACTGCCTGTCCCAATTCCCCCACTCCAAAATAAACGGCCTATACCCTGTCCCCTGAATACTGGCCTGTGCTTTTTTTCCCCCTCCAGGTTATTTGGCCCTTTTTCCTCCTCCTTTCCTGTCTACACACTTCCCATTGTTAAATGCCCAGGCCCTAGTGTCCCTCCTTTGAGAATTCTGATTCCCAGGCAAGGGATCTCTCCCTCCTCTGGAGTTGAGAATGTTCCACTGAGAAATACCTACTCTTCCAGCATGTCTCAGCTTATCTGCTCTGTGTGTGTGTCTTTTTTGAGATGGAGTTTATCGCCCAGGCTTGAGTGCAATGGCACGATCTTGGCTCACAGCAACCTCCACCCCCTGGGTTCAAGTGATTCTCCTACCTCAGCCTCCAGAGTAGTTAGGACTACAGGTGGGCACCACCACGCTGGGCTAATTTTTGCATTTTTAGTAGAGACGGGGTTTCACCATGTTGGCCAGTCTGGTCTCAAACTCCTGGCCTCAAGTGATCTGCCCACCTCAGCCTCCCAAAGTGCTGGGATTACAGGCATGAGCCACCGTGACTGGAGGTGTTTTTTTAATTTTAAAACTATAGAGATGGGGTCTTGCTATGTTGCCCAGGCTAGTCTCACACTTCTGACCTTAAGTGATCCTCCCACCTTGGCCTCCCAAAATGCTGGGATTATAGACATGATCCAGCCACATCTCAGATTTGGAAGGTCCTCTCTCACACAGCCCCTATCCCCAGCCCAGTCCTGGGTTAGATCTACCTCCTCTGCCTCCCTATAGCAATTCACACTTCTATTATTGTTTATTTGTGCTGCTTGCAATTTACTTGTCTCTCCCTAGACTCCAAGCTCCTTGTAGGCAGAGAATGTGTAGATCCTGTTCAGAGTTGAATACTCAGCTCCCAAATTGGGCTGGCATATCTTTTTAAATATATATATTTATTTTATTTTTTTGAGACAGAGTCTCACTCTGTCACCCAGCCTGGAATGCAGTGGCTCAATAATTTTGGCTCACTGCAATCTCCGGCTTCCAAGTTCAAGCAATTCTCCTGCCTCAGCCTCCCGAGTAGCCGGGATTACAGGCGCATGCCACCACGCCCGGCTAATTTTTTGTGTTTTTAGTAGAGACGGGGTTTCACCGTGTTGGCCAGGATGGTCTCCATCTCCTGACCTCATGATCCACCCGCCTTGGCCTCCCAAAGTGCTGGGATTACAGGCGTAAGCCACTCTGCCCAGCCAAAACTTTTTTTCTTTTAAAAATGAAATATAGAGATAGGGTCTTGCTATGTTGCCCAGGTTGGTCTCAAACTCCTGGGCTCAAGCGATCCTCTGGCCTCGGCATCCCAAGATGCTGGGATTATAGGGGTCAGCCACTGCCCCCAGCCAGGCTGGCATATCTCAGCAGTTCAATAAAAAAGTGGAAGAGAGGAAAGAGTACAGCATTCGCCATGAACTCTTGTATTGATACCTTCTTTAGCACTTCTGCTGTTATTGCCACTCCTGTTTTCCCAACCACTGGCCCCAGGCTGCCTTAGTCATTGGTCCCAGCTGGGCTCATACATGCCTCTATCAGGGTGGCAACTTGTGGCACATCGATCAGCTCCACTCGACTGAGAAACTTTTTTCAAGGTAAGGACTGTGTCTGAGACATCTCTGTATGCCCAGAAAATAGCACGGGGGGACAGAATAAAAATAATTTACAGATTTAGGCCGAGAGCAATAGCTCATGCCTGCAATTCCAGCACTTTGGGAGACACAGGCAGGCGATCACTTGAGGTCAGGAGTTCAAGACCAGCCTGGCCAATATGGTGAAACCCCGTCTCTACTAGAAACATAGAAATTAGCCAGGCATGGTGGTGCACACCTGTAGTCCCGGCTATTCAGGACGCTGAGGCAGGAGAATCGCTTGAGCCTGGGAGGAGGAGGTTGCAGTGAGCCAAGATCGTGCCATTGCAATCCAGCCTGGGCTACAGAGCGAGACTCCGTCTCAAAAATAAATTCATAGATTGAAATGACAAACTCCTTGTGAGCAGGGAATTCTACTCGACTTTCTGTCTGCATAAACTCTGCATATCCACTAGGCCTCGGCCACAGGGTCTTTATTCGTACAGCAGAAACAGTGGGACCGTGTTCAGAGCACTGCTGGGCAGGCTAGAGAAGGTAGGAACTACATGACCACGGAAGTTGTTGGCCCTGTAACCTATTTGCTCATCCGGAACACAGAGTAGTGGTCCTCTAAAGCTCGCAGGGCTGGAGGTCGCCATTATCAGCAGTGGCGTCGCTATAAAGCTTTGTAAACCTGAACGCAAGGGTCTCTGCAACTTGGGGGACGACGGCCCGGATCTGACTACACGGCCCCTTCCTCCCAACCCGCCCAAGGACTCTCAGCCTTCCCTGGACCTGCCTTTCCGGAGCTCAGAGCCCTCTCTGGCCTCCAGGGGCGGGAGGGATGGGTTTGGCCGAGGTCTGGGGCTCGGGTCTGGGACGCATTCCAACTCCCGGCTCCGAGCCTCTGCCTGGGGCCCCACCTGGAAAAATGGCTCCTCTAAGTCGCTTCCAGCCTAAAGCCCGTCCTCTTCCACCTCTCAGGTGCGAACTGTCCCTCCCACTGCGACCGCAGGTCCCCCACCGGCCACACAGACGGCCACGCTAAGCCCCGGCAAGAAACACCTCGGTTACCAACCGCGTCCCGGAGCCTTCCACTCCGACTCCCGGAAGTGGCCGTGATCTCACGAGATCAGGGAGGTGAGGGCAACCGGAAGTCCTGTCACTCTCGCGAGGTCCCAAGGAACGGACCCAGGAGAGCTGCGCAGAGTGGAGGTCGTTGGAGTCACCTGCCGGTGGCCAGCTCCTGTGTCTGCCGGTCCGCGCCCCGCCCGCTCCAGCCATGCTGTCCTCCCTCACCCGGCCTGCCAGCGCCGCTCTCCGCCGCAGCTTCAGCACCTCGGCCCAGGTAAGCCCGACGAGGGGCGGGCTGCATGCGGAGGCCCCCCAGCCCGGGCCACGTGCGTCCCTGGTTCGCCGGCAGCTCTGACCCTCTCCAGGCCAGCCTGGACCGCAGGCTGGAGGCTGTGGCACCCCAGACAGGCCCTGACACTGGCAGGGAGGTGCCGGGGAGAAAGCTCGGGAGAAGGGGACGAGGTAGTCCCGCTCCAGGGCTGGTGCATTTGGCAGGGGTCCCCCAGAGGGCCTGCTTTTGGCCTGTACGCCTCCAAGGTTGGGAAACCAAGGCTCTGGATCTGAAAGTAAACTTACGTTTTTTCTGCAGCTTTCCATTGCCTTGACGTAGTTCCTTCTTGCTGCATCCGTGTGAGTGTGCGTGAATAAAAGAAATCGTGTAATTTTCAACTGCATAGTATGGACAAGCCGAGGCACCGAGGCTGGAGAACTGGGCCAAGGTTACACAGCCATTTGGCCAGAGGATTAAAATTCAGCTCTTCTGACCTGAAGACGGCTTCCTCTTAACCTTTTGGAAGGATCTCTTCCGCTGTAGGCGGGACTGAGCCGGCCTCCAGGTGTCTTAACACCGTCCTGGACTTGGTCCACGACCACTTAAGCCAAAGCTATTTTTAGCCGTCTTCTAGGACGGTGGTTCTTAAACTCTGCTGTGTGTCAGAATCACCTGAAAGCTAATAAAGAACAGAGGCCTGGGCTCATTGAAGAAGCGTTTAAGAGCAGGGTTTCTGCATTTTTACCAAGTGAATCGAATTAAACCTAAGCTTGAGTACCCAGGAGGTGCCTGCGTTGCCCTTTAATTACAACGCCCAAGAGGGGGATGATTTTAAAGGGGAATCCAAATTTATCATTGAAGTTCTCACTTCCAGTTTCCTGTACATCCAGTTCAGTTGAAAAATAAATACAAAGCTCCTGGGTTGATGGCTACTTCGCATACCCTTCGCAAGTTGATAATATCATAAGTCAAAAGGCGAGTTTTTAACTTTGTATATTTTCAACTTGCAGTGGGTTCCCACAGGCGAGCCCATCATAAGTTGCCAACAACTCTGCTGGGGATTCCAAGATTAAGTGACAAGTGGCACTTGAGATGGGACAGAAACGAGTAAACTTAGCACAGGCGGAGGGAATGAAGGTCTGTGGTGAGGTGTGGGGGAGGGCAGCGGACAGGAATAATGATGTCCAGGGAGTGGTTGAGGTGTCTTTTTGTTTGTTATTGTGAGACAGAGCTTCGCTCTTGTTGCCCAGGCTGGAGTGCAATGGTGCGATCTCGGCTCACCCCAACTTCTGCCTCCTCAGTTCAAGGGATTGTCCTGCCTCAGCCTCCTGAGTAGCTGGGATTACAGGCATGAGACACCATGCCCAGCTAATTTTGTGTTTTTTAGTAAAGATGGGGTTTATCCATGTTGGTCAGGCTGGTATTGAACTCCCAACCTCAGGTGATCCACTCGCCTCGGTCTCCCAAAGGGCTGGGATTATAGGCATGATGAGCCACCGTGCCCGGCCTGTGGTTGAGTTTTGGTAGGACTTTCAGATGTTCAACATATTTATTGAGCTAGGTACTGGAAATACAGTGGTGAACAAAACACAGAAGTCCCTGCTCTCATGGAAATTACTAGATATTTTACTGCACTCCCTTCTTATAAGGTATCTTAAAATAGTGATGAACACACAAGAAAAATGGGGATTGTGGGGTACTTGTGTTAAGGAAGAGGAGACCAATTTTATTTTTTTTTGAGACAGAGCCTCATTCTGTCGCCCATGCTGGAGTGCAGTGGTATGATCTTGGCTCACTGCAACCAAATCCTGGGCTCAAGCGATCCTCCTGCCTCAGCCTCCTGAGTAGCTGGGATCCACAGGTGTGGGCTATGACACCTGGCTAATTTTTGTATTTTTAGTAGAGATGGGGTTTTGCCGTATTGGCCAGGCTGGTCTGAAACTTCTGACCTCAAGTGATCCACCCACCCCGGCCTCCCAAAGTGCTGAGATTATAGGTTTGAGCCACCACTCCCAGCCCAGAAGATTTTTTTTTTTCTTTAAGGAAATGGAATCTTGTGCCTCAGCTGGAGTGCAGTGGCTCCATCATGGCTCACAGCAGCCTCAACTCTGGGCTCAAGTGATCTCCCATCTCAGCCTCCTGAGTAGCTGGGACTACAGGTGCACAGCACCAGGCCAGCTAGATATTTGAGCATGGGAGTGAAGGATTAAAACTTTGATTTTGGGGAAGGGTGCTTTGGAGGTATCGCTGAGTGCCTGAGTTAGATAATGGAATAGAACGAAGAGGAGGAACGGGTCAGAAGGGTGGTTGAGCGGCCAAGTTCTTCATGTCCCGACTTGATGTCTCTGATAAGAAGGAGGCGGCAGAGGATGGTTCTAAAAGTTTACGTTTAGCGAACACAAGTGCCATTTGGGATGAGGGATAGAGGGAGGGGGGCAGGATAAATGGACAATTGGGTTTGTGGAACCCATGGAATGTCTAACAACTGGGAATGCAGTTTGGGAGTCCTAAAGATTGAAGATGTGGGAGTGAGAGTTGAAGATCCAGAAGTGGGTGAGGCTGCCCGACCTCAGGTTCTGAGCGGGTCTGACAGGTTCAAGTTTCCAGGCAGTCAGGGGTTCACCTTTTTTGAAACAGAGTCTTACTCTGTCATCAGGCTGGAGTGCAGTGACACAATCTCGGCTCACTGCAACCTCTGCCTCCCGGGTTCAAGCAATTCTCCTGCCTCAGCCTCCCAAGTAGCTGGGACTACAGGCATGCACCACCATACCCAGCTAATTTTTGTATTTTTAGTAGACACGTTTTCACTGTGTTGGCCAGGATGGTCTCGACCTCTTGATCTCACTATCCGCCTGCCTCGGCCTCCCAAAGTGCTGGGATTACAGTTTGTCTCTTTCCTCACTGGCAGCTACCTGCCTGCCTGCCCAGAACAGGCTCCACTTATCATTTGTGAGTTTAGATTGGAAACAAGCTCCCCTGGGAGTAGCTGGAATTTTGGTCAGACCTTGAGTGAGACCCAGAGTGGAGCCTTTGAATATTTGAATAACAGGAGTGTTTGCTGGATGCGGGGTTTGGATCACTTTCACCCCATCACTTTCCTAGCTGTTGTTCCAAGCTGAAATGCCCAGGGCCAGCTGCTACTTTTGTTGAAAAATGCACACTTTGGATGAAGAGACCTTCCAAACAGGTTTTGTGTGAGCAACATCGCTGTTTATTCACTTGGGTGCAGGTGGGCTAAGGCCAGCATTAGCAAAGGGCAGTGGGATAGGAGTTGGTTTTATAGGTTTGGGTAGTTTTTGGGGGGACGGGGGTATTGCAGATTAAGTTCAGTTACAGTGGTGGGGGGTAGGGGCAAGGGAGTATACACGACCACAAGTTCAGTTACAACGGCAGGGTTGGGTGAGGGGCTTGTACAGGGAAGCTCCGAAGCCAGGCCATTAGGGACAATCGTGAACGCAGCTGGTGGGTGGGAGACATCAGCCAAGGCAAGCAGGACTTAGACATTCAGGCTCCAGGCTTGCATATGGAGACCTGACAACTTTGCTACTTGTTCTTCTGATGATCCCGGTATGAAGCAGTGATTCTCAAACTGTTTGGCATCAAAATTACCTGGGGAAGATGTCAAAAATGCCAAGGCCTAAGCCCTATCCCGCTCCCAGGAGCCTAGTCCTGGGTAGGCTTCGTTAGCTCAGCAGGTGATTCTGATACAGACCTAAGCTGGAGAACCGGTGTGAGATACTGGAGCCCGAGATGGCAGATCCGACTCACCTAGGAGGGGTGGAGCCTTTCGCAATGTGCATTACCCCGTCCACCTGTTGTTAGGCAGCGCCACATCCTGCCTTAGGCTCCAGCCAGAAGTTGCTTCCCTGATTCCCCATCCCTGCAGGGAGTTGATTGCCCTGACCCCATCTTCCCTTTGCACCAGGGGCTCCTGTGACTGTCTTCTCTCTGCTCCTAAAGCATCTCATTACCAGTCTCCTACAGAGCCAGCAGGGGTCTTCCTGCAACCTCAGTTACTGGGAGGGCCTGTTGCTAGGCACTCAGTGTGCGTTTAGGTTTTAAAGCTGCAGGTTGAAGGTAAGGCTGCTATTACCAGTCCAGCTGCCTGATGGAGTCAAGCTTGTTCTTCATCTTTCAGGAGGATTTTGAAGTACCCTGAGGATCACAGCCTCTATAGACATAAATTCTCCCCATTTGAAAGTGGACCTTTGGAATGAAGGTCCATAATTCTACCAGAATGACACCGATACAAATACAATTATATCTTGCTTCGGCAACTGCAGTGAAAAGAGGCCCAGTGCGATATTTTTGCAGTATAGCATGTGAATCCTTTTCATGCTCATTTCATCCTAAGAGTCCTTTCTCTGTGCCTCTTTTTAGAACAATGCTAAAGTAGCCGTGCTAGGGGCCTCTGGAGGCATTGGGCAGCCCCTTTCGCTACTCCTGAAGAATAGCCCGTTGGTGAGCCGCCTGACCCTGTATGATATCGCGCATACACCCGGAGTAGCCGCAGATCTGAGCCACATCGAAACCAAAGCAACTGTGAAAGGTACTGGGTGCGCTGACCCTGGATACCTGCATCCCCTCCCCAGTAGGTCAGGATCTGAGTTTTGAGTAAGATTCTTAGATGAGGCTAGACACTTAGAGACTTGGGGTTTCCCTGTTTGTTTTACTTATAAATTTTGCAAGTGATTGCACCCTTTTAGACTTGGGTCTATTAAAATTGAAACGGCAGTGTCTTAGAAATACAGGGAGCCAGCCGGGCGTGGTGGCTCACGCCTGTAATCCCAGCACTTTGGGAGGTCGAGGCGGGTGGATCACAAGGTCAAGAGATCGAGACCATCCTGGTCAACATGATGAAACCCCATCTTTACTAAAAATGCAAAAAATTAGCTGGGCATGGTGGTGCGTGCCTGTAATCCCAGCTACTTAGGTCTTTATTTTTATTTTATTTTGAAACAGAGTCTCGCTCTGTCACCCAGGCTGGAGTGCAGTGGCGTGATCTCAGCTCACCGCAACCACCACCTTCCGGGTTCAAGCGATTCTCCTGCCTCAGCCTTCTGAGTAGCTGGGATCACAGGTGTGAACCACCACGGCTGGCTAATTTTTGTATTTTCAGTAGAGATGGGGTTTCACCATGTTGGTCAGGCTGGTCTTGAACTCCTGACCTCATAATGTCCCACCTCAGTCTCCCAAAGTGCTGGGATTACAGGCATAAGCCACCACGGCTGGCCCCATTTTCTACTTTTTCTAATTTGGAATGTAGTATGAGGATGGGGAAGAGGGAAGCGTTGGGAACTCTGGTGAGGGTTTGGGGGCAGTAAGGTGGTGTTCCCAGCTGCAGGCCACCTTCCCTCCATCCCAGGGTTGTCTTGATAGCTCTTCAAAAAGCACAGCCTCTTAGAGAAATCTGCCCATCCGCTGAAGGCAGTGTCGGATAGCCAGTAAATGTTGTCAAAGAAATCGTTCATTGGACTCGGTGCAGCGGCTCACGCCTGTAATCCCAGCACTTTGGGAGGCCAAGTCAGGAGGAATTGCTTGAGCCCAGGAGTTCAAGACCAGCCTGGGCAACATGACCAACCCCATCTCAACAAAAAAATACAAAAATTAGCCAGACATGGTAGTGGGCACCTGTGGTCCCAGCTACTTGGGATGCTGAGGTGGAAGGATTACTTGAGTCCAGGAGGTTGAGGCTCCAGTGAGCCCTGATGACTCTACTGCATTCCAGCCTAGGTGAGAGGGCGAGACCCTGTCTCAAAAAAAAAAAAAATTCATTCGTAATTATATATATGTATATATGCTGCTTCTTTAACCTTCACAATACACATATTTTTTTGAGACAGAGTGTCTTGCTCTGCCTCCCAGACTGGAACATAGTGGTGTGATCTTGGCTCACCACAACCTCCCCTTCCTGGATTCAAGTGATTCTTCTGCCTCAGCTTCCTGAGTAGCTGGGACTACAGGCATGTGCCACCATGCTTGGCTAATTTTTGTGTTTTTAGTAGGAACAGGGTTTGGCCAGGCTGGTCTCAAACTCCTGACCTCAAGCGATTCACTTACCTCGGCCTCCCAAATTGCTGGGATTACAGGTGTGAGCAACTGCGCCCAGCCCAAATCCTTGATTAATCATTGTTAAAGCTGTAAGTTATCATGTATTATAGTCCTACTGTTGACCATTGGCTGTTTGCTATTTTCTTCTATAAATATAGATACATTACTAGAAGTTGCGGTACAGATCTTTATCTTTACATCTTGTTTCTTAGGGTTCTAAACATAGAGTTAGTAGGTATAAATATTCACAGCTTTTACTGTGAAGTTCCAAATTGCTGTCCAGAAAGGTTCTACCAATTTCTTTCCCCACGGACAGCATATGAGGATACCTTGTATGATGGTGTTTACATGAGTCTGCAGTTGGTGTAAACAACTGGAGAGGCTGCCTGATAAATATGTTCATGCACCTTCCAGAGTTCTCTGAACGGCTTTGCATTTTTTTTTTTTTTTTTTTTTTTTTTTTGAGACACAGTTTTGCTCTTGTTGCCCAGGCAATGGCGAGATCTTGGCTCACCGCAACCTCCACCTTCCACGTTCAAGCAGTTCTCCTGCCTCAGCCTCCCGAGTAGCTGGGATTACAGGCATGCACCACCCTACCTGGCTAACTTTGTATTTTTAGTAGAGAGATGAGGTTTCTCTGTGTTGTTTAGACTGGTCTCGAACTCCCGACCTCAAGTGATCCGCCCACCTCGGGCTCCCAAAGTGCTGGGATTCCAGGCATGAGCCACTATGCTCGGCCAGATTTGCCCATTTTCTTTTGGGCCGTATATTTGAGTTTCTGAAGCCCCCTGCAATAAGGAAAAAGTCAAGATCAAAGCAGATTTTGGATATTGTAGCAAATTTCCCTGAAATCTTTGAAAACATACTTTTTCATTCAGATGATAGGAGTGAACAAAATGGTATTATTTAGAGTCTGTCGGCACAGGGCGTTTTCTTTCCTGGCCTTCAGTGCCTTCTGATCAAGGAGGTTGGGCTGGCAAACTGGCTCATGCCTGTAATCCCAGTGCTTTGGGAGGCCAAGGTGGGTGGATCACTTGAGGTCAGGAGTTCAGAACCAGCCTGGCCAACATAGTAAAACCCCTTCTCTACTAAAAATACAAAAATTAGCCAAACGTGGTGGTGCATGCCTGTAATCCCAGCTACTCAGGAAGCTGAAACAGGAGAATCACATGAACCCGGGAGGTGGAGGCTGCAGTGAGCCGAGATCACGCCACTGCACTCCAGCCTGGGGGACAGAGCAAGACTCCGTCTCAAAAGAAAAAGGAGTTTTCATCAGGGTGGTGGTGAGGGGGAATGAGCAGCTCCTCGAATTCGCACCAGAGTGAGAATGCCAAGAGTGACTTACAGGTGCTCACGAGTAGGAGGAAGACGAGCAGGGGCTCAGCTCGCTCTCGTGGAAGCCTCGAGGGCTGACGCATCCTAGATTGAGGCCTGGGCCAGGAGAGGCTGGGGAAAGCGGGTAAAAGGGGAGGGTTCCTGCCACGGGGATTGTCCGCTCACAGGGCAGCAGTCATCAACAGAAGGAAGACCTGGTACAGGTGGGGCCTTTTAGCCTTTCTTGAGGCCGTTAGTTGGCATTAAGGCCAGGGGCTGAGCTTTCCAGGCCTCTCTGAATCAGAAGAGGTGAAATTTCTCTTGCGGGATGTTTGTTCTAGGCTACCTCGGACCTGAACAGCTGCCCGACTGCCTGAAAGGTTGCGATGTGGTAGTTATTCCGGCGGGAGTCCCCAGAAAACCAGGTTTGTGTTTGAAAGCCTTGTCTGGTACCTCCCCAGGTGAAGATGTGGGCATTAAATCTATTTTCTGTTAAAAATGGATTTAATCTGATTGCTTTGTGGCAGGAAAAATGGCACCAGTTCCTGTTGCCCGTGGGGCAAAGGTCACATCTCTTGGTTGGCCTGGGGTCAAAGTCCTCTTGCCATTCCCCTTGTGCCTCTGTGCACAGACCGCCCTTCCCTCTCCCCAGCCCCACTCTACCTTGGGGGTTCTTATTAACCCTTGATGGTCCTTCTCAGATGTTGTCCTCCCTGCTTCCCTTCCCCGATCCACTCCCACGGACCTGTCTTCTGGGACTCATCATACTGGATCACTTACCCTACAAGAGAGACTGACTTGAAATGGGGACTTTGAGTGGCTAAGTTTCCTGTAACAGCTGGCGCTCAGTACATGCCACCTGTCTGGAAATGTGTTGTGTTCTCTGTTAACATCTCACATTGGATCATTTCTAGGCATGAGCCGGGATGACCTGTTTAATACCAATGCCACGATTGTGGCCACCCTGGCTGCTGCCTGTGCCCAGCACTGCCCTGAAGCGATGATCTGCGTCATTGCCAATCCGGTGAGTGTGGCAGCACCCAGCTCTCGCAGCTGTGGCAGGCACATAGGTGCCGGCAGTGCATGAGAAGCTTGTGATTTGCAACAGAGGCTGCTGATGTGCTGGGGGGTTGGGGGTACACAGATGAATGAGCTCAGCTGGAGAGGTCAGGTGCACTAAGCAGAGGCCCTGTCTGTGCATTTCCTGAGGACTCCTCTCCTCTCCTAAAGGAGAGCTGTAACAGCCAGCCAGCCAGCCTCGGGCTTTGGGCAGATCGTGTCTCTCTCTGCTTTAGTTTCCCCACCTGAAGAGAAGTGCATGCCCAAGGCTCCTTTCAGCAGGGATTGTGGTGGCCTGCTGCTTCCCTTTTCGTTATGCAACAGCCCCTACTTATCCGAGGGAAGTGCCTTCCAAGAGCCCAGTAGGTGCCTGAAACTGTGGGTAGTACTGAACCCTGTGATAAGTTAGTTTATAAACAAGGCACAGTGAGATTAACAACAACTTATAGTAAAACAATCATAACAAGATACTACAATAAAAGTGATTTCCTTCCCTTTCGTCAGGAACTTTTACCTTCTCGCTTAAGGGAGGTACTTTATGGCTTCTCTGCTTTATCCAAATTGCCAGCATCACTACTCTTGTGCTTTGGGGCTGTTAGAAAGTGAAATAAGGCAACTGGAACACAAACATTGTGATCACTCAACAGCTGCTCCGATAACCAAGATGGCTCCTAAGTGACTCAGGGGCAGGTGGTGTAGACAGCATGGGTATGCTGGGCAGAGGGTTGGCCCCTGTCCTGGGTGGGATGGAGGAGTGAGAGTTCATCCTGCTACTTGGGATGGCATGCAGTTTATTTTTTGTTTGTTTGATCTTTTTTTTTTTTTAGATGAAGTCTTGCTTGCTCGCCCAGGCTGGAGTGCAGTGGTGCGATCTCGGCTTACTGCAACCTTTGCCTCCCGGGTTCAAGCGATTCCCCTGCCTCATCCTCCTGAGTAGCTGGGATTATAGGCAGCCACCACTACGCCCAGCTAACTGTATTTTTAGTAGAGATGGGGTTCCACCATGTTGGCCAGGCTGGTCTCGAACTCTTGGCCTCCCAGACTGCTGAGATTACAGGTGTGAGCCACTGTGCCAGCTGGTTTAAAACCAATGAATTCTTAGGAAAAAAAAAAAAGAAAAAGAAAACCCATGAATTCTTTATTTCTGGAATTTTCCATTTAATAATTTCAGACCTCAGGTGACTGCTGGTAATTAAAACAGCAGAAAGTAAACCACGGGTAAGGTGGGACTCCATTCTACTCAGGATTTGCATTCCTGGTCCCGTCATCCCCATCCCGTCACTCACACACAGTCTTGGGCACACAGCCACCCCAAGCCCCGCTCACTGGTTTTTGCAGGTTAGCTGCTTACTCAGAAACATTGAGTGCTGCACCGTCGTCAAGAGGGCAGCCATGGTTCCCCAGCCTGACCTTCAGGGCCTCATGGTCGTTGCTAAACAGCAGCTGGAGAAGAGCGTCCTGCTTTCCCCACAAGCTCGCCCTCCTCGGGATGGTGGGTCACACGTAGAGAGCTGCTGTTCCCTCTGTTGGGGAGCTAAGCAGTGCCCAATAGAAACCTTGCTGTCATGTCCCAGGTGACGTGTTCAGCACTCACCGTGAAGTCATTTAGCCTTTACGACGACTTCATGAGGTAGTCGTTTCCCCCACTTACAGATGAAAAAACCGGGTCCCGGAGAGTTAGGGTGACCTGTGCAGGGTTGCAGCACAGAGGGACAGAACTGCCGGTGGGCCTGCTTCCTTGAAGCACGCAGCTGCTGGGCGCTGCTCTCCCATCAGGAGCGGCCATTCCGCTGTGAGGCCCGGCCACACAGAAGGTGGCCCAGGGAGCCATCATCACACATTTCAGTCGATCGCTGAAGGGCCACCAAGGGAAGAAGCATCCTCTACAGTAAAGGGTTTCTTCATTCACAGGGTGTGGCCTGTCAGTGTGGCGGGTGGCTTGCCAGTACACAGAGTTATCGGACAGGGTGGTTTCATGTGGCATCTTTGGACTCATTAGTGGTCTGATGTTCTCTGGCTTGGCCCTGCTCTCAGAACCCAGGGCAAGTCACACCTGTCTCTTGGATGTCGTAGGTCAACTCCACCATCCCCATCACAGCAGAAGTTTTCAAGAAGCACGGAGCATACAACCCCAACAAGATCTTCGGCGTGACGACCCTGGATATTGTCCGAGCTAACACCTTCGTCGCAGAGCTGAAGGTAAGGGCGGTGTGGGTATTGCTCAGGTGACCTTTCTGAATGCCTCCCGCCACCCCTGCACATTTACAGGCATGGAAGACACCAGGGCATGTTCCGGTCACATGTCACTTGGGGGTTTTCAGTGTTTCTAGAGCTCACTCCCTTGGTGGAAGCAGCCCGTGTTTCCTGTGGGATCCAGGCACCCGGCCCCTGCAGGCATCAACTCTGGCTCACAGCTGTCTTCCTTCTCCCAGAGAGCGCTGTGGCTTCAGACCGTCTCTGGGGTTCTCAGTGGCTGGACTTGGACAGTGTTCCCCCAGTCCACCCCTTTCTCCTTGCTTCTGAAAACTGGTCCTAGGAGGATTCACCTGCTGGCCACTAGATAAAGGATGGCAAAATGAGCAAACATGAAGAACTGAGGAAAGTGCCAGAAGTCCTGAGGCATCAAAATTGTCATTGGCCCTGGTCCCTGGCGCAGCCTTTTTCAGGTTGCCCGTGGTAGCTCACCCTGGAGAGTCCGGGCCTGGCCAGGTGCCTGGCCCTTGGGCTGCTGGACCGAGGCTGAGCTGCTGGGTGTGGCTTGAGGTCGTCTTGGTGTGGTGCCAGCGCTGGGTCTGGAGTCCGTGCACAGCCCGCTTTCCACTGGCTTCCACTGTGGAGCCCGCAGAGCCACTTCCTTTGGCCCCAGAAAGTATTCCTCTTGCACTTCAGGCCGTTTCGTTCCGGCGGCAGATTTGAAGCGGTCAGGCGCTCAGCGTGGTGGCAGTGCACACCAGCACCCTGGCTTCGCTTTACTCCCGAGGGCTGGGCACGTCTGCTTCTGCGGAATTAGAGGTGCCCCACTGTAATACACACGGCAGTACGTGTCTGTTCAAAAGACATGGCCCCAGGCCTTGAAGTTCCGTGGAATGGGAGAAACGCTTGAATTCAAGAGACAGTTTGACCCCAGTGCGGTGGCCCGGGCCTGTCATCCCAGCACTTTGGGAGGCTGAGGTGGGAGGATCGCTTGAGCCTGGGAGTTCAAGACTGTAATAAGCTGTGATTGTGCCACTGCACTCCAGCCTGGGTGACAGCAAGACCCTGTCTCTTAAAAAAAAAAAAAGACAGTGTGAGTGAGCAGGTCAGCGCAGGTAAGGAGAGTTCCCCTGTGATGGCCACAGTCTGGAAGTGGACACACCAGGCAGTGTCCCGCCTCCCACCTCCAGAGGCGTCCTGGAGGCAACAGCATTCATTCTCGTGAGCTCTCGGGGCTGGGTGAGCCCCAGGCCCTAGTCCTGCCCTGCACCACGGCCGCCACTAGCTACATGGAGGGGGTCCCTTGCGAGATCCCCTGTCCCCCACCTCCAACATTGAAGTGGACTGTCATTACCCTGGCTGCCTGACATTCTGGAAATTTCCTGGATTGTATCAAAATGAATATCCTTAAACTTCTGGTGTCTGGTTCCTCCCTCCTCCTCTCACCCGTCATATTCCCTCTCGACATGTTTCTCGGACCCCCCAGGCCGATGCCAGGCTCCCCTTTGCTGCAAAGCCTCCCTGTCCCTCTGTCTCAGGAACATCCATTCTAGGAGTCTTGTATTTGAGGACAAGTTTCTGGAAAGCTGAACTGTGTTCCTTCAGCTCTGCATCCCTGGTGACCTCACAGTGCCCGCATGTGTGTGCTTACACTCCGCCAAGCTAAGCCTCTCGGGTCTTTGGCTCTCAGCTCCATGAAGCTGATCCTGCTTTGCCCGCGCATGAGGCCAGTCCTCCCAGAGGCCAGGCTTTTTCCCCAGCCTAGGGCTGGGCTCTCAGCGGGCATGGCCATCGGGGCAGGTGGCTGCCCCTCTCCCTACCAGAACTCCCACCAGGTTATTGTCTGTTTTAAGAAATACTTGTTTCAGCTGGGTGCAGTGGTGAGTGCCTAGAATCCCAGCACTTTGGGAAGCCGATGCAGGAGGCTTGAGCCCAGGGGGTGAGGACCAGCCTGGGCAACATGGCAACACCTCATCTCTACAAAAATTTAAAAACATAAGTTGGGCATGGAGGTGTGCGCTGTGTGGGAGGCTGAGGTGGGAGGATCATTGAGCCCAGGAGGCAGAGGTTGCAGCCAGCCGAGATTGTTCCACTGCACTCCAGCCTGGGGGATAGGGACCGTGTGTCAAGAAAAACAAACCTTGTTCACAGATTCTTGGGGGTGGTACCTCCAGTTTAAGAAATGAGGCAGCCTTGAATGGTGGTGTTTGGACAGTGGCGAGTCCTCACAGCCCCTGCTGGCACTCATGCTCAGCCCTTTGGGGCACTGCAGCAGGAAATCCAAGCGCAGCAGGGGGCGGGACAGGGCCTCCTCCCAGCTCGCTCTGTTCCACCCTGAGTTCTGGGGGCTTTTCCAGTGTTGGGGCTGTGGGCAGCTGCGACGTGTTTTATGCTCAAAGAGCTTAAAGCTCATCCAGCTTCACACTTTGGTCACCAGGGTTTGGATCCAGCTCGAGTCAACGTCCCTGTCATCGGTGGCCATGCCGGGAAGACCATCATCCCCCTGATCTCTCAGGTACACGCGTGTGTGACCTTGTGAGGGACTTGGGGTCAGTGGTCCTTTTACCAGGACCTGTTTGAGGCGGTCCCAGCAGACTGGAGAAGGCCTGGCCATGCCCTGGCTTTTGGAAGGGCTCCGTTGCAGGCAGCTCCAGCCTGGGGGATAGAAACCCTCAGCCCTCTGTTGCAGGGCAGGGTCAGTCATGGAGCGAGTGTGGGCAGAAGCTGCTTAGGGCTGCCGGCTCCAGCACTCAAGGAGAACCACTGTTGGGAGCCCCACCAGGTTACCAGTTAGGCTGGAGTGGGCAAGGTGCTTTGTTTAAAAAAGTCCAGGGCAGGACACAACGGCTCACACCTCTAATCCCAGCATTTTGGGAGGCTGAAGCGGGAGGATTGCTTGAGCCTGGGAGGTTGAGGCTGCAGTGAGCTATGGTTGCAAAACTCCAGCCTGGGCAACAGTGAGACCCTGCCTGCAGAAACAAATGAGTGGGGACTCACTAAGACTTCCCGACAGAGTTGATTTGACTTTGTCTTTTTTAAAAACATTATTTTTTTGCTGCTCCTTGTGGAAGAGGGCTATCCCATAGGCAGTGTGCCCAGTGTAGCGCATCCTTTTTTTTAAGAAAAAAAAAAAAAGGTTTTCTTTTTCTTCTTTATGGCAGACCTTTCCCAGGCCCTGGTGGTAGGAGGGCGAGGAGGGGTCAGGCGTGGGCAGGAGGCAGTGGGCCTGGGGTGGCGGCCCGGAAGCCACCCGCTGACCCCATGGCTTGGCTTGCAGTGCACTCCCAAGGTGGACTTTCCCCAGGACCAGCTGACGACGCTCGTTGGGCGGATCCAGGAGGCCGGCACGGAGGTGGTCAAGGCTAAAGCCGGAGCAGGTAGAGTCTCGGGCAGGCCTGGAGCTGGGTGCCAGTGAGGCCCTGCAAGAGCTCAGGGTTGGAGACATTGTCCTTGGGCACAGATGGGTCCTTTGCAGTGTTTGCTTTGCATTTGCCAGATGGGAAATCCCTGTATGAGAGGGCAGCTCAGCCTGCTTTGTGGGGTTGAGAGTCATTTTTGAGGGTGGCGGAGCGAATTTCACACCATTTGTGTATAAGTGAAAAAAAAAAAATCAGGGGTGCTGACCGAAGTTCTCGACTGTCAGGCTGGAAGATGTGTAGGTGCCTTGGCTGGCGAGGCCGGCTCACCTGGGCAACACGGTTGTGGCGCCAGCCTGGCTGACCTGCCTGTGCCCCCCAGGCTCCGCCACCCTCTCCATGGCGTATGCCGGTGCCCGCTTTGTCTTCTCCCTTGTGGATGCAATGAACGGAAAGGAAGGTGTTGTGGAATGTTCGTTTGTGAAGTCACAGGAAACGGAATGTGCCTACTTCTCCACACCGCTGCTGCTGGGGGTACGTATCTGGACGTGGGTCCTTCTGACTCTGGAGAAGGGGCGCTCCCTCTGCTTCAGCCTCAGGAGCTCCCCCGGCCCTTTGTGCAGTAACTGCATGTCCCTGCCGGGGGGACGCGGGGGTTTTCAAGTGTGGAAGCACACCCGAGAATGAAGAGCTGGGAGAAATCACAGATTGCGAAACACATACCTCCCAGCAAGTGGGTCTCCCTCCCCACAGTTCGGCAGCGGGTCCCCAGGAGTGTTGACTGATGAGACACTCCGTCTCCAGGCAGCCCAGGGAGGCTTCCCTACCCTGCCTTGTTCATCTTGTTCTGACAGCGGGCCTGCAAGGCCTCATTCCTCTTCCAGAGTGTGCCTAGGCCAGACAGCCTGAGTCTTCAGCAAGCAGAAACCCTTAGGCCTCACTCAGAAGCCCTCAAGCTGGGTTTCCATTTCTCATGTGTGGGCTGAAATCAGGCAGATGTGTGGTTGTCTTCATTGTGTGGCTAGAAAGTATCGTGGCTCGCCGGGCCACACCAGGGCCTTTCTCGGAGATGCTTCGATACTGAAAGATCCTTCAGCATGGCCCAGGCCTTGGTCAGAGACAGGCACTCAGCAGTGCAGTTCTGGTGCAGGTGTGGGGAGGCGGGGCCTGCAGGTAAGACACACCTGGCTCTCAGAGGCCCTTCAGCCAGGGGAGGGAGTAGGAGGGGATTGAGTTGAAGTGAGGTCTGAGGCTGTTGCCACACAAACCATGCAGTTTCTGGAGGTAAGACGGTGGCAGAGACACCTGTTGTTTTTGCCAGTGTCGGACATTTACCTACTTAGTGACATGTGATTCAGGTGACTGTGACGGTGTTTCTCAGTCCTTTTTCAGGGAAGAGACAAGAACCCAGAAACAGGCTCTGTTGGGGACAATGCAGTGGAGTGTCCCTGATGATTGAGTGCCTGGCATCCAGGTGCTTGTTGCACTGTCCTTGTGTGCACAGAGGTAGATGGTGCTTGTTTTATAGCTGAGGAAACACATTTGGAAGGTCAGGCATTGTCCAGGGTACCTACCTAGGCAGTGACAATGACAGGAGCCACTCCTAGCACCCTCTGACTCTGATGCCTGCACTCCTGACCACAGCCCAGACCCACCCACCCGGTCAGCAAGGTACCCACAGCCCGCAGGTGTAGACACACTCCTCTTTGGGGCTGATGAAGTGACAGGTCGGGGTTTCTGTAACAAGCACTTCCTGGAAACTTCATTTCACCATGTTCCCACCTCCCTCCCTCCTGCAGAAACAGGGCATTGAGAAGAACCTGGGCATCGGCAAAGTCTCTTCTTTTGAGGAGAAGATGATCGCCGAGGCCATCCCCGAGCTGAAGGCCTCCATCAAGAAGGGGGAAGATTTTGTGAAGACCCTGAAGTGAGCAGCCATGCTGGGCAGCCAGTTTCCTTTATTTATGAAGGCATCATGTCACTGCAAAGCTGCTGCAGATAACCTTTGTATTTTAATTTGCTTTGGTGATGATTGCTGTGTTAACATAATCATCCCTTCCAAATTGTGGGTGGCTCATCATGGGTGCATCAATAAAAGCCGTCCTGGATTTTATTTTTCAAGGTCCTTTCTATAAATGTGCTTTTCTCCCCGAGAGCTGACTTTAGAGTCTGCCTCCTCTTCGTTACCAATCAGAATTAGATGCTGTTTAACTGTTAGACTGAAGTGTGATGCTTTCATCAGTAGCTTTGAGAAAGTCTAAAATGTTAATTGATGAGATTGGACACAGTATGCAAAGCTTGCCTGAACACGCTCCCCCCACCCTCCTGTAGGCACCCTTGCATCATCCAGGCCTGATTAATCCTTGGGGTGGTTCACCCTCACAGGGTCATGGTGCAGCGGTGAATGCCAGGCAGCCGTTTTCTGGCTGAGCAAACGGCATCTTTCGCATTGAGCTGCCTCTGCGGATCTGTACCCCCTCTGGATTTCATTTTTTGACCAAGCCCTGATGTTCAGTGACAGTGACAGAGAGCCCATGGCCAGAGCTGTGGGGACACCAGGGTGGGGGTGCATGTGGGCAGCTCAAACCCCAGCTGCTGTGTTGAGGCTGAGGACACTGTGCCACCATCAAAAGGGGGTTCCAGGTTTCCATCAGTGGCCACAGAGAAGGGACTTTGTTGTATCGAGGAGTGGGGAACTAAAGAGATTTGACTCCCTTCAGTGTTGGGCAGTCCGTTCCCCCGAACCGCGGCCTCTGAAGTGAAAACCCAGCTGCATACCTGGGAAAGAACTTACTAGCAACAGGCAATGACCTTCAGTGGAAGGGGGAGGGCTGGAGGTGTGCCCAGTACTCGGACGTTCATCTGTCCACAACAGCTTTTTAAAAAAAAAAAACATGGATTTTATCATAAAGGATGACATCATTTGCTTCTACAAGTAATACCTATTCATTGTCTAAAACCCAAAAAGCAGCTAAAAGATAAAGCGGGAAAGGAACCACTGATTATATTGTCTTCTCTTACGTATGTCACAGGCTGAGAGAAGGTAGCCTGCTCTTCGGGTTATTTGTTACTGTAACAATCCCACCCTTCTCAAGTCTGGTGGCTTTTAGGCCATTTCTGTTACTATCTCCCGATGCTGACGGTTGACAGGACTCAGCTGAGTGGTTCTGTGGCCACCGCTCCCACTGCAGTCGCTAGAGGCCCGGCTGGGCTAGAGCATGCGAGGTGAGGGCTGCTGTTAGAGATGCCTGGACAGCTGGCCTTTTCCCCGAGGTCTTGGGCCTCTCATTCTTCACGGGGCCTCTACAGCAAGGTGGACAGGCTCCTGATGACTCGGTTCCCACAAGCAGAAGCAGGAACTGTCAGGCTCTGCGGCTTGGTTTGAGAACTGGCACAGCATCGCTTGCACTGCCTTCTCTGTGGTAGAGCAAGTCACAAGGCACCCACAGATGTGGGCGGGAACCATACGAGGTGTGGCTATGAGAGACCTGACTTTTGGTGGCCATCTTTGCAGATGTGCTGCTCACCCTGTCCTTTCACTGTGTATTTGCCCTTGTCACTTTTCTAAATGTTTCTTTAGAGACAGGTCTCTGTTGCCTAGGCTGGAATGCAGTGGTATGATCATGGCTCACTGCAGCCTCCAACCCCTGAGCTCAAATCCTCCCACCTCAGCCTCCCCAGTAGCTGGGACTATGAGCACCTGCCACCATGCCCAGCTAATTTTGTAATCTTTTGTAGAGATGGCCGGGGTGGGGGGGCTTGCTCTGTTACCCAGGCTAGTCTTGAACTCCTGGCCTCGATCAGTCCTCCCACCTCCACTTCCCAAAGTGCTGGGATTACAGGTGTGAGCCACTGTGCCCGGTGTTCTTTTAACAGCTGGATAATCTTGCGGGTGGATAACTCAGTGGTTTCATTTTTCACTGCTGTGGAGGGCAGAGCACTATGCCGGCTGTATTTGGGGTGCATGTTGCCATTTTATGGGATCCTTGCAACAACCTGACAGGACTTGGGACAAGAGCTGGGTCAGGTTGTCTCAGTTGAGGATGGTCACTACCTCTCCTTATGCCAGGGGCTACCCCTTACGAACCTCCAAGAGTTTCCTCAGGATACTTCCACTGAGGGAGGACTGCTTGAGCCAGGAGCTCGAGGTTGCAGTGAGCTGTGATTGTGTCACTGTACTCTAGATTGGGAGACAGAGCAAGACAAAAAAAAAAAGGCCCAGGCCAGGCAAGTGGCTACTGCCTGTAATCCCAGCACTTTGGAAGGCCAAAATGGGTGGATCACAAGGTCAGGAGTTCAAAACTAGCCTGGCCAAGCATGGTGAAACCCCATCTCTACTAAAATAGAAAAATTAACTGGGTGTGGTGGCGCATGACTGTAATCTCAGCTACTTGGGAGCCTGAGGCAGGAGAATCGCTTGAACCAGGAGATGGAGGTTGCAGTGAGTTGAGATCGTGCCTCTGCACTCCAGCCTGGGCTACAGAGCGAGACTCCATCTCAAAATTTTAAAAAAGCCCGTTTCTGGTTTTATCTCAGAAGTTTAGACCTAGCATCCTAAAAGGAGGACCTGGAACCTAGAATATCCCAGATTCTTCCAGATGATGACAAATGGGGTTGCAGATAACAGCCGTCCCTGGGCTGTTCACCCTCTAGGCCTGCCCCTGCCTTCCAGGGCTTATAGACGAGTCAGGTGCTTGAGAATCCACAAGAAGAATGCAGAGTCACTACTGTGGGACTCCACAGGAGGACAAAGTTATTTTAGCACATCTTGGCAGAGCAAGAGTCGGGGACGACTGCCCTATCGAGGAGGGAAGAAGAGGAGGAGGAGATGGCATACGCACTGGCTCTGCAGGCTGGGCAGGATTTCAGCCAGCAGGGAGGGTGGGATTGGCGTCTTACGCAGCTGCTGGAGCAGACAGGCCGAAGAGCTTGTGGGTGGCAGGAACAGGGCATCACAGGAGCTGAGCAGGATGGTGACACAGTGGCCAAGGCTGCTCACACTCCATGAAGCGTGGGTTGCA
Organism: Sapajus apella; assembly: GCF_009761245.1. Lineage (NCBI taxonomy): Eukaryota > Metazoa > Chordata > Mammalia > Primates > Cebidae > Sapajus > Sapajus apella. The sequence continues at coordinate 6,233,587 of NW_022437028.1, forward strand.
GGGGGTCTCATTGACCCCAGAGCCTGCTGCTGGGTGCAGATTCCGCACTTTTTTTTGTTTTTTTTTTTTTTGAGACAGAGTCTTGTTCTATCACTCAGGCTGGAGTGCAGTGGTGTGATCTCGGCTCATTGCAACCTCTGCGTCCGGGTTCAAGTGATTTTCCTGCCTCAGCCTCCCAAGTAGCTGGGACTATAGGTGCCTGCCACCACGCCTGGCTAATTTTTGTATTTTTAGTAGAGACAGGTTTTCACCATGTTGGCCAGGATGGTCTCGAACTCCTGACCTCAAGTAATCTGACTGCCTCGGCCTTCCAAAGTGCTGGGATTACAGGCATGAGCCACTGTGCCCGGCCCAGATTCTGCATTTTCTAGCCAGCTTCCCAGCAATGCCTGTGCTGCGGGCACACATGAAGTAGCAGAGACGTGAAGGCAGGGAAGGTCTAAAGACCAGAGATGGGGTGGCGGTGAGCAGGCAGGGACAGGAGAAACAGCATCTCCCAGCCCCATTTCTGCCACCCAGGAGTCCATCAGGCAGTTGTCAGTGTGGGTTAAACCTACCACGCCTCTGCTTCCAAGCTCCAGTCCTCCACCCTTCCATTCTTCTGGCCACCTCCTCGCGCACAACGCCTGTCCCCCTGGGAGAAGAACAAAAGACTAGTGGCTCTGTGTATGGTATTAATGGCCAAAATGAGGTGGCCAAGGCTTTTGCCACAGGAAGCCAAGAACTAGTCTCTGTTTTGTTTGTGGTGGTGTTGAGATGGAGTCTTGCTCCACTGCCAGGCCGAAGTGCAGTGGTGCGATCTGGGCTCACTGCAACCTCCGCCTCCTGGGTTCAAGTGATTCTCCTGCCTCAGCCTCCTGAGTAGCTGGGATTGCAAGCACCCACAGCCATGCTTGGGTAATTTTTGTATTTTTAGTAGAGACGGGGATTCGCCGTGTTGGCCAGGCTGCTCTCGAACTCCTGACCTCAGATGATCCACCCGCCTTGGCCTCCCAAAGTGCTGGGATTACAGGCATAAGCCACAGTGCCTGGTCTTTGTTTTGTCTTTGAGAACAGGTCTCCCTCTGTTTCCAGGACTGGAGTGCAGTGGTGCAATCATAGCTCACCGCAGCCTCCACCTTCCCAGCCCAAGTGATCCTCCTGCCTCAGCCTTCTGAGTAGCTGGGATTACAGGCACATGCCACCAAACCTGGCTAATGTTTGTACTTTTTTTTTTGTAGAGTCAGGCTTTCTCTATGTTGCTCAGGTTGGTCTCCACCTCCTGGATTCTTCCCGCCTCAGTCTCCCAAAGTGCTGGAACTACAGGCATAAGCCACCCACCAGGCGGAGAGGCAGTCTTTAAAGAACAGAGTGTGGCAGCAGAGGGTCTGAGGCCTGCGGAACACCAGATCTTCCTCGAGGAGGTCAGGACAATCGCGTTCGCAGATTTGAGACTTGCTTTCCGGCCGGGCGCGGTGGCTCACGCCTGTAATCCCAGCACTTTGGGAGGCCGAGGCGGGTGGATCACGAGGTCAAGAGATCGAGACCATCCTGGTCAACATGGTGAAACCCCATCTCTACTAAAAATACAAAAAATTAGCTGGGCATGGTGGTGCGTGCCTGTAATCCCAGCTACTCAGGAGGTTGAGGCAGGAGAATTGCCTGAACCCAGGAGGCGGAGGTTGCGGTGAGCCGAGATCGCGCCATTGCACTCCAGCCTGGGTAACATGAGTGAAACTCCGTCTCAAAAAAAAAAAAAAAGAGACTTGCTTTCCTTATAATTACTTAGCGGGGCTGGGTAAGCCGAGGAGTTTCTTTGCCGGATGGACTAATGAGACAGCAGGAGAGTCCATCCGGCAAAGGAGCTCCTCGGGCCACCCAGCAACGCTAGGTAATTATAAGGAAGGCAAGTCTCAAATCTGCGAACGCGGCTGTCCTGCCCTCCTCGAGGCAGACCTGGTCTCCCTCAGGCCACAGCTCCCCTGCAGTTCCCGCCTGCTGCCTGCAGAAGGAGCCAGAGGCTGCGGCTGCACCAGCCCTGCTCCAGTCCCGCGAGGTCGCGGTCGGCGGAGCGCGCAGCAGCATTCCAGAGCCAAATCCAGCTCGCGGCTCTGTCTGGTCTCTGCTCGTCTAGGCAGGAGGGACAGAGAGAAGGGAGGTGGGAGGGGATCCAGGAGGCCAGTGGAAACCGGAGACACAGTATCAGGGCAGGAATTGCAGACCCTGTCATCCTTGCCCCCAGAAGCAAGGCAGAGGCCAGGCACGCGGCTACCGCCTGTAAGCCCAGCACTTTGGGAGGCCTAGGTGGGCGGATCACGAGGTCAGGGGTTCGAGACCAGCCTGGCCAACATGGTGAAACCCCGTCTCTACTAAAAATACAAAAATTAGCTGGGCCTGGTGGTAGATGCCTGTAATCCCGGCTATTCAGGAGGCTGAGGCAGGAGAATCGCTTGAACCTGGGGAGGGGGGGTTGCAGTGAGCCAAGATCATGCCATTGCATTCCAGCCTGGGTGACAGAGCAAGACTCTGTATCTCTCTGTCTCTCTCTCTCTCACACACACACACACACACACACACACACCCCAGAACCTTCTGCCTGCGATTTTTTTTTTTTATTCTATTTTTTTTTTTTTTTTTTTAAAAGAGGGGTTTTCCCCTTTTTGGTCAGGCTAGTCTTGAACTCCTGACCTCAGGTAATCCGCCCGCCTTGGCCTCCAAAGTGTTTGGATTACAGGCGTGAGCTACCACGCCCGGCCCTGCCCACAATTTTTATATTTCATTTTATTTTTTTGAAATAGGATCTTGCACTATCTCCCAGGCTAGAGTGCAGGGGTGCAATCATAGCTCACTGCAGCCTCAACCTCCTGGGCTCAAGCAATCCTCCCACGTCAGTCTCCCAAAGCGTTGGGATTTCAAGTGTGAGCCACCATGCCCAAACTTCTGCCCACTTTAGAGCCATTTCACTCTCCCAAGCTGGCCTCTTCGGCCCAAAAACCCCTGTGTGTGCTTTGCATCTGTCCCAGGCCCAGCGGGGACAGCTCTGGCAGGAAGCCACAGCAACCCTCTTTCCGGCTCTCAGCCCCCTCCCCACCTTCCTGGAAGCCCCAGGCCGGCCTGCCTGGTCCCTCAAAGGAGAAGCCACACACCCACCACCCTGTCCCTCTGACTGGAGCCTCCCATCACTCTGTGAAGGCCCCTCCTCCCTAACCCACCAGATCCACCACAAACCCCACCTTGCTGCCTAAAAATAACTCCTCCACGGCCTGCTGGCTTCCCTCCGGGTTCCTTCTGGTTTGTATTCTTCCAGCCGGCTGTGAGCCGGCGCCAGTGTGCCAGGCAGACCACAGGCCCGGAATTAGGTTAACTCCGATGCAGCCCTGGAGGGATGTCTCCTGCCTGAGTCCGTGGTTGGGGGTAGTGAAAATGCTCCCCCAACGGGCTGAGGCTGATCCTGTGTTAGGGGGAGGACAGTGTTACGTTCACGGGTGTGTATGTATTGGGGGCTGGGTACTGTAAGCCTTGACAGTGGTGACTGATGGCAGATACACCCCAGGCTGGGCTGAGCTCGGCTGAAAGGTCTGGCTCAGGAAAGAGGGGTGCAGGGGAACCCCCCCAACGCCTGCTGCAAACCCTAGAGCAAATCCTGGAAATGCCTGCATGCAGAGTATTTTGTCGCCTGGAATCTTCCATCTGCCATCTCACAGAGTCCCCAGAGGCCTCTGAGGGAGGCTGTTTACCCCACATTACACATGGAGAGGCAGAGAGGGGCTGCCTTCACAGATATTATCACAGTGAGAAAATTATGACGATGAAAGAGATCTGATCCAACCAATCCCCATCTTGCCTTTTTTAAATGTTTTTTTTTAAAGACAGGGTCTCATTCTGTTGCTGGGGCTGCAGTTCAATAGCATGATCATGGCTCACTGCAGCCTCAACCTCTTGGGCTCAAGTGATCCTCCCATCTCAGCCTCCTGAGTACCTGGGAACAGTTGTGTGCCACGACGCTCAGCTAATTTTTGTAGAGGTGGGGTCTCACTATGTTGCCCAGGCTGGTCAAAAACTCCTGGGTGCAAGCAATCCTCCTGCCTCAGCCTCCTAAATTCCTGGGATTACAGGCATAAATCACTGTGACTGGCCAGGTTTTTTGCATTTCTGATGACTGATTGCCTCATCCAGACCCACCAACTGGCCATATGGCCCCACCCAGATGTGCACTTCCTGGCCCATCAAACTGTCCTCAAAAAACCCCGGTTTCCAAATTTTCGGGGAGATCGATTTGAGTAATAATTCCGTTTCCTGAGTGGTGTAGCCAGCCTCTTGTCAACTGCACTCTTTCTTTTTTCTTTTTTGAGACAGAGTTTTACTCTTGATGCCCAGGCTGGACTGCAATGGCATGATCTCAGCTCAAGGCAACCTCTGCCTCCTGGGTTCAAGAGATTCTCCTGTGTCAGCCTCCCTGGTAGCTGGAATTATAGGTACCTGCCACCACGCCCGGCTAATTTTTTTTTTTTTTTTTTAGTAGAGGCGGGGTTTTGCCATGTTGGCCAGGCTAGTCTCGAACTCCTGACCTCAGGTGATCTGCCCACCTGGGTCTCCCAAAGTGCTGAGATTATAGGCATGAGCCACCACACCTGGCCTACGCTCTTTCTTTACTGTAATGCTGCGATCCCAGGGAATTGGTTTTGTCTGTGGAGTGGGCAGGAAGAACGCATCGCACGGCTACGGCCCCCAGCCAGGTACGATCCCAGAGTGAACTCAGGGCTGCTACTGCCCTCTTTATGGGACGGCCACTCTGTGTCAGCTGCCTACTGGGCACGGATGTGGGTTGGGGAAATTAGCAAGCTGAGGCTCAGAGCGGAAGACCTAGCCTGCAGTCACCCAGCACGAGATGGGTGGGTGGCACCTGAATCCTCTGAGCCCCAGCAGACCCTACCCCACAGTGCTTTTCCTGGTTAAGGGAGTGGGGTCACTGACCTGGCTGTGGGAGGGAGTGGGATTGTCTCAGGAGCTCTGGGCAGGGCCTGGTGCTGGGAGCCAAGCCAGGCCTCTCCAAGGGGTGCCAAGATGACTTACGCATGTTCATTTTGTGGATAATGAATAATTCACACATATGAATATGAGTATCAGAAAGGCTAGAAGACAGCACATTGAGTCTACCACATCCTGGGGGGCGCTGCCTAGAACACTGCTCAGTACAAATGTAAGGGGACTTAAAGGAAAGGACAAAGCAGCCGGGCGCGGCGGCTCACGCCTGTCATCCCAGCACTTTGGGAGGCCGAGGCGGGCGGATCACGGTGTCAGGAGATGGAGACCATCCTGGCTAATACAGTGAAACCCCGTCTCTACTAAAAATATAAAAAATTAACTGAGCCGGGCGCGGCGGCTCACGCCTGTAATCCCAGCACTTTGGGAGGCCGAGGCGGGCGGATCACGAGGTCAAGAGATCGAGACCATCCTGGTCAGCATGGTGAAACCCTGTCTCTACTAAAAGTACAAAAAAAAATTAGCTGGGCATGGTGGTGCGTGCCTGTAATCCCAGCTACTCAGGAGGCTGAGGCAGGAGAATTGCCTGAACCCAGGAGGCAGAGGTTGCGGTGAGCCGAGATCGGGCCATTGCACTCCAGCCTGGGTAACATGAGTGAAACTCCGTCTGGAAAAAAAAATAAAAATAAAAAAATAAATAAATAAATATAGGCCAGGCATGGTGCCTCACACCTGTAATCCCAGCACTTTGGGAGGCCGAGGCGGGCGGATCACGGTG
>NW_022437028.1:6239336-6264410 GCF_009761245.1 Sapajus apella
AAAAATATAAAAAATTAACTGAGCCGGGCGCGGCGGCTCAAGCCTGTAATCCCAGCACTTTGGGAGGCCGAGGCGGGTGGATCACGAGGTCAAGAGATCGAGACCATCCTGGTCAACATGGTGAAACCCCATCTCTACTAAAAAAATACAAAAAATTAGCTGGGCATGGTGGCGCGTGCCTGTAATCCCAGTTACTCAGGAAGCTGAGGCAGGAGAATTGCCTGAACCCAGGAGGCGGAGGTTGCGGTGAGCCGAGATCGCGCCATTGCACTCCAGCCTGGGTAACGAGCGAAACTCCGTCCACAAAACAAAAAAAAAAAAAAAAAATTAACTGGGTATGGTGGCGCTTGCCTGTGGTCCCAGCTACTCGGGAGGCTGAGGCAGGAGAATCGCTTGAACCCAGAGGCGGAGGTTGCAGTGAGCTGAGATCACGCCACTGCACTCCAGCCTGAGTGACAAAGGGAGATTCAGTCTCAAAAAAAAAAAAGGGGAGGGGGACTAAATAGCCCTGCAGGAAAAGTGGAGCAAGAATGTGGACATAAAATATGAATTACAGGCCAGGCATGATGGCTTATGCCTGTCATCTCAGCACTTTGGGAGGCAGAGGTAGGTGGATCATTTGAGGTCAATAGTTCGAGACCAGCCTAGCCAACATGGTGAAATCCCATCTCTACTAAAAATACAAAAATTAGCTAGGCATGGTGGCGGGTGCCTGTAATTTCAGCTATTCGAGAGGCTGAGGCAGGAGGATCACTTGAACCCGGGAGGTGGAGGTTGTAGTGAGCTGAGATCCCATCACTGCACTCCACCCTGGGTGACAGAGCAAGACTTTGTCTCAAAACAAAAAACAAAGACATGAAGGACAGACAGGTGAGGTGCCTCACGCCTGTCATCCCAGCACTCTGGGAGGCCAAGGCAGAAGTATTGCTTGAGCTCAAGAGTCCGAGACTAGCTTGGGCAACGTAGTGAGACACTCATCTCTACTAAAAAATAAAATAAAAATTAGCCAGTGTGGTGGGGCACACTTGTGATCCCAGCTACCAGGGAGGCTGATGCAAGAGCTATGATGCAGTGAGCTATGATCGCACCACTGCACTCCAGCCTAAGCAACAGAGCGAGATCCTGTCTATTTCATTTTTTTTTTGAGAGGGGGTCTCGCTATGTTGCCCAGGCTGGAGTGCAGCGGCTATTCACAAGCGCGATCCCACTGCTGATCAGCACGGGACTTTTGACCTGCTCTGTGTCCGACTTGGGCCGGTTTACCCCTCCTTAGGCAAGCTGGTGGTCCCACGCTCCCGGGAGGTCACCATATTGATGCCGAACTTAGTGCGGACACCTGATCGGCATAGCGCACTACAGCCCAGAGCTCCTGGGCTCAAGAGATCCTCCCGCCTCCGCCTCCTGAGTAGCCGGGACTACAGGCACACACCACCGCTCCCGAAAGACCCTGTCTATTAAAAAAAAAAAAAAAGTAAGGAAAGACTTCTGCTGCCCTGGCTTCTCTGGGGACTGGGACCTCTTGGGCAGTCAGAAAAGGCCTTGTGGAAGAGATGGGGCCCCAGGCTAGGACCTCATGGAGGAAACCAGTCCATCTCCTCCTGTCTCTGGGTAGCTGGGGCTCTGAGTCAGTGTGGGTTTGCTCTTCCTACGGGCAGCCACCGCTGCAGGCTAGGTCTTCCACTCTCAGCCTCAGCCTGCTAATTTCCCCACCCCACATCCATGCCCAGTAAGGTGGCCATCCCATAAAGACAGCAATAGCTGCCCTGGGCTCACTCTGGGATCGGGTCTGGCTGGGGGCTGTAGTCGCCGATGGGTTCTTCCTGCCCACTGCACAGATGAAACCAATTCCCTGAGACCATGGCATTGCAATAAAGAAAGAATGTAAGTGTCTCAAGGCCAGCCATGCCACGTAGAAGACAGAATTATTACTCAAATCAATCTCCCTGAAAATTTGGAGACCAGGGTTTGTTTGAGGATAGTTTGGCAGGCCAGGGTCTAACGCATTGGTGGGTATATTAGGCATGGGTGCACAGGTGTGGGTCCCCATGTTTTTTTGAGACAAAGTCTCAATCTGTCTCCCAGGCTGGAGTGCAATGGCATGATCTCGGTTCACTGCAACCTCCGCTTTCTGGGTTCAAGTGATTCTCCTGCCTCTGCCTCCCAAGTAGCTGGGATTACAGGCATACACACCATGCCCAGCTAATTTTTGTTTTTGTTTGTTTTTTGAGACAGAGTCTCACTCTGTCGCCAGGCTGGAGTGCAGTGGCGTGATCCTGCCTAACTGCAGTCTCTGCCTCAGGAGCTGGAGACCATCCTGGCTAACCCAGTGAAACCCCGTCTCTACTAAAAATACAAAAAAGCAGTTCTCCTGCCTTAGCCTCCTGAGTAGCTGGGATTATAGGCACACACTACCACACACAGCTAATTTTTTTTTTTTTTTTTTTTTAGTAGAGATGGAGTTTCACCATGTTGGCCAGGATGGTCTCCATCTCCTGACCTTGTGATCCGCCCGCCTCGGCCTCCCAAAGGGCTGGGGTTACAGGTGTGAGCCACTGCGCCCAGACTAATTTTTGTATTTTTAGTAGAGATGGGACTTCCCTAGGTTGGCCAGTCTGGTTATATGGGAGTGTGTGTGTTGTGGATGTCAGCAGCTGCGTGGGTGTGGGGTGTGACTGAAGTCTGATTCTTACAGGGTGAAAGAGGTGTGGATATATGTGCGTGAAGGAGTAGATGCAGCCAGTATATGGAGCACATCATGGGATATGAGGGGGGCGTGTAGAAGCATGGGGGACACGTGGCTTTGCATAGGTGGCACGTATATACAATATACAATACATGGTAGATGTGTGTGAGTCTGGCGTGTGGGTGTGGATGTGTGCAGTGAATTCAGGTGACTAAATCTGTTCTCCTGGCAGACAGATGCAAGAGATGAAACTGGGTCACGTTGTGCAAGGTAGCCTCAGCTGCTGTCTCTGCCCCGAGTTGGAATACGGGGACCCAGGTGCAGTGCTCACAGCCTCCAAGGAGAGAGAGCTCACTGCACAATCCTTGGGGGTGAGGGTCTCCAGGCTGGGCACCTGTGCAGTTGACCTGGAAACAGGTCCCCAGTGTGGGATGGAGGGACTATGGTGAGTAGTTGATGGCCAAGGAAAGAGGCGGAATGCAGGGCACGGTGGCTCACACCTGTAATCCCAGCACTTTGGGAGGGCAAGGTGGGTGAATCATGAGGTCAGGAGTTTGAGACCAGCCTGGCCAACATGGTGAAACCCCATCCCTACTAAAAATACAAAAATTAGCCAGGCATGGTGGCACATGCCTGTAATCCCAGTTACCTGAGAGGCTGAGGCAGCAGAATCACTTGAACCTGGGAGGCAGAGGTTGCAGTGAGCCAAGATCACGCCATTGCACTCCAGCCTGGGTGACAGAGTGAGACTCTGTCTCACCCCATTCTCTCCACATCCTAACCCTTCCCTCTACTGGGCTTTTTTTTTTTTTTTTTTTATGACGGAGTCTCCCTCTGTGGCCCAGGCTGGAGTACAGGGCACGATCCCGGCTCACTGAAACCTCTGCCTTCCAGTTTGAAACAATTCTCCTGCCTCAGCCTCCCAAGTAGCTGAGATAACAGGCACACACCACCACATCAGCTAATTGCATTTTTAGTAGAGACAGGGTTTCACCATATTCGTCAGGCTGGTTTCAAACTCCTGACCTCATGATCTGCCTGCCTCAGCCTCCAAAAGTGCTGGGATTACAGCCATGAACCACTGCGCACAGCCTTTTTTTTTTTTTTTTAAACAGAGTCTCACTGTCATCCAGGCTGGAATGCAGTGGCGTGATCTTGGTTTACTGTAACCTCTGCCTCCTGGGTTCAAGCAATTCTTCTGCCTCAGCCTCTAAAGTAGATGGGATTACAAGCATGCACCACCATGCCGGCTAATTTTTGTATTTTTATTGGAGACAGTGTTTCATTATGTTGGCCAGGCTGGTCTCAAACTTCTGACCTCATGTGACCCACCTGCCTCGGCCTCCCAAAGTGCTAAGATTACAGGTGTATACCACCACGCCCAGCAGATTTCTGGGCTAAGTTTTTTGGCTCAAGCCTACAGGGGACCTCTGCCTAAATATAGCTTGATGACAAATAATTTGCTTGTGCAAGTGTGTTCAGGCAGTGCTGCTGTAACAAATAAACCCCAGCATTTCAGGGGCTTCTCTCTACTTATTATTTCTTATGTTCTGGTAGTGCTAAGGTTTTTTTGTTTGTTTGTTTGTTTTAATTTTTAATTTAATTTTAGAGAAATAAAGGCAGAGTCTCACTATGTTGCCCAGGCTGGTCTTGAACTCCTGGCCTCAAGCAATGCTCCTGCCTCAGCCTCCCAAAGTGACAATCCTAAGTTGATGTTTGTGGTCAGCAGGAAGCTCTCCTCCATGTGGTGATTCAAGGACCCAGGCTCCTTCCATCATGTGGCTCCCCACCCAATCCAGGGCCTTGGAATCATGGGCATTCTGCCAGCAGCCAATGCAGTGTGGTAGGAGTGAGCAGAGAGGGCCCATCTACTTTCTAGGGGCTATTCCAGGAAGTGGTCACATCTGCTTGCATTCCATGGGTGAGAATTAGTCACATGGTTCATCTCCATACCAACAAGGAATGCTGGGAGATGTAGTCCCCAGATTGGCACTCTTGTCCCAGGAAGGGAAGCAGGAACATTTGGCGGTCACAGTGGGGGTCATGGGGAGGGAGAACGCAGAGAGGATGATGTCTCTGCCTCTGCCTCAGGCTTGCCTGGAAGGCAGAGTTCACTGACTCAATGCCTCATTCATTCATTCATTCATTTGCAAAATTATTCATGAATGTATTCATTCACTCATTATTCCCCCCCATGTCTCATGCACACACTCATCTGTGCACACGCATTCATACACACATCTGCACCTCCTGTAAGACCCATTCAAGACCTGGGGGACTGGGCAGGGAAGCAGGGCCAGCCAGTGTCACAGACACACCGTATGGACAGCTCAGAGGGCTTCAGGCTGTAGAGTCCCAAGAGATCCAAGGGAAGAGGGGAACGTGGTGAGGAGTCGGGAAGTTGACAACGGGGTTCTAAGGAGGCCTGTCCCTCTAGCACGGCCTGGGTGGGTTCTGGGCCTGGGTGGGTTCCAGGATCAGGAAGGGGGAAGAGCTGTGTGCCCTGCTCAGGGTAGGGGCCTGGGCCGCAGATCCAAAGAGAGATAAGATGCGGCAAAGACTCAAGGCCACTGGCTCAGGGGCAGGCCTGGCTTTGGGTCGGACAGATCCTGGCTCAGATCATTGCCCAGGTTCCTTATGGACCAGATGGCTGTGGCTAAGCTCTGAACTGCCCTGATCCTCAATGTTCTCATCTGTAAGATGGGATGCTGGTCCTTCCCTCATGGGCTCACTGTGGGATTAGAGGTAATCAGGAGGAAATACAATCACTGGAATACAGCAGTTTTCCTTTTTAAATTTTTTTATTATTATCTTATTTTTAAGACAGGGTCTTATTTTTAGCCCAGGCTGGAGTACAGTGGCCTGATCTCAGCTCACTACAACTCTGCCTCCCAGGTTCAAGTGATTCTCCTGCCTTAGCCTCTTGAGTAGCCGGGATTACAGGTGCCCACCACTACTCCCAGCTATTGTTTGTATTTTTGGTAGAGACAGGGTTTCACCATGTTGACCAGGCTGGTCTCGAACTCCTGACCTCAAATGATCCTCCCACCTCGGCCTCCCAAGGTGCTGGGATTACAGGTGTGAGCCACCGTGCCCAGCCTTATTTATTTATTTTTAGATAAAGAATCTTACTCTGTCATCCTGGCTGGAGTGCAGTGGTTCGATCATAGCTCACAGCAGCCTCAAACTCCTGGCCTCAAGGGATCCTCCTGCTCCAGCCTTCCAAGTAGCTGCAATTACAGGTGTGTGCACTGCACTCAGCTAATTTTTATTTCTTTTTTAGTAGAGACAGGATCTCACTATGTCACCCAGGGTGATCGTGAACTCCTGGGCTCAAGTGATCCTCCCACCTTGGCCTCCCAAAGTGCTGCAATTACAGGGGTCACACCCAGCCAGATTAGTGCAGTCTTCAAAGATGTGCATCACTGCCGCTCCTGGGCTCAGGCTGAGAGCGGGCGTGGGTCTGTAGGAGACTTGATTTGAAGCCCCTCCAAGTGGGTGCGGCATAGGCTGCTGCTGACAGTCGTCCCTTCCCAGAGGAGGATGACCCCAGGCTGGGATGGGGGCTAGACCGTTAGGGCTGTGTGACACCTTGGTGGTGAGAGGGGGTCCTGGGGGCGGGAGGGCCCATGTGAAGCTCTAGGCAGAAGCAGCAGAGGCCACAGCCTTGAAGTGTAGCTCCCTCCCCTTCTACATCACACCCCCAGATCTCAACAAAAGCTTTCTTCCCTCACATCCCCACATCCCAAGGATGTGCACATTTTAAAAGACCCTAATGAGGGCAATGCTTACCCCGGAGCGATGGCCCCTGATGGTGGATTTATGAGCAACGAGAGGAGAGTAGAAAGCTGGGAGGGAGGAGGGGCGAGCAGGGGAGGCTGCCGACTCTGCTCATTTTTTATTAAAGATCTGCTTCAAGGTCAGCCCTGCCACAAGGGACTCCTCAATTTCCCAGACTCTTCAGAGAGAGATGGAGATGGGCTGGGGGAGGGGAGGGAGATGGAGAGGAAGAGTCCTGGGTGGGCTAGGCAGAGGGGCACAAAGAGAAGGAGGCCGCGTGGTCCACAAGGGTTCCTCAATATGATCTGAACCCAACAAAGTGCTGGGCACAGACGGGGCACCAGGGAGATGCCAGAGGGAACGAGGAGAGAAAACGGAGGCCAATAGCATGGGAACGCTGATGGATTGGGCCAGCAGAAGAGTATTGGGACAGCAGAGAGATCAGGTTTTGTTTTGTTTGAGACGGGGCCTCGCTCTGTCACCCAGCCTGGAGTGCAGTGATGTGATCTCAGCTCCCTGCAGCCTCAACCTTCTGGGCTCAAGGGATCCTCCCAACTCAGCCTCCCAGTAGCTGGGACTACAGGTGCCTGCCATCACGCTTAGCTAATTTTTGTATTTTTTTGTAGAGACGGGGTTTTGCCATGTTTCCCAGGCTGGTCTTGACCTCCTAGTCTCAAGGAATCCTCCTGCCTTGGCCTCCCAAAGTGCTGGGATTATAGGCATGAGACACAGCACGTGGCCCAGGTTTTGTCATTCTCAGATAAAAGGCACCACACCCATCATCAAGTTTCTCCAGCTTATAATCGTGAGATCAAGTTCCCCTCTGTCTCCCAGGCTGGAATGTAGTAGCCTGGTCTCAGCTCACTGCAACCTCTGCCTCCAGGATTCAAATGATTCTCCTACCTCAGCCTCCCAGGTAGCTGGGATTACAGGTGCCCGCCACCACACCCAGCTAATTTTTGTATTTTTAGTAGAGACGGGGTTTCACCATGTTGGCCAGGCTGGTCTCGAACTCCTGACCTCAGGTGATCCACCCGCCTTGGCCTCCCAAAGTGCTGGGATTACAGGCGTGAGCCACTGTGTCCAGCCAAGAAGATTTCTAATACTAGACCTCATAGTAACCCTCAGAGACAGGTGTTACTAGCCCCATTTTACAGATGAAGAAACTGAGGCTCCAGGAGGCTTAAATCACCTTCCCAAGTCCACACGGCTACAAAGCAGCAAATCTGGCTCAGATCGTAGGTCTGATTCCAGATCCCAGGTCTGATTCCAGATCCCACTCATCCCATGGAATCAGCACATCCTGTGCCTGGCTTGAGACTCTCCCTCCAGTAATAACTCCCAGCTAATTTTTGTATTTTTAGTAGAGACGAGGTTTCACCATCTTGGCCAGGCTAATCTCGAACTTCTGACCTCAGGTGATCCACCCACCTTGGCCTCCCAAAGTGCTAGGATTACAGGTGTGAGCCACCACGCCCAGCCAGTGACACTGTTTTATTTGTTTTATTTTTTATTTTCAGGGACAAAGTTTAGCTTTGTCACCCAGGCTGGAGTGCAGTGGCACGATCACGGCTCACTGCAGCCTCGACCTCCTGGATCAAGAAATCCTCCTGCCTCTGCCTCCAAGTAGCTTGGACTATAGCTGTACACCACCAAGCCCAGCTCATTTTTATTTATTTAGTTTTTAAAGACACAGATACTGGCTATGTTGCCCAGGCTGCTGAGACACTGTTTTATATGCAGATGTCTTGAAAAGGCTCATTGGCCAAGTGCCATCTGAGCAGAGATTGCCTGTTCAGAAGGAGAGTAACTGGAGAGGGGAGGACACAGGGCAGGGGTCTCGTATCAAGGCCTGGCCCAGACAGACACTCTGAGGCTGCAGAAGTGGGGACAGGGCCAGGTGCAGTGGCTCACACCTGTAATCCCAGCACTGCGGGAGGCCGAGGCAGGTGGATCACACGAAGTCAGGAGTTCGAGACCAGCCTGACCAACGTGGTGAAACTCCGTGTCTACTAAAAGTACAAAAATTAGCTAGGCGTGGTGGCAGGTGCCTGTAATCCCAGTTACTGGGGAGGCTAAGGCAGGAGAATCATTTGAACCTAGGTGGCAGATGTTGCAGTGAGCCAAGATCACACCATTGCACTCCAACCTGGGCGACAGAGCAAGACTCCGTCTAAAGAAAAAGAAGAAGAAGAAGAAATGGGGACCGTCCCAGGAGATGGAAGTTCTAAAGGGCAAGGAAGGAACTGGAGAATCCTTCGGACTCACAAGTCTCTGACTTACAGACCAGACTTGGGGCAGGGAAGGTTGTTGAGTCAGAGATCTAGAATGAAATAGACATACCCTTCCAAAGGTCCAATTAACAAGAGCTTGATGAAGGGACCCTGCACACAGGTGCAGATGAGGATAGCAGCACGGACTGACAAGACATAGAGAAGCAGCCAAGGACTTAAATTACTGGGAAGCAGTTACCACTCCTAGGAGGTGGAGAAGCGAGAGGCTGGAGAGGAGCTCAGCAGGGGAACAGATCCCTAACCGCTCTCTCTTCCCCTTCTCCTGGATCTGGCGTCTCCTGGTGATGCCTCTCCTCCGATGAACCCAGTCAGACTCCAAGAGCAAGGGGGCCTGGGTAATCGGCCTGCAGAGGTCAGCCTCCCGCCAAGGCCTGGAGCAGGGCAGAGATAGAGCCGGAGGATCACAGGAAGAAAAGCCAGCACAGATGGCGGTGCCGCTTGCTGAAATGAGCCACACAAGGGAACGAGCGCTTTTTTGGGAAATTAGCAGGCTGGGTGGGGAAACCAAGTCAGAGTCTGTCTCTATGAGCTGGGGGAAGGGAGTGCGAAGGGAGAGGGGGAATACTGGGATGGAGAGGTGGCCTGGGATTTCCGAGAGTGGTAGCATGGAGAGCTCCAGGCAGCCGGAAAAGTTTGCTTGCAGCCAGCTTTTTTTTTTTTTTTGACAGAGTATTGCTCTGTCGCCCAGGCTGCAGTGCAGTGGTGTGATCTCAGCTCGCTGCAACCTCCGCCTCCCCAGTTCAAGCGATCCTCCCACCTCACACTCCTGAGTAGCTGGGAATACAGGCACCTGCCACCACATCTGGCTAATTTTTGTATTTTTAGTAGGGACCGGTTTCACCATGTTGGCCAGGCTGGTTTCAAACTTCTGGCCTCAAGTGATCTCCCTGCCTCGACCTCCCAAAGTGCTGGGATTACAGGTGTGAGCCACTATGCCTGGCTGCAACCAGCTTTTCTGGGCCTGAATTCCCTCCTCCCTTGAAGCTGCTCCCATTGTGAAACCACAATGGGAGGCAGAATGTAGAGACGGACCAGGGGAGGGTAGGAGAAGGTGTGCCCAGCTGGGGCAAAGTGTTCCCAGGTGCCGATTCTAGAGTTGAGGCCAGGGCTGGTCAGGAACCAAAGTAATGTGGTGAGGTTTCATAAAGCCAACTTTGGCTGCGCGCGGTGGCTCACGCCTGTAATCCCAGCATTTTGGGAGGCCAAGGTGGGTGGATCACCTGAGGTCAGGAGTTCAAGACCAGCCTGGCCAACACAGTAAAACCTTGTCTCTACTAAAAATACAAAAATTAGCTAGGCGTGGTGGCGTGCACCTGTAGTCCCGGCTACTCAAGAGGAGGAGGATCGCTTGAACCCAGGAGGTAGAGGTTGTAGTGAGCCAAGATCGTGCCACTGCACTCCAGCCTGGGAGACAGAGCAAAATGCAAGACTGTCTCAAAAAAAAAAAAAAAAAAAAGGCCAACTCATTTAAGGTGTGCATTTCACCCTGAGATGATGCTGCGTCTGTGTGCCTCCTGTGAGTTTCCTCACTCCTCTGCACGCACCTGGCCATGGTTTTTCAATCAAGGAGAGATCTGCAGCCTCCACCCCCAACCCTCCACTCCCAGGGCCCTCTCCCAGACCTTGATTCGCCTTGGAAGTCCCAGCCAGGCACAGAGGGGGCAGCTCCTCTCAGGAAGAAGGAGCAAGCAAGCTGACTGGTGCTAGGCCAGCCCAAAGTCCCAGCAAATGAAATATTCATGCAGCCAGAAGGTAGGAGACCAGCAGAGGACTCACCCCGCCGGGGCTGCGGAGCTGCGGTACTGGTGACAGCAGCTGTAGCCCGCCCCTCTCCCTCACTCTCAATCTTTGTTCTGCAGATAGTGCAAGGGCCTGCAGTTCAAGGATCTTACACACACACACACACACACACACACACACACACACACACACTACAAAGACACTGGTAGGTAAAGAAACCTGGACAAAGGAAGAGGGGAGGGGAAGGGTGAAACCGCATTTGCAAAAATTATAGCAGAGGGCCAGGCGTGGTGGTTCAGGACTGTAATCCCAGCACTTTGGGAGGCTGAGGCAGGCAGATCACCTGCGTGCAGTCAGGAGTTTGAGTGCAGCCTGCCCAACAGAGTGACATCCCGTCTCTATTAAAAATACAAAACAAAACAAAACAAAAACCGTAGGACACAGTGGCTCATGCCTGTAATCCCAGCATTTTGGGAGGCCAAGGTGGGCAGATCACAAGGACAGGAAATCGAGACCATCCTGGCCAACACGGTGAAACCCCATCTCTACTAAAATGCAAAAAAATTGGTATGGTGGCAGGCACCTGTAGTCCCAGCTACTACTTGTGAGGCTGAGGCAGGAAAATTGCTTGAACCTAGGAGGCGGAGGTTACAGTGAGCTGAGATGGTGCCACTGCACTCCAGCCTCGGCGACAGAGAGAGACTCCGCCTAAAAAAAAAAAACAAAAAACAAAAAGACTGGGCACAGTGGTTCACACCTGTAATCCCAGCACTTTGGGGAGATGAGGGGGGCGGACCACCTGAGGTCAGGAATTTGAGACCAGCCTGACCAACATGGTGAAACCCCATCTCTACTAAAAATACAAAAATTAGTCGGGTGTGGTGGCATGCACCTGTAATCCCAGCTACTCAGGAGGCTGAGGCAGGAGAATTGCTTGAACCCAAGTGGCAGAGGTTGCAGTGAGCCGAGATCATACCATTGCACTCCAGCCTGGGTGACAAAAGTGAGACTCCGTCTCAAAAAGATTAAAACAGATGCACACAGACACACGGGGGCACATACACACATAAACCCAGACACAGACTCACAACAAACATACACTCAGACCCAAGGATGCCTCTTGGTGTTATGCAAATGCTTTCTAAAATCTGCACCCCTGGCACCTGACGCCTCACCACTGTCCTCCCAAGTCAGACCTGCTGCGGCACTTCCAGTCCTGCCTTCCTACACAGCCCTGGAGACATCAGTGGGGAGCTTGAAACAGGGGCCTCCACTTTCCTGGTTCCTAACATCTCCATTAAGGGAAGGTCTCTGGTCTCCCAGCATTTCCACCTCTGAATTTTCTCCACTTAGCCTGCTTACTGAAAGGAGGGCAGGAGCTGTGGGAGGAACAGAACAAGGTTACACAGAGAGTAACCCAATGGTGACTTGAAGTGTGGACCCCAGACTCCCAACCCAGCAACATCAAAGGCTCAGCATTTCCATTCTCAAAATCCTCTTCCCCCCCAGCCAGGCACCGTGGTTCATGCCTGTAATCTCAGCACTCTGAGAAGCTGAGGAAGGAGGATGGCTTGAGCCCAGGAGTTTGAGGTTGCAGTAAGATATGATAACACCACTGCAGTCCAGCCTGGGCAACAGAGAGAGACCCTCTTTCAAAAAAAAAAAAAAAAAGAAAAAGTCCGGTTGCAGCAGCTTACGCCTGTAATCCCAATACTTTGGGAGGCCAAGGCAGGAGGATTGCTTGAGGCCGGCCATTGACCTTTCTGAGGACAGGCTGGGCAACATAGTGAAACCCTAGCTCTATCAAAAATTTAAAGTTTTTTTTTTTGACAAGCTGTGTCTCCGTTGCCCAGGCTAGAGTGCAATGGAGTAATATCGGCCCACTGCAACCTCCACCTCCCAGGCTCAAGCCATCCTTCCACTTCAGCCTCCGGAGTATCTGGCCTCCCAGGTTCAAGCGATTCTCCTGCCTCAGCCTCACAACAAACGTTCCCCGGGGCGGGGAGTGGTGGACAGTGGGGAGGGTTCGTCCAGTCCTTCCCTGCTGTTGCCTCCGCTGCGGGCGTTCCTCCAGGCCTGCCGAGGGCGCTGCGGATACGGGGCCGTGCCGCTCTGGCCGACGGGCGGGCAGGGAGGCGCCTCGGTGGCGGTGCGCTGTCCAGCATTTCAGCAAGCGGCGGCGGCACCCGCGGGGAGGCGGGGGGCGCGGGGCCGTGGGGACCGTGGGGCTGCCCTGCCCAGCTCAGCCCAAGCGAGGCGGCAGCCCGAACCGGCGGGACCCGAGGGCTTGGCCCCACTGCCCGGCAGATCGCGGCGGTCAGCGGGGAGGTGAGAGCGCCTGTGGGGCGGGGGCATCTCCCAAAGGGGCTGGGGCTGGGTGGAAGCCTGGGCCTCCCCAGCACCACCCCCCCGGGGTCTGCAGGCCCTCGGAGCAGAGGGGCGGTGTGGGGGAACAGGGTGGGTGTCTGTCCGGGAGTGCCAGGCACCCGGAGAGCATAGATGAGGGACGTTCATTTCACTGAGAGGGATGGAGACAGTGGGGACACTATGGGGTCATGGGCAGGACTCCCCTGGGCATAAATGACCATGGCCTGGTCCACGAGGGTGCCAGGGAGGCTCCCAACTGCAGTCCCACTGAGGAGA
This sequence comes from Sapajus apella, assembly GCF_009761245.1. NCBI lineage: Eukaryota > Metazoa > Chordata > Mammalia > Primates > Cebidae > Sapajus > Sapajus apella. The sequence continues at coordinate 6,252,477 of NW_022437028.1, forward strand.
AGGACCTGCTCCCCAGGGAAGGGAGAGACCGATGCAGGGACCCCGTGGAGATGCTGGTCACTGGCCCGGGTGGAGGGAGCAGGCCCCCACCTGAAGGCTGGGCCTCTGTCCAGTAAGAGGTGCCAACCCAGGGGACAGCCTGGCCCCTTTCCCAGCTGCCCAACTGCCCCTAGGGAGGCAGGAGCTGGCAAGGAGAGCTGGGTTTCACACAGGATGGCATTTACTCTTGCACTGGGAAGAGGATGGAGGACACAGAAGAGAAAATAGCTACTAGGAGTTTGGGGGGGTTCTCTGTGCACACCCCCTACCCCCAGATGCCCAGAGAGAGTTTCTAGAGCCCAGAGTTAGCCCAGCCCCAGAGCGAATTCCTGGTAAAGAGAAGAGCTGAGAAAAGACGCAGCTTCTGCCTTGCATCCGCCTCCCCCTCCCTCCCAGGGCTTCTGCCTGGACAGTGTTGAAGCCTCCTGCAGTTCCTGCTCCTGACAGCAGATCCATTGTGGGGAGAGATTTAGGGGGAGCAAGGGAAGGTTGTACCAAGGTCTGGCCTGGTACTTCAAAGCCTGTTCCCTATTCCAGTCATAACTTCTTGTTGCCCTAAGACCTCACTCACCCTAGCATCAGGGGGCTTGGGCTGGTCTTTTGTTCCATGGCAAGAGAAATAGCAGGTGCTAGGCTTGATAAAGAGATGTACACCAGTTCCTCTGCCCAGGGGGCATCTTAAGGTCATGGCCCCGGCTTGTGCCACCTTCTTCCTCAGCCAAAAATAGGACCCAGCTGGCTAGGAAATTGTTCCCACACAACACTAGCTTTCTGGTTCCTTAACTTTATACCCCATCCCACTCTCCTGTGGGGTGGAGGAGGTATTCTTGAAGAGTGACTGAAGAGTCAACTGGGTTTTAAGAGGTGGCGATATGTGGGTTGGGAGTCATGGACTCTGATGCCAGAAAGACATAGGATCAAATCTAGGTTATGTGACCTGAGGTAAGCCATTGACCTTTTTGAGTCTGTTTCCAATCTGCAAAGCAGGTGTGGTGTTAACAATGTCTACTTTGATGTTGAAAGAAATACTCTGGATAAGGGGATGGGAGACTACTTTTATGGTATAAAATGCTGGGTGACTGTTAGTAAATAGGAGACAAGTAAGAATTGCTTAAAGAAGAGCTGGATAAATGTGGAAGAGTGTTCAGTGATATTTGAAGCATGTTTTTCTGTTCCCAGAGGAGATGAACATTGGTTGAGGGCCTCATAGCCAGCTCCATGCTGGGCACAATGCAACGGTTGACTCAGCTAATCCTCACGGAAGCTTCACAAGGAAGGCATCATTGTCCCTATTTCATAGCTGAGAAATGAGGCTTGAGTGACTTTCCCAAGGTCATGAAGCCACTCACGCTGTCCTCCTGGAGGCAGGAGAGTTACTGATGACCTGTCCCATCCTCTGTTTATCAAGGCCCAGTTCAATGCCAGTGTCTTGTTCACGATGCCAGCTTTACAGGTGGAAGCCTGAGGGAGATGGATGAGGGTGTACAGTGCAGCGAGGAGGTGACTCCTGCAAGGTCACTGGGATACTTGGAGGTAGAATATGCTTTGAACTGGCCAGCCAGGTGCCTCTCTCCCTGTCACACCTGCCAAAGGGGGAGTCTGGGTCTGACAGTCCCATCTGCTCACTGCTGCACCCACTTTGCATCTCTTCTGCCTGCCAACCTCTTGCTGACCCCTACAAGCCAGTGACTGCCCCTTCCTTTCTTAGTGTGTCACCCTCACCTCCTGAGATTGTCCATGGCCAGATGTGGCTACTGGTGCTGCTGGGGTCAGCCTCCCTTCCTGACTTTTCTCCCTCCTCTGCCCACATTTTATTGCCACACCCCGCCCCCAAGGACAAAATCATAGCTTTTCCTGTCTCAGAAGCCTGCTAGGGGCACTGATGGGGAGGTTAGGGGAGCCCAGCCCCTCTTCCTTCACTCCTATACATACACTGAGCCTCTGCCCATGGTCCTGTAACTTCACATACATGATCTCATCTCCTCCTCATGTAACCTGGAGCCAAAGGTGCTGCTGTCTCCCTTTCACAGAGGAGCAAACCAAGGCCTGAGAGTGTGATGGGACTTTCCCAATGTGACAGAGCAAGGTCTTAGTGCAACCCAAGTCCACTGCCTCAGGACCCCAGGATGACTTTCACAATACCACTCTGCCCCCGATTCTCCAGGCTCCCCAGGGTGAAAATCAACCCAGGCACTGTAGGCCGGTGAGTGTTGGAGGGGTGGGTGGCAAGTGCTAGAGGCAACTGAAGGACACTTGAACAGGAGTCCAAAGACCTTCTTTCTGGGCCTATCTCCGATCCTGGCTCCCTGTATGACCTTGAAAGGGGCCCTTCCCATCTCTGGGCTTCAATGCCCCCAATCCTAAAATGATGGGGTTTAATTCCAGGTGTGGTGGCTCACGTCTGTCATCCTAACACTTCAGGAGGCCAAGGCAGGAGGATCCCTTGAGGCCAGGAGTTCAAGACCAGCCTGGCAACAGAGTGAGACCCCACCTCTACAAAAAATTGTAAAAAGAAGGCTGCTCTCCTCTGAACACCACTTCTCCGAGCTCCTTTCTCCTCACTGAGCCTCCTGCCCCTCAGCGAGTCCCCACTCCTGATCCCCTCTCCCCTCATTGAACCCTCCCCTGTCTCTGACCCCTCCACTCCTTCACTGAGCCAAGGTGTTGGAACAAAGAAGGCCCTTCACCTCCTCCCTCCCACTCGGCCTGAACTCATTTGCATACTGACCCAGTCCCTTTGCAGGGCTTGCCTCCTGTCTTTTCTTTCTTTATTTATTTTTTGAGGTGGAGTTTTGCTCTTGTTTCCCAGGCTGGAGTGCAATGGTGCAATCTCAGCTCACTGGAACCTCCACCTTCTGGATTGAAGCAATTCTCCTGCCTTGGCCTCCTGAGTAGCTGGGACTACAGGCGTGCACCACCATGCCTGACTAATTTTGTAGTTTTAGTAGAGACGGGGTTTCTCCATGTTGGCCAGGCTGGTCCTGAACTCCCAGCCTCATGTGATCTGCCCGCCTCGGCCTCCCAAAGTGCTGGGATTACAGACGTGAGCCACCGAGTCTGTGCCCGACCTCTCTCTCTCTCTCTCTTTTTTTTTTTTTTTTGAGACTGAGTCTCACTCTGTCACCCAGACTGGAGTGCAGTGGCACAATATTGGCTCACTGCAACCTCCGCCTCCTGGGTTCAAGCGATTCTCCTGCTTCAGCCTCCCTAGTAGCTGGGACTACAGGCATGCATCAGCATGCCTGGCTAATATTTGTGTTTTTAATAGAGACAGAGTTTTGTGACGTTAGCCAAGGTGGTCTCAAACTCCTGACCTCAGGTAATCCACCCACCTCAGCCTCCCAAAGTGCTGGAATTACAGGCATGAGCTGCTGTACCCGGCCATGCCTCCTCTCTTTACAGCACCAGCTGCAAACTCAGTCCTATTTTCCCAAAAATTCCATGAATAAGCCTCAATCACCTCACCTCTGCTGCTTCCCCTGTCCCATACCTGTGGTCCTTGGGGGGCCTCCTGGGCTCTGGTGAAACACCCTAGGAGGTGTATGGAAGACATCCTGGTGTCTCTGCAGCTCACCTCAAATTCTGGGCCAGAAAGGACTCTAATCTTGGTTCAACCAAAGAGTCCTGGGATCTCTAGGTGGGCCACTGGGCCTGTTTAGCCCTATTTTCCCCTTTAATTAAGACCCAAGTCTGTAGGTGACTTAGGACAGGTGAATTTGAAATCTCAGCTCCAATAAATCAAAGCTTGAAACACTGGAGGTGACCTCTGCCTCTGGTGATGAAGCTACAGGCTTCCTAACATACAGATTTATAGGGCAGAGAGATGTTTAAGTCTTGGGACTGACAGGGCCTTCATGGGTTGGGGGGATCATCTAGTCAAAACCCACTTTTTAATTTTTTTTGAGAGAGGGACCCAGTCTGTTGCTCAGGCTGGAGTGCAGTGGCACAATCACAGCTCACTGTAGCTTCAATCTCCTGGGCTCAAGCAGCAGCAGTGCTTCCGCCTCAGCCTCCCAAATAGCTAAGACTACAGGAATGCACCACCACATGCAGCTATTGGTATGTTTTTTAGAGATGGAGATTCACTATGCTGTCTTGGCTTCCCAAAGTGCTAGGATTACAGGTGTGAGCCGCCACGCCCATCTAAGGACAGCTTTTGATGAGTGAAGAAGAGTCAGATGAGCGGAAGGGAAGGCGTTTGGGAGGCAGAGTGAGGGGGAGTGGGTTCAGAGAGGAGAAAGGGGTCAGAGAGAGAGAGAGAGAGAGAGAGAGAGAGAGAGAGTGCGGGAGGCCCAGGAGAACAGAGGGGACTATGACAGGGAAGGGCTTGTTATCACCAATTACAGACCCAGCCTGGCCCAGCCTAGGCGTTCACTGTGGCGTAGCACCTGCTGATACCTCTGGGGTGCTGCCCCTCTGCCCTCTTCTGGGTCATGAGCACAGGAGGGTGACATCTTCATGCCAGAGGCTCAGCCTGTGGGCCCCATGTCATCTAGAATAGGGTTCTCAGAGGGCCTGGGTGGGTGACCCAGGTTCAGGCTGCTTCACTGACTGCTGACCTAGAAGACAGGCCCTCTCCCCCCGGGGCCATGTGTGCATTGGCTCCAGAGCAGTCCTCGCCCCCTCAAGGACTCCTCCAGAGCCTAAAGCCGCCGGCCTGTCCGTCTGCAGTGCCGCTTCCTCGGCAGCCAGCCTGGCCTCAGCCTCCAGCCGCCCCCGCCCTGGCCTCCTGCCCACTGCTGAGAATGCTGTGCCGGTGGAAGCTGGCGGACGGTGCCACGGCTCCCTCTGAGGGCTGTGAGGAGGCTTGGCCTGGTTACCCAGACCCCAGGGTGCAGGCAGCTTCCTCAGCTGAGCTCCTCCCAGTCCGGCATTCCTCCCCACCACCATTTCCCAGGACTCCCCAGGATAGAGACAGGTAAAAGCAAGTTGTTAGATTCTTAGAATCAGAAGAATGGCATATCTTCAGCCTAGGCAACATAGCAAGACCTCAGCTTGCTAAAAAATTTAAAAATAAGCCATGTGTGGTGGCACATGCCTGTCGTCCCAGCTCCTTGGGAGGCTGAGGTGGGAGGATTGCTTGAGTCTAGGTTATAGTATACTATGATTGCACAACTACACTCCAGCCTGGGCAACAGAGTGGGACTTCATCTCAAAAAAAAGAAAACACATACACACACACACACATACACACACACAGAATGGCATACCTTCGTTGTACAAGTCTTGGGAAATGCAGAAACCAAGGAGAAAATAGAAAAAATCCGTAGTTCCACCACCCAGAGACAACCACTTTGAATACAGTATGGTATTTCCTTGCAGGCTTTTTTCCATGTGTCCATAGGTACATAGAGTTAAATAACCAGAGACACGTGGCTGGGGGAGGTCTGTGGCTGTTTTTACTCTATCATGAGCATTCACTGATGTCTTTAAAGACTCTTGGCCAAGCACAGTGGCTCACACCTGTAATCCCAGCACTTTGGGAGGCCGAGGTGGGCGGATCACGAAGTCAGGAGTTTGAGACCAGCCTGACCAACATGGTGAAACCCCATCTCTACTAAAAATACGAAAATTAGCTGGATGTGGTGGCGCACATCTGTAATCTCAGCTACTCAGGAGGCTGAGGCAGGAGAATCGCTTGAACCTGGGAGGTGGAGTTGCAGTGAGCCGAGATCGCACCACTGCACTCCAGCCTGGGCGACAGAACGAGACTCCGTCTCAATAAATAAGTAAATAAATACTCTTTAGGGCCAAGTTTGGTGGCTCACCCTTGTAATCCCAGCACTTCAGGAGGCCGAGACAGGAGGATCGCTTGAACCCACAGGTTTGAGACCAGCCTGGGCAGCATAGTGAAATCCCATCTCTACTGAAATAAAAAATAAATAGATAAAAATTAGCCAGACTTGATGGTGCATGTAGTCCCAGCTACTCAGGAGGCTGAGGTGGGAGGATTGCTTGAGTCCGGGAGGTTCAAGGCTGCAGTGAGCTGAGATTGCACCACTACACACCTGCCTGGGCGAGAGGGTGAGACTGTTTCAATAAATACATAAATATTCTTCAAAAAGCATATTTTTAGTGGCCTTATAAAGGCTGAGTAGGCTGGGAATAGTGGCTCACACCTGTAATCCCAGCACTTTGGAAGGCCAAGGCAGGCAAATCATCAGGTCAGGAGTTCGAGACCACCCTGGTCAACATGGTGAAATCTTGCCTCTACTAAAAATACAAAAATTAGCTGGGCATGGTGGCAGGAGCCTGTAATCCCAGCTACTCGGGAGGCTGAGGCAGGAGAATTGCTTGAACCCAGGAGGCGGAGGTTGAGGTGAGCTGAGAGCATGCCATTGCACATCAGCCTGGGTGACAGAGGAAGACTCTGTCTCAAAAGAAAAAAAAAGAATGATAGTGAGGTGCTAGACAGAGAGGGCAGAGGGTTGGCACTCCAGAGGCTGCCATGGGCAATCGCACAGAGGTATGAAACCTCCTGGTTGGATTCAGGGGATAGAGAGTTGTCAGATGTGGAAATAGCACTGGACAGGGGTGGGCCTGAAAAATAGAGGGCAGCCCAGTGGGCGTGGTCAGCCAGGCTAGGCCTTGAAGGACCCTGAAAACCATAGTAAGAACTAGAATTTTTTTTTTTTTTTTTTTTTTTTTTGGAAACGGGTTTTTTCTTTTTTTCCCCGGCGGGGGTGAAAGGGCGGGATCTTGGCTCATCGCAACCTCCGCCTCCTGGGTTCAGGCAATTCTGCCCCAGCCTCCTGAGTCGCTGGGATTACAGGCATGCGCCACCATGCCCAGCTAATGTTTTGTATTTTTAGTAGAGATGGGGTTTCACCATGTTGACCAGGATGGTCTCGATCTCTTGACCTCGTGATCCACCCGCCTCGGCCTCCCAAAGTGCTGGGATTACAGGCTTGAGCCACCGCGCCCAGCCTCTAGAATTTTTTTTTTTAAGACAGGGTCTCACCGTCAGGTAGGCTGGAGTGCAATGGTGAGATCATAGCTCACTACACCCTCCAACTCCTGGACTCAAGATATTCTCTTGCCTCAGTCTTCCAAGTGGCTGGGACAGGCCTGTGCCACCACACCCAGCTAATTTTTTTAAATGTTTTTGTAGAGACAGAGTCTCGCTATGTTGCCCAGGCTGATCTCAAACTCCTGGCCTCAAGTGATCCTCCCATCTCAGCCTCCCAAAATGTTGGGATTACAGGCATGAGCCACTGCACCCGTCAAGAGCTGAAAATTTATTCAGAAAGCAATGACAATCATGTGCTCTGGGGCAAAGCCATAAAATGCTCAGGTTTGCACTTCAGGAAGCCCCCTCTGGCTGCAATGGGGTAGGAGGGAGAGAGGGAAAGAGACCAAGAGCAGAGAGGCCAGGGGGGTGTCTGTCTGCCTGTTCATCTGGGCAGGAGGTGATGGTACCACTGTCAGAGGAGCAGGCTTCAAGACTGGCAGAATCTCCAAGCCACCCCTTCTCCCATCAGGGTCCCAGAGGGGGCTTCTGGGGAGGCAGGCAAGCTGGAACACTCAGTGGGTCCTTCCTTGAGGCAGTCCTTTCTTCCCTCTCTGTCAAGCTGTGTCTGACACATATGTCTTGGTCCTTGGGACCCATCCATCATTCTCCCCAGAACACTTCTCTCTTCCCTGCCTCTCAAATGCTATCTTCTCTGTCCTGCTCTTCAGACATCAGAAAGCAGAGACAGTCATTCATTCACTCCTTCATTCATCACACAGCAGCGGCCCCTCCCCACTTAAAGCTGCATGAACACATGGTCATCCCCAAGCCCTGTGCTAGGCACTAGGCAAAGAGTGGGCCTAGTGGCCGGGCACAGTGGCATGCACCTGTGGTCCCAGCTACTCAGGAGGCTGAGGCGCGAGGATTGCTTGAGCCCAGGGGTTTAGGGCTGTAGTGCACTATGATTGTACCTGTAAATAGCCAATGGACTCCAGCCTGGGCAACATAGTGAGATCCTGTCTCTAAAAAAATGGGAAGAGCAGGACAGTTCTAGAGCCCAAGCAGCCCTGGAGAATGTTTTTAGATGGACTTGGGGTCATGTAGGAGCATTCCAAGGGCTGCGGGGACACTGGTGTGGGGAAGTTCCACCTGACCCGGTTGTCTTTGATTAACTTTTGAGCCGGCATCACAGATGGAGCTCATAGAATGAGTGCAGGTTTGCCAGGTGGAGGCACAGGAGGCAGGGTGCTTTTGGCAGGAGCAGAGAGGAGGAGGCAAGAGCACCAGGTGCTTGGGAACAGTGTGGCTGGAGTGCCGGGGTCTGGGTGGAGGAGCTGAAGCCCAGGGTTGGAGACGGGGCGTCCCAGTGGAGGGGTCTTAGTGCCAGGCACTCTAGCCTTTTTTTCCGTGGACAGCAGAGAACGCCAGGAATGTTCCCAGCAGGTAAGTGCACGGCCAGAGCTGTTCCAGGAAGGTCACTCTGAAGATCGGGTGTGATTTGAACAGATGGAGACAACAGGGGGCCTGCGGTGTGTTTTCAGGACGTGGGTCATAAGGCCTGGGGCCTTTCCCCTCCTCTCTGCAGCTCAGCCCAAGCTGGACACCCAGAACCGCTGCAGCCATGGTTCCTAGGTGCAGAGGTACCTCCCCAAGTTCTGTTTGTTTTTTGTGGTTTTTTTTTTTTTTTTTTTTTTTGGGGCAGAGTTTGGCTTTTGCCCAGGCTGGAGTGCAATGGTATGATCTCGGCTCATTGCAACCTCCACCTCTCTGGTTCAAGTGATTCTCCTGCCTCAGCCTCCCAAATAGCTGGGATTACAGGTGTGCGCCACCATGCCCGGCTAATTTTGTTTCTTAGTAGAAATGGGGCTTCACCATGTTGGTCAAGCTAATCTCAAACTCCTGACCTCAAATGATCCACCCACCTCAGCCTCCCAAAGTGCTGGGATTACAGGCATGAGCCACCATGCCCAGCCTCCTGCCCCAGTATTTCTAGAACACTCTATGAGTAGATTCCCAGAACTCACCCAAAATGACTGATTCCAATAATTTTATCATTATTACTATTATTATTTTTAGAGACAAGATCTCACTCTCACTCTGTTGCCCAGGCTGGAGTGCAGTGGTGCAATCTTGGCTCACTGCAACCTCTGCCTCCCAGGTTCAAGCGATTCTCCTGCCTCAGCCTCCCAGGTAGCTGGGATTACAGGTGTACACTACCACGCCGGGCTAATTTTTGTCTTTTTAGTAGAGACAGTGTTTTGACATGTTGCCCAGGCTGCCCTCGAACTCCTGACCTCAAGCAATCCACCCACTTCAGCCTCCCAAAGTGCAGGGATTACAGGCGTGAGCCACTGCACCTGGCCAAAATCTGCATTTTTAAGGCTCCAAGGTGACCCTACATGCTAGAGATGAGAACCAGTGCCTTATCTATTGCTTTGCACATGCGGTTCCCTTCACCCAGAACACCCTTCCTCCCTCTTCCTCTGCCTCCCTGAGCACCAGGCTCTGCTCAGACCTCTTCTTTGTGATGCCCTGTTCCAGTCTGAGTGCCCTCGAGGGCCCGGGGCTGCTGCTTCCCCGGCCCACTTTACACACCATTCTGTCTGGTGGTTTACCTTTCCAACTCATTTAGCCTTTTCTGCGAGCCGGAGTCTGCTGCGTGTATTAACTTATTCAGTCCTCACAACATCCAATGAAGCAGGCAGGCCATCATTTGGGAAATGGAGGCGCGGAGAGGTTGATCACGTTGCCCGGCTAAGAAGTGGTTGACCCGCAGAGGCTGCACCGAGGCACTGTGAGGCCCCACGGCGGCCGTTCTTTGAGGGCAGGGACCTTGCAGGATTCACTGTTGCAGGTCGTCAGTGCAAGCACAGGGCCTGGTATCTAAGAGGTACTCAATTTCCTCATCTGTAGGATGGGCTGAAGGAGAGCAGTTATCTCCCAGGGCTGCTCTGCAGCTTGGGGATATGAGAGGGATTGGAAGCTCTAGGGTGCGTGGTGTGGATGGGGAGCAGTGGCAGAGGCTCCTCTCTGTTTTGTTTATTTATTTATTTGCGACAGGGTTTTGCTGTGTCACCCAGGGCGGAGTGCAGTGGCACAATCATAACTCACTGCAGCCTTGAACTCCCAGTCTCAAGCGATCCTTCTGCCTCAGCCTCCCAAGTAGCTGGGACTACAGGCCCATGTCACCATGCCTGGCTAATTTTTTTTTTCTTCATTTTTAGTAGTGATGGGGGTCTCACTATGCAGCCCAGGCGGGTCTTGAATTCCCGGACTAAGTAATCCTCCCATCTCAGCCTCCCAAAGAGTTGGAATTACAGGTGTGATCCACCGCGCCCAGCCCGCTCTTGGATTTTGTTTCCCAGACAGGAGAACTTGTCCTCCTCCGCCGTGCTGTACTTCAGCCTGACCCACAGAAATCAGCCCCTTTGACCCCGGTCTGGGGGTGGGTACCCTGATGGAGATTCTCAGATGATGGCAGAGCAGAGTGGAGACTTGGAGACGGCCCAGCTGCAAGGGCAGCTCCCACTCCCGATCTGACCTTAAGCGGCTCACCTGTTCCCAGAGCAAAGAGGACCTCCCTTCAGCATCCCCACCATTCCTACCTCCCACCCACCATTCCTCAGGGGCTGTGGGTTATTGTCAATGATATTGTTAATTAGCTGCTTAATTAACTATTTAGGCTAATCAGATTAATTGACATTAATTGGTTACCATTTGTCAAGGACCTTGAAAAGCTGTGCTTCTCAGAGTTGAAGTGTGACTGGTGCCGGGCAGGGGAGTCGGGGAGTAGCTGCTGCCATGCTGAACAGCTGGGGGTATGCAGGTGGCAGGCAGTGGCAGTTCCAAGGCCACCAGGACCACTGCTCAGGGACCATGCACCTCCTGGCACCTCTCAGGGAGCACCAGCTTCTGAGTTCCGGCCTCTCACACCTTGGGACACACATCACCTCTTCCTCTCCCTTAGTTGTTTGAGAAAAGGTCTGACAGGGACGGGGGAAGACTGAGAAACTTTCCTTTTTGTGGAAAAAAAGGGGGGGGGGAGAGAGGGAGAAAGAGAGAGAGATGGGGTCTTGCTATGCTGCCCAGGCTGGTCTCGAACTCTTGATCTCAAGTGATCCTCTCACCTCAGCCTTTCAAAGTGCTGGGATTACAGACATGAGCCACTGTGCCCGTCGAAGAGACTTTCCTTCCTCCATCCCCAAGGGCTGTAAAGACCTTAGAGGGAGAGGGACCTTAAAATTCTAAATAAGCCGTGAAGTAAGTAGGTCACCACATAACAACTGCTAGGATGACGTGCATATGTTCAGGAAAAAAAAAAAAAAAAACAGAAAAGATGAGCAGCGTAGGGTAGATAAAATATGCAAAATATTAAACTATGATAAAATGATCATATTTGCATTATTTAGTCAATTACAGCCCCCAAAACCCACAGTACATTTTTATGCCTGTTTTAAAACACAACTAACAGTTTTAAATTATAGCACTTGAAACAACAACCAAAAAAACTACTATGAAATGCATCCTACGTTTTGGGAAGAGGAAAAAAAAAAAGCCAACCCACTGAAAAATGGGAGTGTGCATTTGTCTTTAGAGCCATTCTCTGAAGATTAAATGGCTCCCATATTTAGTCCAATACTGGGCTGGGAGTTAGCAGCGGTCTTTCTTTTTTTGTGTGTTTGTGGGGGGGTGTTGCGGAGATGCAGTCTTGCTCTGTCGCCCAGGCTAGAGTGCAATGGCGAGATCTTGGCTCACCGCAACCTCCGCCTCCTGGGTTCAAGCGATTCTCCTGCCTCAGCCTCCCAAGTAGCTGGGATTTCAGGTGCCTGCCACCACGCCAGGCTAATTTTTGTATTTTTAGTAAAGATGGGGTTTCACCATCTTGTCCAGGCTGGTCTCAAACTCCTGACCTTGTGATCCACCCGCCTTGGCCTCCCAAAGTG
>NW_022437028.1:6264510-6327493 GCF_009761245.1 Sapajus apella
GCCCGCCCCCTTGTTTTTTTTAAAGACAGGGTCTGACTCTGTTGCCCAGGATGGGGTGCAGTGGTGTAATCATAGCTCACTGCAACCTCAAACTTCTAGGCCCAAATGATCCTCCTACCTTAGCCTCCCGAGTAGCTGAGACTACAAGCATGCACCGCCACCCTGGCTAATTCTTTTTGGTAGAGTCGAGGTCTTGCTATGTTGCCCCGGCTGGTCTTTTTTTTCTTTGAGACAGAGTTTTGCTCTGTTGCCCAGGCTGGAGTGCAATGGCATAATCTCAGCTCACTGCAACCTCCGCCTCATGGGTTCCAGTGATTCTCCTGCCTCAGCCTCCCTAGTCACTGGAACTACAGGCATATGCCACCACACTGGCTAATTTTTTGTATTTTTAGTAGAGATGAGGTTTCAGCATGTTGACCAGGCTGGTTTTGAACTCCTGACCTCAGGTGATCTGCCAGCCTCAGCCTTCCAAAGTGCTGGGATTACAGGCATGATCCACTGTGCCTGGCCCCAGGCTGGTCTTGAACTCCTGGGTTCAAGCAGTCTTCCCACCTTGGCCTCCCTGAGTGCTGAGATTACAGGCATGAGCGACCAACCCTGGACAGGGAGCCTACAATCTCATCTTGACTTTTCCACTGAACTCCTGAGGGTCCTTTCCCCTTTCTGGGCCTTGATGTCTTCAATGGTGAGTCCCTGGCCTGTCTTCCTGAGAGAGTGCTTACATGGAGCAGAGGAGGGGTGGATTTCCAGTACCCTGGAGGTGCATACAAATGTGAGGGGAGGGAAGAGGTTCCTTTGGCGGGAGGGTCTAGTGCTGATATTGGACGGGGGATTGCTTTCTAGGGAGGAGGGGTTCCCATGTTGGTGACAGAGGTTTCTAGCTTGAGAAGGGATGACACGGAGAGCAAATGTGGGGTCTCTCCCTCTCTCCCCCTTAACTGTCCAATTCTGCAGCCCCCAGGGGGAGGAAGGACGGGAGAGACTGGAGGCTGTTGCCTAGCAACGACAGGCGCATCTGGATCGATGGCAAAGTCAGTGCCGCTCCAGCCCCCAGCCCGGCTCTCTTTGATCTCAGCCAGCCCAGCAGAAACCTGGGGGGAAGCCCCCGGGCAGCCGGCTTGATTGGAGCTGAGTCAATAGAGGGAATTTTCCATAATGAGATTGTATGGGCAGTGGAGGCAGCTGCCCTGGCTTCTCCTGTCACCCTCCCCAGAGGGTGAAAGGAGCCAACTGTCTGTCCGTCCAGCATACATCCTTCCTGCTGATCGCTCTGGCCTGGGTAGGGGATAGGGTCAGGGGTGGACATCACCATCCAATTTTGATTGTCAGCCTTGCACTGCCAGGGACTCAGAGCCCAGCCCCACCTGTTAGGTATTGAAGGGAAGGTGAGGGTTACAGTACGACACACACACAGAAACAGGGCAGCTCAAAAGCAGATGCAGGGTGTTTGTTTGTTTGTTTGTTTGGACATTTGCTCTTGTTGCCCAGGCTGGAGTGCAATGGCATAATCTCGGCTCACTGCCAACTCCTTCTCACAGGTTCAAGAGATTCTCCTGCCTCAGCTTCCCAAGTAGCTGGGATTACAGGCGCCCGCCACCACACCAGGCTAATATTTCTAGTAGAGACGGGGTTTCACCATGTTGGCCAGGCTGGTCTTGAACTGCTGACCCCAGGTGATCCACCCTCCTCAGCCCCGCAAAGTGCTGGGATTACAGGCATGAGCCACTGCACCCGGCCCCAAATGCAGGTTTTGTGTCCAGCATAAAACCTACAGAAGTAGGGGACCAGCGTAATGCCAGAGCGCAGCACGGCTTACAGCCTGGGGCAATTTACAGGTACGGGTCGGGGGAGTCTGGCTTGCCAGGCAGGATATTGATAAGATGTCCCAGTGATGAGGCAGCCTGGCCCTTGTTCCGGCAGAATGTGGGACTCCTTGCACTTTCTCCCTGCAGAATATCATGAAGAGACAGGCTGTTTCTTCAGTCAGGCCTTTGTTCGTCTTGCGGTCAGGTGGTTGGTTAGCTGGGATGTTTCCCATGGTTCGAACCCCGTGAAATGTTTCACTTTGACCAAGGTCTGCAAAAGAGCAAGGAGCTTACGGCATGGTATAGTTTAGACTAACGCCACCCCAGCCTGGCTAGTAGTACCCACACCTCTGACACTTTGTCCAGATGAGGGAAACTGAGGCCCAGGGAAAAAAAAGGGATCTGGTTATGCAACTTCTAGCCCATTGAGCCTTCCTCTGCCTAGCTCCCAGGTGTGAGCCTGAGCGGGGGTTGGGATCTGATCCTGGAGGAAGGAGAAGGAGGTGGTGAAAGCCGGGGAAAGCACATAAGCTTCTCTGATTTCACTGCAGGGTCAGTGTTCAAGGCCAGCTTGGGAGGGTCCTCAGAGAGCGCAGGCTTCTGACACACAGGTGGCTCTCCCTCCGTATCTCCCCAAGGCCATCTGATTTGCACCCTCCCGGAACACAGAGACTGCCACCTGCCATCAGTGACAGCTCAGTCATAAGACTGTTCTTTCTTGGGCTAAGCTGAAGCTGTTTCTGTAGAACATTCCCTCCACCCCCAGTCTCCATTCTCACTCAGGCAGCCCCAGGGAAGCTGTCTGCTCCCGGTGGAAAGGCTTCAGCCTCCCACAAGGCCACTGAGGGCCCTGACAGAGAGCAGGAGGACTGAGTGAGGCAGGGATTCTTTTGCTCCACTACAATGCAGGGGAGAAGAGACCACACCACTACTTGCTTGTTTTATATCAGTTCTGGACTCTACAGCTCTGTCTGCTGGGTTTGAACTGCTCTGTATTGCTTTTTTTTTTTTTCTTTCCTTCTTTCTTATTTTGAGGCAGGGTCTCATTGTGTTGCTCAGTCTGGAGTGCAATGGTGAAATCTCAGCTCACTGCAACCTCCACTTCCTGGGTTCAAGCGATTCTCTTGCCTCGGCCTCCCAAGTAGCTGGGACTACAGGCATGCACCATCACAGCTGGTTAATTTTCTTTTTTTGAGACGGAGTCTTGCTCTTGTTGCCCAGGCTGGAGTGCAGTGGCGTGATCTCGGCTCACTGCAACCTCCGCCTAGCAGGTTCAAGCGATTCTCCTGCCTCAGCCTCCTGAGTAGCTGGGATTACAGGCACCAACCACCATGCCTGGCTAATTTTTGTAGTTTTAGTAGAGACGGCCATGTTGGCCAGGCTGATCTCGAACTCCTGGCCTCAAGTGATTCGCCCGCCTCGGCCTGCCAAAGTGCTGGGATTACAGGCACGAGCCACCACGCCCAGCCCGTATTGCTTTCAGTAGCCAATGTTGCTTGTTCTGATATCTTTCAGAGGTCTATCATGCTGGTGTGCAGTGTCCCCACCGTCCTCTGCTGATCAGCCAGTCTGAGCTCCTGGCTTGGCTGGTTCTGTCCCATTTACAAGGCTCTGTATGACCTGCCCTGGGCTACTTCAGTCTACACTGATCTTACCTGAGCATTGTTACCTAGTCCCTGTCCAGCCCCGCACGGCATTCCGCTCCACCCAGGAACGCACTGACCCACGCCGTTCTCATGGGGGCTGCATTACCTGCACTGTGGATTCCTCTGGAGGGAGGAGACAGGAGAGAGGCCTCCTTGTCCCCTCTTGTCCCTTGTCAGTGATGCTCTGCCCCCCAGCTGGCTCCTTGGATTTCAGCCAGCCCAGCAGAAACTGGGGGGATGCCCCGGGCAACCTGCTCAATTGCCACCCAAACCTTTGCTCCAGGAATTCAAATCAAAGCTAACAAAGAGTGGAGCCTCGACCAGGCAAATCCTTCCTATCTATTCAAAGTCAGGACTGGGGCTGGGCATGGTGGCTCACACCTGTAATCCCAGCACTTTGGGAGGGCAAGGTGGGTGGATCACTTGAAGTCAGAAGTTCGAGACCAGTCTGGCCAATATAGTGAAACCCCGTCTCTACTAAAAACACAAAAAATTAGCCGGGCGTGGTGGCACACACCTGTAATCCCAGCTACTTGGGAGGCTGAGCACGAGAATGGCTTGAACCCAAGAGGTGGAGGTTGCAATGAGCCGAGATCATGCCACTGCACTCCAGCCTGGGCAACACAGTGAGACCCTTTCTCAAAAACAAAAAACAAAGACAGGGCTGGACTCCAAGGCTTACAAAGTAGATGACCATGAGGCCCATGTAAATGTCAGCACACACATGGTCTAGGAATAGTGAGAGCAGTGACCAAGGACCTTTGCCTCCGTAGTTCCCAGAGATGGTGGTGGTAAAAACAAGTAGCGGGCTCCCTTTCGGTGCAAACTCAGGCTGGGTCTCAACAAACAGACCCAGGTGGCTGCTCTGTTCCAAGCCCTGCACTGGACATTAGGGAGATGATGCGGATCAGCCTATCTCTGCTCTTGGACAGCCCTCGGTCAGCCAGGAAGCAAACAGTCATGCTAGATTGCTAGTAGTAGCAAGAGGGTAACAGCAGAGTCATGTCCCCCCAGGAAGTCCTTCCAGGCAGTCAGGGAAGGCTTAACGCAGGAAGTGATGCTTGAGCAGTCTTGCAGGATGGGTAGATGAGGAAGGGCCTTTCAGGCATGAGGAACGGCGTGGGTCAGTGCGTTCCTGGGTGGAGCGGAATGCCGTGCGGGGCTGGACAGGGACTAGCGTAGAGCTGGACACGTTGCCAGCCATGCCACCAGGACTTTCTTGCCCTCTCTGCCTTGCCAGCCCCAGGCACCTCATCTTGGCCCTTGGAAACTTTGCCAGCCCAGCCACCTCCATTCCCTAGCACAGACTGAGACAGCAGGAAAAAGGGACTGCCCGAGCCCTACGCAGGCACCGCTGGACCCAGCCCTAGACTGGAAACAGGAGGGTAGAAGAGGGACTACAGGGGCTGTGGCCAGAACGCAGAGCTGTAGTGCCCATACTTTTGCAGACCAGGCTGCCTGCCCCTCCAGGAACCAGCCCTCCCACCCCCAGCCAGAGAGCCTAGGGGCTCTGGCCAAGATTTTTCTCCAGCTCCAGCAGGGGCGGCAGGAAGCTCCTGCTGCTGAATAATTGAAAGCCAGGCTTTCAGCAGCTTCCCTCCCACCACCACGTCTTCTGGAGGGTTGAGTAACAAACAGCCGTGCCAGCACCAGCGCCTCCCCAGAGACACTCCAAGGAGTCATGGAGGAAGCTCACTGGGCTAACCTCTCTCTGCTGGCTGCCTACGCCGCCTCCTCCTGCAGTGTCTTCTTACCCGTCTTTTTTTTTTTAATTTGAGACAAAGTCTGGGTTTGTCGTCCAGGCCGGAGTGCAGTGGCGCAATCTTGGCTTATGGCAACCTCCGCCTCCCGGGTTCAAGCGATTCTCCTGCCTCAGCCTCCCAAGTAGCTGGGATCATAGGTGCCCGCCACCACGCCTGGCTACTTTTTGTATTTTTAGTAGAGGGGTTTTGCCATGTTAGCCAGCCTGGTCTCGAACTCCTGACCTCAGGTGATCCACCCGCCTCACCCTCCCAAAGTGCTGGGATTACAGGTATGAGCCACCATGTCTGGCCTGTTACCTGTCTCTACTGGTCTCTACTGGTCTGTGTGGGTTTGTATTTGTGAAAAGCACCATGATTGGCCTCTGAGTGTTTGTACTGATTTAAAATGGTAATTATCAACCTGATCTGTTCCGATTTATACGCATCTATTCTTCCTCCTTGCCTAACTCATGCCTGTAATGGTTTATACTGATTGGGGTAGTTCATGGCTGGAAAAGCTAACACTTAATGCATAGAGCTTATCACCTACGCAGGCGCAGCACTGTACACACGTTATTTCTTCACTCCTTACCCTGCGGTGGGGGTATTTATATTAACCCCATTTCACAGATAAGGAAGAGGTTAAGTCACTTACACACACGTAGTAAGTGATTTGAACCCATCTGCTACTGGCTGATCGGCACAGGTCTGTCTTCGTTCATGTGGACCGGGATATCCTCTAGGAGCAGAACTTTCTCCAAAAGGCAGGGGTCTGAGGGCTACAAGAGAGAGCTGAGCACGGTGACTCACACCTGCAATCCCAGAGCTTTGGGAGGCCAAGGCAGGAGGGTCGCTTGAGTCCAGGAGTTAGAGACAAACTTGGGCGACCTAGTAAGATCCTGCCTCTACAAAAAAATTAAAAATTAGCTGGGCATGGTGGCATGTGCCTGTGTGTCGTAGTGGCCAGCTACTTGGGAGGCTGAGGTGGGAGCATCACTGGAGACCAAGAGGTAGAGGCTGCAGTGAGCCATAATTACACCATCACACTCCAGTGTGGGTGATAGAATCAGACCCTGTCTGAAAAATAATTTTTAAAAAGCTGCAAGAGAGATCTTTCCAAAACGCAAATCTGACCTCCCCAGCTCAATACCCTTCACTGGTTCCCTATTGCCTGTAGAATATGGTCCTAGCTCCTCAGCCTGACTCTGAAGGCCCTGGGGTCTAGCCCTTGCTACCTTCCTGGCTCAGTGGGCTCAGCCAAGACAAGCCCATGCTTTTTTTTTTTTTTTTAAAGATGGAATCTCCCTCTGTCGCCCAGGCTCGAGTGCGGTGGCATGATCTCGACTCACTGCAACCTCCGCCTCCTGGGGTCAAGTGATTCTCATGCCTCAGCCTCCCAAGTAGCTGGGATTACAGGTACCCACCACCATGCCTGGCTAATTTTTTGTGTTAGTGGAGATGGGGTTTCACCATGCTGGCCAAGCTGGTCTCAACCTCCTGACCTCAAATGATCCACCCGCCTCAGCCTCCCAAAGTGATGGGATTACAGGTGTGTGCCACCACGCCCAGCCACAGGTCAATGCTTTTCCCTGTTTCCTCTCCATCCCTTCTTCCCACACACCCCTACACCCTGACCAGGACATCCTTCTCCTCCTCCTTTGTCCTGCCAACTCCTACTTATGCTTCAAGATCCCTCCTCCAGGAAGACCTCCTAGCTATGCTCCTCTCCTGACACACCCCAGCTCCATTAGATGTCTCTGCCATTCATCCATCATCCCAGCATAAGCACCCGTGCTTCTCTTTCTGCATTTCTCTCTTATCCTCTGTTGAACCCCAGAGTAGCCACTCACAAATAGCTGCGACCTGAGTGAATGACTCAACCCTGGAGTTGATGGGGTGTCTCCTGGTCCTGTGGTCCTTACTCCCCCAGCCCCATGCTCTTGGGCAGTGAGCATAGGGGAGGCTTCCAGGATAAACCGTTCAAGGCTGGAGGTCTGCAGAGGGTTCCCACAGGGACGGGAAGGTTCAGCAGGAGAGTGCTCCAGGGAATATGTCCCCGTCTTGGCTGTACCTGGCTTCAAGGCCAGGGTTTGGAGTGGGGACATGCCCAGATTCCTTGGCACAATGCAGATGGCTTTTCTTTCCCAGCTTGATAAAATATCTTAACAAACCATTGTTGCCGCACACTTATTTTTGACCAAGACCCAGACTGAGTTTCACAACTGAAGGACCTGGTTTCATGTGTATTTGTCAGTTCTGTCTCATTTCTGACAGTTACAAATAATCTTTTTCCTCCGGGAAACTCAGGAGGCACATCACTGCCCACCCGCTGTCCCCACACTGGGCTTTTTCTCTGGAAGGTCTCATCTTATGTTTCCAGCCACCACCTTGACAGGAATGTGGCTTTCTTCATCAGAAATTCCTTTCCACCCTAGCCCTCTTAGTCAAGGGTCTCTGGGTGTTACCATGCCCTTACCATCGCCTGTCCTGTCCCCTGCACTCCCTGTTCCTTACCTGGAGAAGACACTTCTTCCTTTCCTCCCTTCTTTCCTTCCTCTCTTCCTCCCTTTCTCTCTTTCTTCCTTTTTCTTTTTCTTTTGGATGGAGTCTTGCCCTGTCGTCCAGGCTGGAGTGCAGTGGCATGATCTCAGCTCACTGCAACCTCCACCTTCCAAGTTCAAGCAATTCTCCTGCCTCAGCCTCCTGAGTAGCTGGGACTACAGGTGCACACCACCATGCCTGGCTAATTTTTTGTATTTTAGTGGAGACGAGGTTTCACCATGTTGCCCAGGCTGGTCTTGAACTCCTGAGCTCAAGCAATCCACCTATCTCGTCCTCCCAAAGTGCTAGGATTACAGGCCTAAGCCACTGCACCTGGCTGAAGACACATCTTTCAAAGGCCCATTTCTAACATGATTCTCTTCATGAAACCTTCCCTGATCATCCTAGGCAAAAGTAGAGCCTCCCTGGTCTCTTTTTTTTTTGCTTCCACTGGATGGATGGGTGGGAGAATGTCAACAAGATCTGTCTTCAGAACAAGCTTGTTAGTGCCAGAATAAATGAATGAATGATCCCACCAGCTACAAGAATAGGAAATATTGTCTCCATTTTACAGATGAGGAAACTGAGCCTCGAAGTTTAATGACTTTTCCTGATCACCCAGGCATAAGTAGTGGAGCCAGAATGTAAGCTAAAGTCTTCTGACTCCAAGACTTTGTCCTTGTCTAAAACTCTTTTTCCTGGCCCCTGTAGGAGACAGCACAAAAAAACCTTAGCAGTAAGAAGGTGGTTAAATTGTGTGACCACAGACGAAGTGCTCACTTGAAGCTGTGGGAATCTGTACCTTTGAAGCTCTGAGTCCCAACATTCTCTGGGGAGGCACGCTGCAGGGCCAGGAAAAGAAGCCCCTAGGGGAATGGGTGCTGCACCCTCCCCTCGTAACCCACAAGAGAGGTTTCTGAGCCCCTGGAGCAAATGGGGCTCCTGAATTGGTGACGGGGTGCTGTCCGTGGTGCTGGAGGGCTGTGATGCTGCCAGAGATGAGGAGCAGGGAGTAGTTTGCTCATTCCTGTAACCCCAGTGCTTTGGGAAGCCAAGGCGGGGGAATCACTTGAGGCCAGGAGTTTGAGACCAGCCTGGGCAACATAGTGAGACTCTGTCTCTACAATAATAATAATTGGTAATGATAATGACCTCCAGTGCCATTTATGAGACATTCATTGCATACTAGGTACTGTGAGGCATTTCCCGTGCATTAGTCCTTTACAACAAACCTATGAGGAAGACACTATAATTAATTAGTTTCATTTTACAGGCAAGGAAACTGAGGCCCAGAGAGTTGAAGTCACGTGCCCTAGGTCTCTCGGCTCATGAATTCCCAAAGAGCACTGTCCTGTCTCCCTCTCAAATCAGGGGTCCCCAAGGCAGGGCCAGGTCTCCTCCCAGACCCATCTGTGGTCCACTTCTCACTGCAATCTGTTCCCTCTCCCCCAGACCTGATCAGGTCACTACCGATCTGAGCATCTTCTCCCTCTGAGCCTCAGGGTGAATACTGACCTCATTAGCTGAGAGGCCTCTGTGCCTGTCAGCAGCTGACTTTCCGGAACAGGCTGGACCCTGCAGTACAGATGGGCCGTTTCACCTTCAATTACTCACTCGCAGGTAGCAGCATCCAGTGTGTGGCCCCTTCCATCAATGGCCAGGCTTGCTCAGGACACCCAGGCTTGGCTTGTGGGAGAGAGACAAGTCCAGGGACCTAGTCATGAGGCTTGGAAATCAGGCCTCTAGGCCTTTAACCACTTCCTGGCTTGCATAAAAGGGAGTGTGCCCCTTTGGCAGGCATTAAACTAAGGCTTCATGACTTAATCTGCACATGGGTTTGGCTGGCTCCAGCATCTGGGCTTGCCCTTAGGAGCTGACCCAATCCTGGAGACAACCTCAGTGGAGCTCTAAGGGTGGCTGGTGGGGCCTGGGCTCCTGGCTGTATCAGCAGAAAGGAAGTGGGCTGAAGGTCTGGTGCCACACATTTATGTATGTATGTGTTTATTTGTTTGTTCATTTTTTAAGATGGAGTTTCGCTCTTGTTGCCCAGGCTGGAGTGCAACGGTGCGATCTCGGCTCACTGCAACCTCTGCCTCCCGGGTTCAAGTGATTCTCCTGCCTCAACCTCCCAAGTAGCTGAGATTACAGGTGCCCACCACCACGCCCAGATAATTTTTGTATTTTTAGTACAGATGGGGTTTCATCATGTTGGTCAGGCCGGTCTCGAACTCTTGACCTCAGGTGATCCGTCTGTTTCAGCCTCCCAAAGTGCTGGAATTACAGGTGTGAGACACCGCACCTGGCCTGGTGCCACATATTTAGAGTTAGTATTATCCAGACTTCCAGAGTAGGAAAGGATGTGTGGGGTCTTTGAGTCATTGTTTAGTGGGAGAAACAAGTGCTCAGAGAGGGGCAGGGACTTGTTCAGGGGCTCACAGCCAATCAGTGATAGGGTAAAGATGCCCCATGTGCTGTTCTGCCTCCAAAGAAGGGCAGTGGCAACGCCTCCAAGGACCAGACAAGTTAGAGATAGGGTTAAGGTTATGGCTCTAGATTCCTTATCTGCCTGCTTGCCCCTGCAAACGCCTCACCCTCAAGCACCCCCAATTTGTTCTCCATGTTCCTCATCACAATAAATGGCTGCACCATCCACCTGGTCACCCAGGCCAGAGACCCAGTGTCATCTAAGCTGCCTCCCCCATCCCACATCCAGTCAATTACAAACCCTGCCAGATTGGCCCATTTATTTCTTGAATTCTGGTCGTCCTCACCAGCTTTGGCAGCCCTGCCTCCTGCTCCCTGCCGTCCTTGCTGGGAAGCCTGCCTTGGCCAACCAAGCAGGGCTATAGACACTTCTCCAGTTCTCTTTTATCACACTACGCTGCTGTTTACCTGTCAGTCTCCTGAAACAGCCTGTGAGCTTCTACAGGGCCAGGATGGGGTTATGTTCCTCTCTACACTCACAGCCTTTAATAAGGTGGGGCCCAGAGCAGATGCTGGGTGAGTGTTTGCTGAGTGAATGTGTGAATATCGTTTCTATCTCATGTTTGAACAATTCCTTTAATAGGGATCTCATTCATCCTAGGACAAACTGCTTAGTTTTGTGTTTGTTTTTTGAGATGAAGTCTCCCTTTGTCACCCAGGCTGAATGAAGTGCATTTCTAACAAATAACACCAATACTACTGGTCCTTGGACTACCCTAAGAGGAACATGGTCCTTCTTCTTTTTTTTTTTTTTTTTTTGAGACGGAGTTTCGCTCCTGTTACCCAGACTGGAGTGCAATGGCGCAATCTCGGCTCACCGCAACCTCCGCCTCCTGGGTTCAGGCAATTCTCCTGCCTCAGCCTCCTCAGTAGCTGGGATTACAGGCACGCGCCACCATGCCCAGCTAATTTTTGGTAGTTTTAGTAGAGACGGGGTTTCACCTTGTTGACCAGGATGGTCTTGATCTCTTGACCTCATGATCCACCCGCCTCGGCCTCCCAAAGTGCTGGGATTACAGGCTTGAGCCACCGCGCCCGGCCTGGAACATGGTCCTTCTAAAAAATTCTTTAAAAACAAAGCAGTTCTGGCCGGGTGTGGTGGCTCACACCTGTAATCTCAGCACTTTGGGAGGCTGAGGCGGGCGGATCACTTGAGGTCTGGAATTTGAGACCAGCCTGGCCAACATGGTGAAACCTCATCTCTACTAAAAATGCAAACATTATCTGGGCATGGTGGCCCGCACCTGTAATCCCAGCTACTCGGGAGGCCGAGGCAGAACTGCTTGAACCTGGGAGGTGGAGGGTGCAGTGAGCCAAGATTGCACCACTGCACTCCAGCCTGGCAACAGAACAAGACCCCTTCAAAACAAAAAAAAATTGAAAAACGGCTATTTCTAGACCAGTGCCCACCTCCACCTAATTGGTGGTCCATACTTGGGCTGTATCATGAGGACCTGGGGGACATGAGCAATTTCATCTCCAAAGACTTCGATTCAGTAGATCTGGGTTGGGTCCCAGGTAGCACTGACATATGAAATATAGGGCACCCAGTTAAATTTGAATTTCAAATAAAGGAATAATTTCTTAGTAGAAGTATGTTCCAAATATAAAATTCAGATTTAATTTAATTGGGTAGTCTGTGTTCCTATTTGCCAAACCTGGCAATGCTAGCTAAACATTGCCACTTCTTAACAAGCCTCTCAGTTGATTCAGCCAGGTTTGACCTAAATCCTCTACAATCCTTCATATATTTGAAGCCAGGTATTCTGACCACCTGTGTATTCTTATCATCCTCCCCTCCTTGGCATCCTATTTTAGTTGATAGAGCCTAAGATAACATGCACTTTTGGCAGCCACATTGTGATATTGACTCAAATTGAGTCTGCGATCATTGAAAATCCCCAAATCCTTCCCAAACATTCTGCTTCTAAACTATGTCTACTCCATTCCAATTTTAGTTTGGGACCCAGCTTTAGAATGTGGCACTTCTCACTATCCTGTTTCACCATTTTTTTTTTTTTTTTTTTTTTTTGAGACAGAGTCTCACTCCATCGCCCAGGCTGGAGTACAGTGGTGTGATCTCAGCTCACTGCAACCTCCACCTCCCATGTTTAAGTGATTCTCCTGCCTCAGCCTCCTGAGTAGCTGAGATTACAGGCACCCACCACCACGATTGGCTAACTTTTATATTTTTAGCAGAGATGGGGTTTCACCATGTTGGCCAGGCTGGTCTTGAACTTCTGACCTTGTGATCTGCCTGCCTCAGCCTCCCAAAGTGCTGGGATTACAGGTGTGAGTCACCACATCTGGCCCTGTTTCACCTTAGATTATTCCAATGTCTCCGGCTACTGAGTCCTTTTAGAGTCTAACTGTATATCCATGAGCCCTCTGAGGCTGTGACCTCAGTGAATTTGATTGTCAGACTACCAGTGTTCTATCCAGTCAATAGTGAATATATTGGACAGACATGGTGAGAATACAGCCCTGTGATTCTCCACTAAATACCTACATCTAACATGACACTGATCCATTAGCAGCTCCTTTTGAGTACAGGTCAATCAATTAACCAATTACAGCAAAATGGGATATTAGCACCCACCAGGACAGTGTCACTTTATGAAATCTCACAGTGAGGCTAAGCATAGTGGCTCATACCTGTAATCCCAACACTTTGAGCCTGGGAGCTTGAGAACAGCCTGGGCAACATAGCAAGATCCCATCTCTACAAGAATAAAATTTTTAAAAATCAGCTGAGGATGGTGGTGCACCTGTGGTTTCAGCTACTTGGAGGCTGAAGCAGGGGGATCACTTGAGCCCAGGTCAAGGCTGCAGTGAGCTGTGGTCATGCCACTGCACTCCAAGCTGGGCAACAGAGTGAGTGTCTGTCTAAAAGGAAGGAAGGAAAGAAGGAAGGAAGGAAGGGAGGGAGGGAGGGAGGGAGGGAGGGAGGGAAATCTCACAATGGTTTCTTTTCTTTTCTTTTCTTTTCTTTTTTTTCCGAGACAGAGTCTCACTCTGTCGCCCAGGCTGAAGTGCAATGGCATGATCTCAGCTCACTGCAACCTCCGCCTCCCAGGTTCAAGTGATTCTTGTGCCTCAGCCTCCTGAGTAGCTGAGATGACAGGCACCCACCACTCTGCTGGCTAACTTTTGTATTCTTAGTAGAGACAGGGTTTTGCCATGTTGCCCAAGCTGGTCTTGAACTCTGACCTCAGGTGATCTGACTACCTTGGCTTCCTAAACTGCTGGGATTACAGGTGTGAGCCACTGTGCCCAGTCCCACAATGATTTCATAAAAATATCGTGTCACATGGCTCACAGAGGGACCCTGTGCCTGCATTCCTGCAGTCACTCCCTGGTCTGCTGACCCAGCACCCTGACTTGGCAGGGAGTGGACTTGGTGTGCAATGATTCGGGTCATTCTATTAATGACCTGCTGCAGATTCCCGCCTGGTGCTTCTCCAACTTACCAGGTGAAATTGGTTGAGTCCACCATCTGTCCTAGTGAAAATCCAGACTGCATCTGCCACGCCTCTCTTCACACGGCTCTCCTTTTCTCCTCAATCATTTCTGCAAAGATTACCCTGGGCAACCTAGCATTGCTACCCAGGTGTTCTCCTAGCACTGGGGCTAGAATTTCTCAGTGTTTGGAGATCTGAGTGCATTCAGAACAATTCCCACCAGCTTTCCCCCTTTGCCCTCCAGGAGCTCAGGCGAAGTTCTAGGCCTGGGAGACTGGCCCAGGTCAGAGGGAAGTCGAGCAGAACAGCATGGTTCCAGCGCCATCACTGGCACCTTTGTGCTCTCTCCACGCCTTCAGCGTGCCGCTTGCATTGCCTGGTTGGGGTAGGTTCTAATGAGCCAGAATGAAAGAATGGTCCCCTTCCCTAAAAAGGCTCATGGTCTAGAATAGGAGTTAGAAGCAAACCGCCAATTGAATCTCAGCATCTAAATGTCATACTTAAAAAGTGTGGCACAGCCGGGCGAGGTGGCTCATGCCTGTAATCCCAGCACTTTGGGAGGCTGAGGCAGGTGGATCACGAGGTCAAGAGATCAAGACCATCCTGGCCAACATAGTGAAACCCTGTCTCCACTAAAATACAAAAATTAGCTGGGCATGGTGGTGCGTGCCTGTAGTCCCAGCTACTCAGGAGGCTGAGGCAGGAGAATTGCTTGAACCTGGGAGGTGGAGGTTGCAGTGAGCCAAGATTGTACCACTGCACTCTAGCCTGGTGCCTGGTGACAGAGTGAGACTCTGCCTCAAAAAAAAAAAAAAAAAAGTGTGGCACAAAGAGGGAATGACTCATCCTTCCTGGAAGAGTGGAAGACTTCCCAGAGGAGGTGACTTTTAGGCTGGGCCCTGAAGGATGAGTTGAAGTTCCCTAGGTGAAGAAAAGGGGAAACAGAACTCCAGCTGAGGGGAAACACAGGCAAAGGCACAAAGGAGGAAGTAAGAGCCACATTTGGAGGATGAGGACCAAGGCTAAGGGGCTGGGTGTTGGTTGCAGGGTGGGGTGCAGCGTGGGATGAATTGCAAGATAGTGTTCAACAGAATGCAAAGGGGCTCTTACAGGCTATACCAAGGACCACGCCATGTATTCCTCTATCCTGCCTCCTGTTGCCCCTGTCTTTGTTCAACCCGAGTGCATTGAGCTTCACATGCACTGGGCCCTGTCTGGAGCTAGGAGTTGAAAGCTAAGCTGCCCTCATCCCAGGGGGAGCCAGACCTGTGAACTCACAGCAACAACAGCAAGTAATAAGAGCTCTGGGAGGTAAGGCCAGGTGAGGTGGCTCACACCTGTAATCCCAGCACTTTGGGAGGCCAAGGAGGGTTGATCACCTGAGGTCAGGAGTTCGAGACCAGCCTGGTCAACGTGGTGAAACCTGTTTCTACTAAAAATATAAAAATTAGCCAGGCATGGTGGTAAGCGCCTGTAATCCCAGCTACTCAGGAGGCTGAGGCAGGAGAATCACTTGAACCCAGGAGGTGGAGTTGCAGTAGGCCAAGACTGTACCACTGCACTCCAGCCTGGGAAACAGAATGAGACTCCAGCTCAAAAAAAAAAGAGAGAGAGAGAGAGAGAGAGAAAGGCTGGGAGTGGTGGCTCACACCTGTAATCCCAGCACTTTGAGAAGCCGAGGCGGGCAGATCACAAGGTCAGAAGTTCGAGACCATCCTGGCCAACACAGTGAAATCCCGTCTCTACTAAAAATACAAAAATTAGTCAGGCTTGGTGGTGCACGCCTGTAGTCCCAGCTACTTGGGAGGCTGAGGCAGGAACCCGGGAGATTGTAGTGAGCCAAGATGGCACCACTGCACTCCTGCCTGGACAACAGAGTGAGAATCCATCTCAAAAAAAAAAAAAAAAAAAAAAGCTCTAGGAGGGTGACACCAGCCAGGGGGGAAAGGAAGGCTTCCGGAAGGAGATGATGCCTACAAGTGGTGACTTTGAGGACAACTAGGAATGAAGAGTGTCCCAGGAAACGGCCTGGAGCCAAGATAGGTGGAGGAGGATGAGTGTGGTGGGCAGTGATGGGGATGGGGCTGGACCGTGAGGCAGGGCTGTGTTGTGACTTTAAGCCAAGGTGACAGGAGTCACTGGAGGCTGCCAACCAGGGCATGACATGGTCTGATTTGCTCCTGAACCCGTCTGCCAAGTTGTCAGCGGAGGATGAAGGTCTGAGAGCAGGGAGGCCAGGCAACTGCAGTGAGGCAGTAGAGCTGCGTGGAGGGAGGAGCTTGGGTCCAGGTGGTCACAGGGAGAAGAGGAAGTGGATAAATGTGAGTAGTGCTGAGAAGGGGGAGGGGGCTGGGCACAGTGGCTCATGCCTGTCATCTCAGTGCTTTGGGAGGCCGAGGTGGGAGGATTGTTTTGTAAGCCTGGAGTTCAAGACCAGCCTGGGCAAAATAGCAAGACCTTGACTCCATAAAAAAATTTTTTTAACTACCTGAGTTTCGTGGCACATGCCTGTAGTTCCAGCTCCTTGGGAGACTGAGGCGGGAGGATATCGCTTGAGCTCTGGAGTTCAAGGCTGCAGTGAGCTATGACTGCCCCTTCACTCGAGCTGGGGTGACAGAGTGACAGCCTGTCTCAGAAAACAAACAAAGAAGAGGGGATGAGGGACCCAACTTGAGGACAGGTGAACTGTGGTGGGCCAGGGCAATAAGGGTCTGCAAACTCCACACATTCCCCTGGCTCAGGTGATCAACAGACAGAGAAATCACCTATGAGCCAAGCACTGTGGCCGAAGTGGGTGGGGAGCAGGGCGGCCAGAGCTTGTTTGGGGCCTGGTGGGTGATGCTTGTGGAGTGTCCCAGGAAAACCCCTGGTAGTATAGGGCTGGTCTATGGACAGAGGTGGGAAGCCAGCAGGTGTGGAAGTGGAAAAGAGGGGTTAGAAGAACAGCTTTGGTCTCTAAGCCCCCAGGCACTCCCCTCTCCAGAAGAATCTGACAGATGCTCCCAGGAACAGAAATCAGAGGTTCAGAGAGGGGTAGTGACATCTTCAGGGTCACACAGCAAGGAGTGGAGGAATGCAGCCTAGAACCCATGCACTTGGGACTCAGGGGGAAGGACATATGAGAAGATCTTATGTTTTCATCACCACTGTTACCTCCTGTCATTCTGTCCCCTTCGTAGCCTCCCATAGCTGTCACAGTCCCTCTCTCTTCTGCTTTCTAGTTTCGGTGGCTCTGAACACTTCCACCCCCATCCCATCACTCTGAGGCCAGAGAGGGGAGGGTGTGTTGGGGGAGAAGTGTTACAGGAATCCAAGATGTCCAGGCATGCCCAATCCCTTCTTTCCCTCCCTTCCTCCTTCCGTTCCCTCCCTCCCACCCCACTCCCTGGGAATGAGGCCTCCCTGTTGCTTAGCAACTAGCAAAGTCTTGGAGAAAGGAAATGGAAATAGCTCAGGAGGTGCCTCCCCTCTGTTAAGATAGAAGTCCTTGGAGGGAGTGAGTGAGTGAGTGAGTGAGTGTGTGTGTGTGTGTGTGTGTGTGTGTGTGTGTGTGTCTGCTCTACTTTGGAGGGCCTAACGGAGTCAGGGCTTCTTAGTTCCAAGCCAAGTTGACTTCCACCCTACCCTGAGCCTACAGGAGGATGTGGCTGCCTGAAAAGCTAATGTCAGTGTAGCTTTGGTCACATCATCAGAAGCAGTGTTCCCAGAACAAAGGAGGGGATAGTCCTGTGGGCCTCAGTCTGGGTGAGCCCTTCTTACCCCAAATGTTGGCTTTGGGAAAGTTGGCTAGATCAAAGTGAGAGCTGAAAACTACCTCTGGGGTGAGAATGGAGTAAGCTTCCCTCTTTCCCCTCTCTGTAGAGCTTCCCTGGGAGCAGACTGGGAGGTAGGAACACATGTCATCTGCGTCCCACTGGACAGAGCCAGGACAATGGGTCTGGTGTGTGCGTAAACAGTTTCAACTGAGCCTGAAGGAGAAACACGACTGAGGGGCCAATGATGTGTGCACGCTGGCGCTGGGATGTCTGGCCCAAGCATCCATGCAAGGCAGAGGGGATTGTCCTCAGTAGTTGCTAGGTCCCTGGAGGTGACACGATTCCCAGCCAATGGCTCTTAGAGGTCATCCAGTCTGGCCTGCATCCACCCACCTTACAGATGGGAAAAGCCCAGTGTCCAACCCACTCGTGCCCTGAGGTGTGACCCAAAGATGCAAACCAGCCGTCCGCCTCCCTCTGCACCAGGAAGGGAAGCGGATTAGAGCCATGAGTGGGCCCTTAAATCTCCAGGATTAACTCGAGCAGAGAGGAGCTTAGCAGGTGGCCAAGAAGTGACCATCCCGCCTTGTGTGTCTGTCCCTCAGGGTCAGCGGCCCAGGCCAGCGGCCCCGGGGCCAGCCGCGATGTCGTCCACCGTGAACAACGGGGCGGCCAGCATGCCGTCCCCACCCGACGCGGCGAACGGCTTCCCGCAGCCCGGCGCCTCCTCGGGGGCCTGGCCGCGGGCGGAGGAGGAGCTGCGCGCCGCGGAGCCCGGCCTGGTGAAGCGCGCGCACCGCGAGATCCTGGACCACGAGCGCAAGCGACGCGTGGAGCTCAAGTGCATGGAGCTGCAGGAGATGATGGAGGAGCAGGGGTGAGCGAGCCGCGGGGCGGGGCGGTGGGCGGGGCGGTGGGCGGGGCGAGGGTGGGAGCAGGGATTGATGCTGGCCGTGGGCGTGGCGCACGCCGTGGGCGGGGAGAAGGGCGGGGCTGGGTGCATTAGGGCGGAGTCAGGCGCCCGTGGGGACCCAGGAGCCTAAGTCAGACAAGAGGCCAGAGTCCAGACCAGTTGGGGTGAAACGATTGCAAGTCCAGCTCGTCTTTCATTTATGTATTAAGTTGTTGCGAATGTAGTGTTGGTTTTTGCTATTAGAAGTAATGGTTTCCTTCATGAGCTCGTGAAAAAAAACAAAAAAGTAATGGCAAAACTGGTCGGGCACACTGGCTCATGCCTGTAATTCCGGCACTTTGAAAGGCCGAGGCAAGCAGATTATTTGAGGTCAGGAGTTCGAGACCAGCCTGGCCAACATGGTGAAACCCCGATTCTATGAAAAATACAAAAAAGTCCAGGCGGGGTGGCTCATGCCTGTAATCCCAGCAGGTTGGGAGGCCGAGGCAGGTGGATCACTTGAGGTCAGGAGTTTGAGATCAGTCTGGCAAACATGGCGAAACCCCATCTCTACTAAAAATATAAAAATTAGCCAGGCATGGTAGCACGTGCCTATAATCCCAGCTACTCTGGAAGCTGAGGCAGGAGAACCGCTTGAACCCGGGAGATGGAGGTTGCAGTGAACCAAGATGGCACCACTGCACTACAGGCTGGGCGACAGAGCAAGACACCGTCTCAAAAAGAAAAAAAAATAAAGAAAGAAACTAGTGGGCTGGCTGCTGAAGGAGTCAAAGTCAGGAGCAGGGGCTGCCCGTCAGGTTTGCACTGCCAGTGAGCTGAGAAATCAGAAACTCCCTGCACAGGGGGACTAAGCCTGGAGCCACATGGGGCCAAACACAGCCTGTGTCCTGCAGTCAGTCCAAGCCACACCTTTGACTGTCCACCCCAGACCTCCTGGGCTCCCTTAGACAGGGGCCACCACCTCTGAAGAGCTCAGGAAGACCCTCAGGCTCAGCGAGTGACTTGCTGAAGGCCATCTGGAAGGTGGGGGGCCAAGGTGGAGCTGGGATCGAGTCCCACTGGCTGCCAGACAGGTCTGCTTGTTGGAAGAAGAAGGGGACATGGGAACCTGGTGCTCACCTTGCCCAGAGGACCATGTAAGGGGGAGGAGGCCCCTTGCAGAGAGGAATAGATGGATGGATGGCAGGATGCTGAGGACACACAGAAAGGAGGCTCCAGCTGGTGGGGAAACACATTGATGAGCTGTGGGTAGTGAGTATGGCAAGAGGGAATGAGACCCCAAGGGGCAGGGGCAAGGAGGGGCGAGGTTGGGGGCATCTCCTACAGTAAGAACCCCAATCCCCAAATTAAACCTGCAAATCCAGCCAGGTGCGGTGGCTCATGCCTGTAATCCCAGCACTTTGGGAGGCCAAGGCAGGCGGATCACTTGAGGTCAGGAGTTCAAGACCAGCCTGGCCAACATGATGAAACCCCATCTCTACTAAAAATACAAAAAATACAAAAAAAAAAAAAATTAGCCGGGCATGGAGGCAGGCACCTGTGATCCCAGCTACTTGAGAAACTGAGGCAGGAGAATTGCTTGAACCTGGGAGGCAGAGGTTGCAGTGACTTGAGATCGTGCCACTGGACTCCAGCCTGGGCAACAGAGCGAGACTCCATCTCAAAACCAAAACCAAAAACAAGCAAACAAACCAACCCTGCAAATTCTGCCAAATTTTGTCTGGCAAGTCAAGGAGGGAGGGGAGTGTGGGCAGAGGACAAGAGGGTTGACGGGGACAGGCAAAGTGTCCCCTGCACTTTCCTGCTCCTCCTCCTCCTCCCAGAACCCCACCCTCTTGATGAACCCATCCCCATCCTGAGCCCCTCTCCCTTCACTAAGCCCCCTCCTCTTCTCTGTACTTTCCCATCCTGAAAGCCCTCCCCATCAAAGACCCCCACCCTTTCAAAAACCTCTCCCTTACTGAGCCCCTCCCCAAGCAAAAGGCAATGTCATTTGGCCACATCCTGGGTGTTAGACTCCCAGGATCAAAGATCCCTGCCTCCCTGGGAAGCACCCACTATGTCCCCACTTGCTCAGTGAGGGCCCCTTACCCTGCCCAAGCTCTCACTTCCGGTGGTCGTTACCCTGAAGCGACCCCCAAAAAACCAGATCTTGATTGACCATTCCCCCGGGCCTCCCCATCCTCAGCAGGCATTTGATCGTTGCAGGGACAGGCATTCTGAGACCCCCAAATCCAGGCTTCAGGTCCTATCTTGACCTTGAACAAGCCTCGGTTTACTCACCTGGAAAATAGGGGCACCATGTTCTGGAGCTGTTCTGAGAGTTCTCGGTCAAAGACACACGAGACTGCCCAGGCCCCAGCCAGTCCTCACAAAGTGCTCAATAAACACTAGGCGCCCCTGCTCTTTTATAAGATTGAGTCATTAATATCCATTTCTAGAAACACTGGTTCGGTCGCGTTTATTTACCGAGTTCTCGGGCATTTGACAAATATTCCCATCAATCACAGGAACACACACTCTTTGGCCCCATTAAAAAGCAATCCTTTTTCTTAATATTGATGGCTGGCTGGCTAATCCACTGGTGATTGATGGCGTACTTGGAGTCACCTTCCCAGACAGCCTTGGCTTACAGTCTGCAATCACTGCAGGGCGGGCTGGAGCCCCAGCCTTTCTGATGTGATGCTCCCACCACAGACACCAGCATCCTCCCTGCCACCCTATTTATCTTCTTGCCATGCCTCTTTTTTTTTTTTTGAGATGGAGTCTCACTCGGTTGCCCAGGCTGGAGTACAGTGACATGATATCTGCTTACTGCAACTCCCGCCTCCCAGGTTCAAGTGATTTCCTGCCTCAGCCTCCCGAGCAGCTAAAAAATTATCCAGCTAATTTTTGTATTATTATAATTTTTGAGATGGAGTCTCAGTCTGTCGCCCAGGCTGGAGTGCAGTGGCGAGATCTCAGCTCACTGCAACTTCCACCTCCCAGATTCAAGCGATTCTCCTGCCTCAGCCTCCCCAAGTAGCTGGGACTACAGGCACCAGCCACCACACCCAGCTAATTTTTGTATTTTTAGAAGAGACCGGGTTTCACCATGTTGGCCAGGATGGTCTCGATCTCTTGATCTCGAGATCCACCCACCTTGGCCTCACAAAGTGCTGGGATTACAAGAACGAGCCACTGCACCCGGCCCAATTTTTGTATTTTTAGTAGAGATGGGGTTTCACCATGTTGGCCAGGCTAGTTTCGAACTCCTGACCTCAAGTGAGCCACCTGCCTTGGCCTCCCAACGTGCTGGGATTACAGGCATGAGCCACTGTGCCCAGGTGCCATACCTCTTCTTGTGAGGACTTGGGTGAGGTGACAGAGCACGGCACCGTCCTAGCTAGGCTTGGAGCTTCGAGCCCTCCCCTCTCCCTGTTCTGTTTGCTCATCTGTAAAATGGGAATCAAAAGGCTACCATCCCAGGCTTTGTGGCTCATGCCTATAATCTCAGCACTTTGGGAGGCTGAGGGGGGAGGATCACTTGAGCCCAAGAGTTTGAGACCAGCCTGGGCAATGCAGTGAGCCTCCCACCCCCCATATCTACAAAAAAAATGAGTACCCCCTGCCCTCATATTTTTCTAGGTCATCCCTCTTAGCTGAGCCATGGGGGCCAGTGATGAAAAGGAGAGAGCAAAGAGTGCAGCAGTCCTGTTTTTGAATCCTGGCACCTCCCATTGCCCAGCTCTGTGAGGCTGGGCAAGACAATTCACTTTACCTTAGCTTCTCCATCTGTGAAATGGGAATGTGACCTGCCTTTCGAGGTTGTCAGAGGATCCCTTCAGTAACAGCTGCTGGACACCTGCTGTGTGCCAAGCACAGGGCAAGGGCTGTGTGATCAAAGGCCCCAGGGGCAGTGTGGACATAAGCTGGAGAGACCCCAGAGGAATGGGGAGGTCAGGTAGCGGCTGTCACAGAGGAGCAGTGAGAGCGAATGACCACTGACCCCAGAAGTGGGAGCAGGGATGAGGAGTAGATAACTGCACTTTGGGGGCTGGGCGCGGTGGCTCACGCCTGTAATCCCAGCACTTTGGGAGGCCGGGGCAGGTGGATCACGAGGTCAAGAGATCAAGACCATCCTGGCCAACATGGTGTAACCCCGTCTCTGCTAAAAATAGAAAAATTAGCCAGGTGTGTTGGCGGACGCCTGTAGTCCCAGCTACTTGGGAGGCTGAGGCAAAAGACTCACTTGAACCCGGGAGGCGGAGGTTGCAGTGAGCTGAGACCGTGCCACTGCACTCCAGCTTGGCGACAGAGTGAGATTCTGTCTCAAAAAAAAATAAAGAAGATGATAACTAGACTTTGGTCTCTAGCCTGAGACTGGACTTAGGGAAAGAGGGAGAGGGAGAGGGGAGTAGAGAAGTCAGGGGCTTCCATTTGAGGCCCAGACTTCAGCTACCCGCCTACCCCAAGCCAGCAGCAGAGAGAAGCATTGAAACCACGCCTTACCCCCCAACCACCCCCCACAAGCCACCTGGCAGCCTCACTCTTGCAGACATGGGGATGCTGTGAGGACCTCCCATGGCTGTACGAGGATCAGATGTCACAGAGGCCAGGAAGGCAGAAAAGGCCATGTATGTCTCAAAACCAGAAATCTCACTCTTCCCCTAAAATTCTAAAAAGAGCGACTGCAGTCTGGATATGGGAGGGAGGCCTGCCCTGGGTGTTTAGCCTTACCTGAGGGGTGAGGGGGTCATCTCTCCCCACCTCTGGGAAGAAGTTTTTCTTTTGTCTGTGTACAATGTTTTGTTGTTGTTGTTTGTTTGTTTGTTTTTTGAGAGGAGTCTCTGGGTCACCCAGGCTGGTGTGCAGTGGCGTGATCTCAGCTCATGGCAACCTCTGCCTCCCTGGTTCAAGTGATTCTCCTGCCTCAGCCTCCCGAGTCGCTGGGACTACAGTTGCCTGCCACCATGCCTGGCTAATTTTTGCATTTTTAGTAAAGACAGGGTTTTGCCATGTTGGCCAGGCTGGTCTCGAACTCCTGAGCTCAGGTGATCTGCCTGCCTCAGACACCCAAAATGCTGGGATTACAGGCGTGAGCCACCGCGCCTGGCCAGCTTTGTGTACAATGAACTTGAGCTTCCTCAGTGCTGAAGGCCTGGCTTGGTCTGTAATCTTGGACAGGTTGTTGCAAGCCAGAGTGTGTACTGTGACCCAGGAGTGTGGTGGGGAGGGCTGGGCTGGGTAGGGAGCAGGAAAGAGGGAACCAAAATCAGGAGACCAGCCCCTTCACCCTCTTTGTGCCACTGCAGGTATTCGGAGGAGGAGATCCGGCAGAAAGTGGGGACATTCCGGCAGATGCTGATGGAGAAGGAGGGAGTGCTCACCAGGGAGGACCGGCCTGGGGGCCACATGTGAGTGCTTGCCCGTCTGGGGATCGGGGAGAGGGGGTACAGGCTCAGGCAGCAGCTGGGTACCAGAGGGGCCTGTCCAGGTGTTCCCTCAGGTGGCTTGGTCTGGTTGGGGCTTAGGTGAGAGGGTGGAGAGGAAGAAGAGAAGGAGGAAGACAGGTCATGGACTCTGCCCACTGGAAACGCTGGCCTGGCCCAGGGACACCTGGACATCACCAAGGGCCTCCTCCTACCCACCCTAGGTCCTGCCTATGGCTCAGCAGTGGGAGGGGTGGGGGAGGCAGCCCAGGTCTCAGCTCAGGGAATTCTGAACTGCAAATCAGAAGACCTTAGATATGCCCTGACCCCAGCATTGTCTCTGGCCAACAATGTGACCCCAGGCAAGCTCCAATAATTCCTTCCTATAGAAATGAAATTCAGGTCAGGCACAGTGGCTCACGCCTGTAATCACAGAACTTTAGGAGATCAAGGTGGTCTGATCATGAGGTCAAGAGATCAAGATCATCCATCTGGGCCAACATGGTGAAACCCTGTCTCTACTAAAAATACAAAAATTAGCTGGGCATAGTGGCACACGCCTGTAGTCTGAGCTACTTGGGAGGCTGAGGCAGGAGAATCGGTTGAACCCAGGAGGTGTAGGTTGCAGTGAGCCAAGATTGCACCACTGCACTCCAGCCTTGCAACAACGCAAGACTCCATCTCAAAAAAAAAAAAAAAAAAGCCTGGCCAACATGGGGAAAACCCATCCCTACTAAAAATACAAAAATTACCGTGGCGTGGTGGTGCATGCCTGTAATCCCAGCTACTCGGGAGGCTGAGGCAGGAGAATCGTTTGAACCTGGACGGCAGAGGTTGCAGTGAGCCGAGATCCTACCACTGCAATCCAGCCTGGTCAACAGAGTGAGACTCCATCTCAAAAAGTAGAATAGAATAGATTAGAACAGAACAGAACAGAACAGATCAGATCAGAACAGAATTCAGAGTAAGCATACAGTCTGGGAAGTAAGAACCCACACACCAAATGCCACTGCCACCATGACCAATGCCTTGGTGGATAAAGAGGGTGTAGGGCCGGGCACAGTGGCTCACGCCTGTAAGCCCAGTACTTAGAGAGGCCAAGGGGAGAGGATTACTTGAGCTCAGGAGTTCGAGACCAGCCTGAGCAACATGGGAATATTGGTCGGGTGTGGTGGCAAGGGCCTGTAATCCCAGCTACTCAGAAGGCTGAGGCACGAGAATCACTTGAACCCGGGAAGCGGAGGTTGCAGTGAGCTGCGCCCCTGCACTCCAGCCTGGGCGACAGAGCGAGACTCTGTCTCATAAAAAAAGGGTGTAGGGTTTTGCTGAGGTCATGCCTCTGCCGCCTGTCACAGGATAGGAGGAACACCAATTTGCTGTGGGCCTCTGGGTGGGCCTTGGATCAAACAGGCAAGTTATGGCAAGGCAAATATTGTCTCAGATCAGGGGCGAACTGTGAACCACTCGAAGCCATACAAACAATGGAGGCGGCTGCATTGCGGGGGTGGGAACAGCCTGTGCCTGTGAGTGTCCAGCCATGCCTGGCCGAGCTCCATGCCTGGCAGGCGCTGTGTGCTCAGGGAGTGTTGCTGAATCCACTCAGATGGGCCTTCCCCGTTCACCTTCAGTTTCCCTGCCCAGCACCAACATCTCGTGCTTCTCTGCCTAAAAGTGAAACTGAGGCTGGGTGAGAGGCCAGGCTAAACACTGCTGGTCATTTCTTTAAGAGTAGGGCCAGGCTGGGTGCAGCAATGGCTCATGCCTGTAATCCCAGCACTCTGGGAGGCTGAGGCAGAAGGATCACTTGAGGTCAAGAGTTCGAGGCCAGCCTGGCCAGCATGGCGAAACCCTGTCTCTACTAAAAATACAAAAATTAGCCAGGCCTTATGGTGAGTGCCTATGATCCCAACTACTCGGGAGACTGAGGCAGGAGAATCGCTTGAACCCGGGAGGTGGAGGTTGTCATGAGCTGAGATCATGCCATTGCACTCTAGCCTGGGAGAGAGAGCAAAACTCTGTCTCAAAAAAAAAAAAAAAAAAAAATTGCCAGGTGCGGTGGCTCACACCTGTAACCCCAGCACTTTGGGAGGCTGAGGCGGGTGGATCACGAGGTCAAGAGATCGAGACCATCCTGGTCAACATGGTGAAAACCCGTCTCTACTAAAAATATAAAAATTAGCTGGGCGTGGTGGCACGTGCCTGTAGTCCCAGCTACTCGGGAGGCTGAGGCAGGAGAATTGCTTGAACCCGGAAGGCGGAGGCTGCAGTGAGCCAAGATCCCGCCACTGCACTCCAGCCTGGCACCTGGCAACAGAGCAAGACTCTGTCTCAAAAAAAAAAAAAAATTAACTGGGCATTGTGCCACATGTCTGTAATCCCAGCTACTTGGGAGGCTGAGGCATGAGAATCCACTTGAGTCCAGGAGGCGGAGGTTGCAGTGAGCTGAGATCCCATCACTGCAATTCAGCTTGGGCGACAGAGTGAGACTCCATCTCAAAAAATAATAATAATAAAAAAATAATGTTAGCCTGCATGCAGGAATGGGTGTCTCTTAAATAAAAATAGAGTTAGTTACGTTCATTCATTTGCTGTTCTGCTACCCCAGCAGCACCTTCTGAGTGATTCTCCTGTTGTAGTGATATTTATTTATTTTTATTTTTTATTTTTATTTTTTTATTGAGATGGAATCTCACTCTTTCACCTAGGCTGGAGTGCAGTGACGCAATCTCAGCTCACTGCAACCTCCGCCTCCCAGGTTCAAGGAATTCCCCTGCCTCAGCTCCTGAGTAGCTGGGATTACAGAAGTGTGCCACCGCGCCCAGCTAATTTTTGTATTTATTTATTTATTGAGACAGGGTCTTGGCCGGGCACTGTGGCTCACGTCTGTAATCCCAGCATTTTGGGAGACCGAGGCGGGTGGATCACTTGAGGTCAGGAGTTCGAGATCAGCCTGACCAAC
Organism: Sapajus apella; assembly: GCF_009761245.1. Lineage (NCBI taxonomy): Eukaryota > Metazoa > Chordata > Mammalia > Primates > Cebidae > Sapajus > Sapajus apella. The sequence continues at coordinate 6,291,228 of NW_022437028.1, forward strand.
ATGGTGAAATCCCATCTCTAAAAAAAAAGGAGAGACAGGGTCTTGCTCTATCACCCAGGCTGGAAGGCAGTGGCGCCATAGCTCACTGCAACCTCCAACTCTTGGGTTCAAGTGATTCTCCTGCCTCAGCCTCCCAAGAAGCTGGGATTACAGGCACACGCCACCATGGCCCAGCTATTTTTTGTATTTTTAGTAGAGATGGGGTTTTACAACATTTGCCAGGCTGGTCTCAAACTCCTGACCTCAGGTGATTCACCTGCCTTGGCCTCCCAAAGTGCTGGGATTACAGGTATGGGCCACCACGCCCAGCTGTAGTCCTCAGAAAGGATGGCAGATTGTAGGAACAGACCTCAATGGGCAACGCGGAAATCCTTCTTGGAGACTTTCTGTATTGCTGGATAGTCAGGGGTGAAATATTTATCACCTCACCCCACTTAATCCTCATCTTTCCAGCGAGGGTAGGAGCAAAACAGAAACAGAGACAGGCTCCAGCCTGGGTGACAGAACCAGACTATGGCTCATAAATAAATAAATAGATAAATAGGCCGGGCGAGGTGGCTCATACCTGTCATCCCAGCACTTTGGGAGGCCGAGGCAAGCGGATCACTTGAGCTCAGGCGTTCAAGACCAGTCTGGCCAACATGGCAAAACCCCATCTCTACTAAAAATACAAAAATTAGCTGGGCGTGGTGGCAGCCACCTGTAATCCCAGCTACTGGGGAAGCTGAGGCAGGAGAATCACTTGAATCCAAGAGGGGGAGGTTGCAGTGAGCTGAGATTGTGCCGCTGCACTCCAGCCCGGGTGACAAGAGCAAAACTCCGTCTCAATAAATAAATAAATAAATAAATAATAAATGATTAAATGAGATAAATACATGCAAAGTGCTCAGAATCGTACCTGGCATCTGGTTAGTAATGACCTTAATATGCACCACGTCACAGTGTTGCCCTGCAGTCTGAGAAGTGAAGGAAGAAGCTCAAGGCCTGATTTGTCCCTGTTTCTGTCATCGCTGCCCCCATCCAGGGCCCCTGGCAGGCCTGGCTGAGTGATGAGCAGAGAGGGCAGACCCTTTGCCTGGACTCCCCACCCTCCTCCCACATCTGGGTCCTTTCATCTGTCAATTGGCCATTGTGCTCCTGACTAATAGGAAACAGGACCAGTTAATTAGTGAAAGTGCTGACGAGGAAGAGCTTGCAGCACGCGTCTTTACCCGGGACAGAGCCCCGCCCATGGCAGTCAGCTCAATGCCCATCCTCTGTGGGGCTGTTCCCCTTGTCTGTCCTTTTGTAGCAGACTCTGTCTGGGTGCACTTTGATCAGCTCTGTGGGGCTCAGTTTGTTTTCACAGGGGGGTAAAACTTCCCCTGCCTACTCCCAAGACATGATCAGGAGTAACCTAGTTAGCAAACATGAATTTAAGGCTGGGCACTGTGGCTCACGCCTGTAATCCCAGCACTTTGGGAGGCCAAGGTGGGCAGATCATGAGGTCAGGAGTTTGAGACCAGCCTGGCCAACATGATGAAACCCCATCTCTACTAAAAATACAAAAAATTAGCCGGGCGTGGTGGTGCACGCTTGTAATCCCAGGTACTAAAGCTGGGAGGCTGAGGCGGGAGAATCCCTTGAACCCGGTGGTGGACGTTGCAGTGAGCCGAGATCATGCAATCGCACTCCAGTCTTGACGACAGAGTGAGACTCTGTCTCAAAAAATAAATAAAAACAAAAATAAATTTTAAAAAACAAAAACATGAAAATTCAAGAGCATAAAACATTAGACAAATCTAGGACTCAAAGAACACGCCCACAACAGTATCTGTAAAGTCAGAAGGGGATGACTAGGCTGAGAGACCTCATGTCAGCTTACATCTCCAGCAGGGAAGGGTGTCATTTGCACATAAATTCTCAAAGCCAGTTGCCAGGTGAACTTATATAGGTGTTTGTTTTTGAGACAGTCTCGCTCTCTCACAGAGGCTGGAGTGCAATGACATGATCTCAGCTCACTGCAACCTCCGCCTCCCAGGTTCAAGCAATTCTCCTGCCTCAGCCTCCTGAGTAGCTGAGATTACAGGTATGCGCCACCACACCCAGCTAATTTTCTATTTTTAGTAGAGATGGGGTTTCACCATGTTGGTCAGGCTGGTCTTGAACTCCTCACTTCAAGTGACCCACTTGCTTTGGCGTCCCAAAGTGCTGGGATTACGGGCATGAGCCACCTCACCCAGCCTGGGCTATTTTATTTTGTAAATAACCTTCATCATTTTTGTGTCAGTATCAGCTGACACTCCCTGCTCCTACCAGCTCACCTCACAGTATTCGAGGTGCCCTTAAGTTTTGCTAAAGACTATGTTTTATGTGTCAGGCACTTTTGTGGCTGAGGCACTGTGTAGGGGGTCCTGGGAGGATGGGGCTGGATGAGCTGAGCTGAGGGCATTGGGGATTTTAGGGACAGGGACAGGAGGTAGGATGCCATTGTCCTCAGGAAGAGGAGCATGGAGAAGAAAAGAGAATTTTAAACAAAGAAATGTGGGGGTGTTTGGCTCTGCACAAGCCAGGGGATGACATGAGTCTCTCCTCTGTCACCCCAGAAAAACCTCGCTATGACCTGTGTAACATCAAGGAATCACGAAGCTTGGGAGTCAGGAATGGTTCAGGAATTGAATGACGTTCTTGAGAATGGCCTCAAGGCTAGCTACCCGTGTCATATTTGGGTAACATTATTTTGTCTTTTGTTATTTTTCTTTTTGAGATGGAGTTTCACTCTTGTTGTCCAGGCTGGAGTGCGGTGGTGCAATCTCGGCTCACTGAAACCTCCACCTCCCAGATTCAAGCCATTCTCCTGCCTCAGTCTCCTGAGTAGCTGGGATTACAGGCACGAGCCACCACCCCCGGCTAATTTTGTATTTTTAATAGAGATGGGGTTTCTCCATATTGGTCAGGCTGGTCAAGTGATCCGCCTACCTCAGTGATCCGCCCACCTCAGCCTCCCAAAGTGCTGGGATTACAGGTGTGAGCCACCACACCAGCTATTTTTTCTTAAAGATGGGTTCTCGCTGTGTCACCCAGGCTGGAGTGCAATGGCACTGTCATAGCTCACTGCAGCCTCAAACTCCTGGGCTCAAGCATCCTCTGGCCCCACCCTCCCAAGTAGCTGGGACTCTACAGGTGCATGCCACTGTGCCTTGCTTTTTCTTTTTTTCTTTTCTGTAGAAACAGGAGTCTCACTGTTGCCCAGGCTGCTCTCAAATTCCTGGCCTCAAGTCATCCTCCCACCTTGGCCTCCCGAAGTGTTGGGATTACAGGTGGAAGCCATCATACCCGGCCTGGTTATATTTCTTTAATTCAAAATCAGGCTTCAAAGAGTCAGTTAGTGGGTTCCCTAAAAGTTTATCTTTCACCCTGTAGCTGTGGCCTGCTTCCCTTCCCTCTGTCTCTTTTTCTTTATTTATTTCTTTTTTTTTTTTTTTTATTTTTTGGGAGACAGAGTCTTGCTCTGTCACCCAGGCTGGAGTGCAGTGGCACAATCTCGGCTCACTACAACCTCCGCTTCCCAGGTTCAAGCGATTCTCCTGCTTCTGCCTCAAGAGTAGCTGGGATTACAGGCATGTGCCACCATGCCCGGCTAATTTTTGTATTTTTAGTAGAGATGGGGTTTCACTATGTTGGCCAGGCTAGTCTTGAACTCCTGACCTCAGGTGATCCACCCGCTCAGCCTCCCAAAATGCTGGGATGACAGGCGTGAGCCACCGCTCCCGGCCTCCTCTGTCACCTTTCCCGTGTTGCAACATCTTTTCTCCCTGGAAGAGGTATTGGCGTGTAAGTAGCAGCAAAGCCTCCTCTGTTTCCTAGTGGCTACCCCTCCCCAGAAGACATTCACAGGCCAGGCCTCACAGTGTCTTACTTAAACCTCTCCTCAAAGCTGATCTGTTCTTTTGCTCATTGTATATTTATGACCGAGAGATTAGTCATGCCTGGATTCAAACCTGTCTCTGTGAATCTATTACAGGAAAGGGATCTAATCCAAACCCCACGAGAGGGCTCCTGAATCTCACCCAAGAAATAATTCAGGGCGAATCCACAGTGTAAAGCAAGAGCAAGTCTATTAAGAGAGTAAAAAAATAAAAGAATGGCTACTCAGGCAGGGTGCAGTAGCTCACGCCTGTAATCCCAGCACTTCGGGAGGCCGAGGTGGGCGGCTTACAAGACCATCCTGGCCAACATGGTGAAACCCTGTCTCTACTAAAAATACAAAAAAATTAGCTGGGTGTGGTGGTGGGTGCCTGGAATCCCAGGCTACTTAGGAGGCTGAGGCAGGAGAATCGCTTAAATACAGGAGGTGGAGGTTGGAGTGAGCTAAGATCTTGCCATTGCACTCCAGCCTGGGCAACAGGACTCTATCTAAAAAAAAAGAATGGCTACTCCATACACAGAGCAACCCCTCCCTGCCAGGCTGCTGGGTGCCCATTTTTATGGTTATTTCTTGATGATAGGCTAAACAAGGGGTGAGTTATTCATGCCTCCCCTTTAGACCATCCAGGGTAACTTCCTGACGTTGCCTTGGCATTTGTAAACTGTCATGGCGCTGGTGGGAGTGTAGCAGTGAGGATGACCAGAGGCCACTCTCGTCGCCATCTTGGTTTTGGTGGCTTCTTTACTGCAACCTGTTTCATCAGCGAGGTCTTTATGACCTGTGTCTTGTGCTGACCTCCTGTCTCATCCTGTGACTTAGAATGCCTTAACCATCTGGGAATGCAGCCCAGTAGGTCTCAGCCTCATTTTACCCAGTTCCTATTCAAGATGGAGTTCCTCTGGTTCACACATGCTGACAAATCCAAAACTCATGTCCTTAATGCTCTGCCAATCCAAGCCCTCACCACTATTGCTGTGGGCGGGGAAGGGGTGAGCCAGGTGAACGGCACCCAGGAGTGCGGGGAGCTTCGATAAAGCCCGGGCTAAGCCTCCATCTTGGTGGGGGAGGGCACTGTCTGAGCCAGCTTGGATGAAAAATGGAAGGTGGGGGGCCACCCCCCTGGAGACAGGCCACTGGAGAGTCACTTCTAGGCTTGTTCAATTAAAAAAAGAAGGCCAGGCATGGTGGCTCATACCTGTAATCCTAGCGCTTTGGGAGGCCAAGGCAAGAGGATTTCTTGAGCAAGACAGGTCAGGACCAGCCTGGGCAACATAGTGAGACCCCATCTCTACAAACAATATTTTTTTTAATAGTTGGGAGTGGTGGTATGCGCCTGTAGTCCCAGCTACTCTCAAGGCTGGAGCAGAAGGATCACTTGAGGCCAGGAGTTCAAGGCTGCAGTGAGCTGTGATCGCACCACTGCACCCCAGCCTGGGTGACAGAGCAAGACTCTGTTTCAAAAAATAAAATAAATAAAATAGAAATTAAAAAAAAGAAATTGTACAGCACCTATGACCTCGGCAAATTCTCCCAGCAGCCCTGGAGTGGAGTTATCACTCTCACCTTCAAGAAGAGGCTCAGAGAGGGACACGACAGGCCCCAGGTCACAGGACGACTCAGGACAGTGCAGGATGAGTGCTCGTCTGGAGCTTCAAAGCTCAAGCTCTTGCCTCAAGCCCAGCTCCCTCTAAAAAAGAAGCAGCGCTCTGAGAAGGGCCTGCAGGGAGGTGACATCTGTGGCAGAGGCTGGCTGAGGCTCCGGGAGCAGAGACAGGAGGCAGCTGGTCCCTGCTGAGCAAAAGGAGAGTTCTGTAAGATGGATAGGGAGTATCAGAGGCCCCCACCCCCTGCCACCAACTTGATTGATGATGAGCACAGTCCTGCTGCAGAGATGAGCAGCAGGACCTCCTGGAGGCTGCAGAGGGGAGGACGAGGAGAGGCTGTGAATATTTCAGCCACAGAGGCAGGGCTGAAGGAAAGGAGAGGAAAGGGGGCAGGGAGGCACTCAGCCAGCCAGAGGGTGCTCTGGGACTAGGACACCCAGGTGAGGAAAGACCCACAGCAGTGAACTGGGGCTCAAGGAGGGCGGGGCTAGGCCAGGAGGAAGGGGCTCTTTGAGAAATTAGGGTTCAGGCGGGGCGAGGTGGCTCATGCCTGTAATCCCAGTACTTTGGGAGGCCGAGGTAGGCAGATCACTTGAGGTCAGGAGTTCGAGACCAGCCTGGCCAACATGGTGAAAATCCATCTCTACTAAAAATACAAAAATTAGCTGGGTGTGGTGGCAGACGCCTACTCGGGAGGCTGAGGCAGGAGAATCACTTGAACCCAGGAGGGAGAGGGGTTGCAGTGAGGTGAGATCAGGCCCCTGCACTGCAGCCAGGGCAACAGAGTGAGACTCTGTCTCAAAAAGAAAAAGAAAGAAAGCGAGAGAGAGAGAAAGAGAGAGAGGAAAAGAAAAGAAAAGGAAAGAAAAGAAAGAAGGAAGGAGAGAGAAATTAGGGTTCAGTGAGGGAAAGGAGGGGCTGGGATGGGGTTCCCGGAATAGGACAGTAGGGTTAGGGGCACAGGGACCAAATGTGGGGTTCACTGAGGGGGAGGGCTTCAATGAATCGGGCTGGGATATGGAGGGGATTCAGTGAGGAAGAGGAGCCTCATATAAGGAGTAGGCACACTCCCCACCCCGACCACGGCAGGGTGGCTCATGCCCAGAATCCCAGCACTTTGAGAGATCAAAGGGGAGGATCCCTAGAGGCCAGTAGTTCGAAACCAGCCTGGGCAGTATAGTGAGACCCCCAACTCCGCAAAATTTTTCAAATTAGCTAGGGTGGTGGTGAACGCCTGTAGTCCCAGCTACTCATGAGGCTGAGGAGCGCGGATTGCTTGGGCCCAGGAATTCAAGGCTGCAGTGAGCTATAATCCCACCACTACACCCCAGCCTGAGCAACAGAGCAAGACCCTGTCTCCACAATTAAAAAAAAGAGGAGGGGGCTCACTGAGCTGGTGAGAACTTAGAAGGGGTGCAGGCTAAATCAGGGGCTCGGTTCCTCTCTTTCTTTTTTGCAAAAGATTGTGCCGTGAGGTTGGGGACCTGCAGGGGACGTGTCTCGTTGGGTTCCCCAAATATCTGCCTGGCCCTGTAAAGGCAGGGGCCACAGGTCCCCTCGCCCCTCCTCCCGCCGGGTAGCAGCTCGCAGACCTGGGGGGCTGGTTCAGGCCCCGCGCGCCGGGGAAAGGGGCGGAGAAAGCGCGTCCCGAGACGGGTGGTGAGCGTCCCTGTCGCCGGCAGCATGGCGGAGACCCCGCGGCTGACCGAGGGCGCCGAGCCGGGCCTGGAGTACGCGCCCTTCGACGACGACGACGGCCCGGTGGACTGTGACTGCCCGGCCGCCTGCTACCGCGGCCACCGCGGGTACAGGTCAGCGGCCGCCGCGGCGGGGGTGGGGGGCGCGCAGGGCTGCCCCCCCTCACCGCCCCCACCCCCGCCCCTTCTCCCCCAGGACCAAGCACTGGTCTAGCAGCTCGGCATCGCCCCCTCCCAAGAAAAAGAAGAAAAAGAAAGGCGGCCACCGGAGAAGCCGGTGAGAGCCGCGCCTGGCCGGAGCGGGAAGGGAGGGGGGCGGTGGGGTCTCTCCCGGGGTTCCCGTCCCTGGCCCGCAGGCGAACCCCAACCATGCCTCATTTGTGAGCCCCGCACCTCTCTGCGCCCCTCCCTCGCCCTCACCCTGCGACTAAATACGCTCCAGGTGACTGAACCCATCCCAGGCCTCAAGCTCCTCCCCTTCTCTAGGCCCCGCCCCTCAACGAGCCCCTCCCCTTTGCCAGGTCCCGCCCCCACCGAGCCCCTCCCCTACTCTAGGACCCACCTCTAATAGAGCTCCTCCCCCACTAGGCTCCACCCCTCATCAAGCTCCTCCCCTTCCCTGGGACCCGCCCCTCACTGAGCCCCTACCCTACTCTAGCACCTGCCCCTCACTGAATCCCCAGAGCCAGACTCACTGACCAGGTCCATGTGTTACCAGCACCTGCTCCCAGTCCCCTTTGCCCTCCCCCAGGGCTCCTGTGCCCACCACCACCAGTGCCAGTGGCCCTGGGGAGGACGGGCCTCATCTGCCATCCCAGCATCTCTCTGTCCACCCTCTCCTGTCCTGCGTGAGACCCTGGCAAGTGTCTGAGGCCCCAGCTAACCCTATCCATCCGTCTGTCCTTTCTCCCTGGCATCTGCTCTCAGCAAAAAGAGGAGACTGGAGTCCGAGTGCAGGTCAGTTGGGGCAGAGCTGGCTGGGACCAGGGTGGTGGATGTCTGTGGGTGGGAGAGATGCCAAGGTCATCTCTCAGAGGCCTGCATCCTCAGGGCCTGCACCCTGGACACTGCCAAGGTGCCAGCTTTGCCCCTAAAGAGGCCATGAATCCCACCATTGGAGCCTTTGAACTCTGAGTTTGAAACTGTCTTTGCCTACAATGCCGGGGGGAGCGCTGGAAGGGTGACTTGGGGACAACATAGGCAGCGCCATCAACTACCCTGAGGGACCTTGGTGACTCTTGGGGCCTAGGGTCACTCTGTACAGGGGGCCTTGGGCTTCATGGCCTGGAATCCCCTTTCCAGCTTCAATGTCCCAAGCACCCAGGCCTCTCCAGCCATTTCCAGCCCCTCAGCCCCCACCCCAGCTCACAAGAGCCCACCCCACTGTGTCCACAGCTGTGGGAGCTCCTCACCCCTCCGCAAGAAGAAGAAGAGTGTGAAGAAACATCGCCGAGACAGGTACCCTTGCTGCCCCACCGTGGGGCCTCCTCTTCCTTCTGTGGGGCCCAGGGCCAGGGCTGTGCCCCTCCAAAGGCGTTCCCTTGGCCACCCCACGCAGGCTCAAGAGAAATTCTTTATCGCCCTACAGGTCTGATTCTGGGTCCCGGAGGAAGAGACGGCACAGGTGAGCAGTGCTTTGCAGAGGATACGGACAGTGGTCCCTGAAGGGACCAAAGCCCAAAGGACACAATGATGGGAGTGGGGTTCTGATGGTCCCACTGGGCTCCATCCTTCAGCTCCAGGGTTCCTTCCCAGGCTGGGGGGACTGGGCAGTGGACGAGGTGCATGAAAACTGTTTGCAACCCTTACCTGCCTCATGCATCAGCCATGGCATGGGGACCCCAGGAATTTCCCGGTCCAATGCCCAGGGGGTGCGTCTGTCTGTGGAGGTGCTGGTTAGACAAGCAGAAACACCAGGACCCCGAATTTGCAGGGAAAGAGCTTGAGAGGCAGGAGGACCTGCATGAGCTGGGAAGGCTCCATAGATAGGAGGCAGAGTGGGGAGCTGTGGCTAGAGGTAGAGTTTCAGGGGACAGATGCTAGCCGCCCAGCAAGGTTGACGGCCAAGTTACGGAGTCATCCGCCACCCAGAAGGGCTAGACGCTGGCGTGGAGGGGCTCTGAGCAGGGCAGTGGCTTGTTCAGGGTGGACTGGGGGAGGGGAGAGGAAGTGAAAGGCAATATCCCAGGCGGAGGCAAAGTGATCCAGGAGAATAGCGTTGATGAGAAAGCAGAAAACTCAGCCTGAGCCAGGCATGGTGGGTCACGCCTGTAATCCCAGCACTTTGGGAGGCTGAGGCAGGCAAACTGCTTGAGCCCAGGAGTTTGAAACCAGCCTGGTCAACATGGTGAAATCCTGTCTCAACTAAAAATACAAAAATTAGCTGGGTATGGTGGCAAGTGCCTACTCGGGAGGCTGAGGCAGGAGAATCGCTTGAACCCGGGTTACAGAGGTTGCAGTGAGCCGAGATCACACCACTCCAGCCTGGGCGACAGAGTGAAACTCTGTCTCAGAACAACAACAACAAAAAAGACCGGGTGCAATGGCTCATGCCTGTAATCCTAGCACTTTGGGAGGCCGAGGTGGGTGGATGGTTTGAGGTCAGGAATTTGAGACCAACTTGGCCAACATGGTAATACACCCATTTCTACTGAAAATACAAAAATTAGCCAGGCATGGTGGTGGGCACCTGTAATCCCAGCTACTTGGGAGTCCAAGGTAGGAGAATCGCTTGAACCCAGAAGGCAGAGGTTGCAGGGAGCTGAGATCACACCACTGCACTCCAGCCTGGGTGACAGAGCAAGACTCCATCTCAAAAAAAGAAAAGAAAAGAAGGGAAGGGGAAAGGAAAGGGAAAGGAAAACTTGGAAGGAAGAAAGTTGTCTGGCAGTCACATTCCAGGGGTGGCATCGGAGCCAGAGCCCCTCCCAGCAGCCCAGAGGAAGGGCAGAGTCCTGGGTTCCTTCCTTGCAGTGGGAATTTGCCAGTTAGGGAGGAGCCTAAATAAACACCTAAACCTGCCCCTCCAATGTCCCCAATTTTCATCTTCCCCTGACCTCCCAGTGCCTGTGGGCCATTGTGGGCCCCTACTGCCCCCAAGTGGCCACCATTAGCTTACACACACCCTTTGGCCAGCTCCCGTCCTAAAAGTGAACTAGGGCTAGACCAGCTTCAATGGGGAGGCTGAAGCCCAAAGCAGGCTCCAGCACCCACACCCTTCACCTCCCAGGCCTGCCCCACACTCACTCTGCTCCTGCAGGAAGCACATTTCTGTGTTTCTTAGCATGGCTTTGTTCTGGGGTCAGAAGGACTGAAGGGATCTAGTACCAGAGAGGTTGGGGCTGGGGATTGGGGTCGGGTGAGACCTTTGAGGGCTCATCAGAAGCATCAGGCCTTTCATCAAAGGTAGAGGGTGCTGGGCTGGGGGGCTTGCCACAGAGGGCTAGATGGGAGGAGACGGGAGGCTGTGGGAGTTGGGAGGGGCAGAGATGGATCCAGAGATGTCATTGAAAAGGAGGGAGATTGGCGAGGCACGGTGGCTCTCGCCTGTAATCCCAGTAGGTTGTAGGGCTGAGGCAGATGAGGCCAGGAGTTCAAGAACAGCCTGGCTAACATGGTGAAATCCCGTCTCTACTAAAAAAACAAACGAACAAAAAATATCCAGACATGGTCGGGCGCGGTGACTCACACCTGTAATCCCAGCACTTTGGGAGGCTGAGGCAGGTGGATCACGAGGTCAGCAGTTCGAGACTAGCCTGGCCAAGATGGTGAAACCCCATCTTTACTAAAAATGCAAAAATTATCCAGGTGTGATGGTGGGCACCTGTAATCTCAGCTACTTGGGCTCATGCCTGTAATCCCAGCACTTTGGGACGCTGAGGCAGAGAATTGCTCAAACGTGAGAGACAGAGGTGGCAGCGAGCTAAGATCGTACCACTGCACTCCAGCCTGGGAGACAGAGCAAGACTCTGTCTCAAAAAAAAAAAAAAAAAAAAAATAGCCAGACGTGGTGGCAGGCAACTGTAATCCCAGCTACTCAGGAGACTAAGGCATGAGAATCACTTGAACCTGGGAGGCGGAGGTTGCAGAGAGCCAAGATTGTGCCACTGCACTCCAGCCTGGGCAACAGAGTGAGACTCCATCTCAAGAATAAAAAAAGCAGGGACATCGTTCCTTTGGGAAAGCATTTCTTTCCTAAACTGGTGGTGAGCTGGCCTAGGTCTGGGCCACAGTCTGGGAACACAGGGAGGAAGGGGCACGGGAGGCATGAATGTCAGGCCACACCCCAGTACTCACTTATCTAGGGAATGAGTATTGGGCATGTCCCAGGTCCAGTACCAAAGACAAGAGCAAATGAATAATTCCACCTGGCCCAGACCGGAAGCCTGCGGCTGTCAGACCTGCAAACAACACCCCCCTTTATCTGGGGCCAGCCATGCTTCTGAGAACAAGTACTCTCAGGCCAGGACAGGACTTAGAGGAGGAGGAAGGACCACAGCTTGGCCGAGTGAAAGGGACAAAGGGGTGGGGTAGGATGGAAAAGTCCCCACCAGCCGGGGGGCTCAGGCCCTAGAAAGGAACAAATCTGAGATCCACACCTGGGCACAGCCAGGCTCCAGGGCACAAAGGCCACGCCCTCCCCGGGCTGCACCATCACTGTGGTCTCTGCTCTCTGCAGATCTCGAAGCTCCAAGAGTAAAAGAAAAGAGAAGAACAAAGAGAGGAAGAGGTAAGCGCCCTCCCTTCTCTCCAGCCCCCAATTCAATCTCCCTCCTGCCCCAGCAAACTAGGCCTTTTAAAATCACAGAATCGGGCCGTTAAGTGTAGCTCATTTTGGGCCAGGTGTAGTGGCTCACACCTGTAATCCCAGCACTTTGGGAGGCCGAGGCACACGGATCACCTGAGGTCGGGGTTCAAGACCAGCCTGACCAATATGGAGAAACCCCGTCTCTACTAAAAATACAAAATTAGCCGGGCGTGGTGGCGCATGCCTGTAATCCCAGCTACTTGGGAGGCTGAGGCAGGAGAATGGCTTGAACCCGAAAGGCAGAGGTTTTGGTGAGCCGAGATGGCGTCATTGCACTCCAGCCTGGGTAACAAGAGCAAAACTCTGTCTCAAAAAAAACAAAGTAGCTCATTTTCCCCAGCCAGGTAAATTCAGATGTAGGGAGAAAGCCAAGGGTCCTTGCTGATTGAGGCAGGAGAATCGCTTGAACCCAGGAGGCGGAGGCTTTGGTGAGCAGAGATTGCACCATTGCACTCCAGCCTGGGCAACAAGAATGAAACTCCACCTAAAAAAAAAAAAAAAAAAAAAAAGTAGCTCATTTTCCCCAGGTGGGAAAATTTAAATCTGGAGAGAAAGCCAAGGGCCCTTGCTGAGTCAGAGCTGGAACCGAATCCCAGTCCTCTTGCCTTCCAAACCAGGGTCCTTCCAAACCCAGTCCTCGTGACTCCCCCGCCCTCCTTCCTCCCACCCCACAAGTCCCAGGACCACCTGGTGAGGGCTGGGGAGGGGGTCTTAGGAGCTGGGGCTTTCTAGAGAAAAGGGGGCCTTTTCCTAATTCTCACGGATGAGCAATATGGACCAGATAGGCTCTGCAGCCAGCACCAATCCCGCTGAAGTTCCTTTTCTAGGACACTTTAGGGGACTCATGAACACTGGCTTTCAGTAGGGCTCCACTGGGATCCTGGTGGAAGGTCAGGCAACTTGGGGGCTGGAGGATCATGGGGGGCAGAATTGAGGTACAGGCTGATTTCCCTCATCCACGCCAGGCCTCACACAGAGTCCCCAGGCCGGAGGTCTCACCGCCACAGCAGCGGCAGCTCCCACAGCCCCTCCCTGTCCTCCCACTACAGTGATTCCAGATCTCCTAGCAGGTAAGCCTGGGCCTCTGGGAGGCTTTCTCCTGGTGGGGGATGAGGGTTGCAGATTAAACACCCTCCAGGGCTGGGGAGCAGGGCTGGTGGACAGAATGTCAATTCATCAGTGGGGAGAAGTTTATCGGGGTGGCCAGGTGCGGTGGCTCATGGCTGTGATCTTAGCACTTTGGGATGCCAAGGCAGAAGGATCGCTTGAGACCAGGAGTTCAAGACCAGCCTGGGAAACATAGTGAGACCCCCTTCTTTAATTAAAATTAGGCGTAGCGGTGGCTCATACCTGTGATCCCAGCACTTTGGGAGGCAGATCACCTGAGGTCTGGAGTTCAAGACCTACCTGACCAACATGGAAAAACCCCATCTCTACTAAAAATACAAAATTAGCTAGGTGTGACGGTGCACGGCCGTAATCCCAGCTTCTCAGGAGGCTGAGGCAGGAGAATCACTTGAACCTGGTGGGGCGGAGGTTGCAGTGAGCCCAGATGGCACCATTGCACTCCAGCCTGGGCAACAAAAGTGAAACACCCCCCCAAAAAAAAAAAAAAAAAAAAAAAAAAAGTAATTATAATATTTTTTTTTTTGAGACGAGTATTGTTCTGTTGCCCAGGCTGGAGAACCGTGGCCCATTCTTGGCTCACTGCAACCTCTGCCTCCCAGATTCAAGCAATTCTCCAGCCCCAGCCACCCAAGTAGCTAGGATAACAGGCTTGCACCACCACGCTCTGCTGATTTTTGTATTTTTAGTGGAGATGGGGTTTTGCCATGTTGCCTAGCCTGGTTTCCAATTCCTGACCTCAAACGATCCGCCTGCCTCTGCCTCCCAAAGTGCTGGGATTACAGGCAAGTGAGCTGCTAAGCCCAGCCTAATAATAATTTTAACAAGAGAAATTGATAGCTTGAGGAAGAGCCGCCCTAAGGCCCCTCAGCCTCCACCTGCATCGGAAACCCAGGCACAGCCCGGCTGGCTCACCCTGGTCAAGCCCTCTCTAAGTGGAAAGGTTCCCAGCGCGGTGAAAGGGTGGATGGGGTGGGGTCCGCCCTCCTGCCCCGTGCACCGGGGATGCGGGGAAGGGGAGGCGCAACCCCTTGCAAAGTGGGTGTCCCACGCCGGCTCCACCATTCTCCCTGGCCCCCGACCCCAGGCTGAGCCCCAAGCACCGAGACGAAGGGCGAAAGACGGGCAGCCAGCGGTCCAGCGGGAGCCGGTCGCCTTCCCCGTCCGGCGGCAGCGGATGGGGGTCGCCCCAGCGGAACGGCGGCAGCGGGCAGCGGAGCGGAGCGCACGGGGGCCGCCCCGGCTCGGCGCACAGCCCGTCCGATGTACGTACGCTTCGCTTTGCGGAGGTTCCCGCGCCGCGGGCTGCGCCGTGGGTCCGGCGGGTCGCCGGCGGGGCAGGGGGCGGTGAGTGCGGCTCGGGGCGGGGGCGGCCGCTTCCTCCCTCCTCGGCTCCCCGCTGAGGGTGTCCTGGCTCGGGAGCCGCCGGGAGTGCTCGGCGGCTGCGCCCACCAGGCCCTGGTGTCAGGGTGGGGGGCGCCTGCGGTCTTGGGCCACCCTTGCGCTTGGCAAACTGAAGGCCAGAGGGAAGTTGATCACCAGACACTGAGTTGGGTACAGAGCTGGGGAGGAATCAATGTCTCGTGCCCACCCCAGGCATATTAGGGTGGGAGGGGCATTGGTAGGAGTCCCAGGCAGGAGCAGGATTCGAGAGACAGGACCCCCGGCTGGGCACCATCTGGGCCCTGAGTCTTCCTCTCCCCACCAAGCCCTGGCCCCACCCCTGAGCACCCCTCCCCCTCCCTCAACCTTCTCCCAGCCCCTGTCTCCCCCAGCCCCTCCCGCATCTCAGTCCCTTTGCCCCACAGAACTGCGTTTCTAAAGTCCCTGCTCCAAGGAGACTCTGCCCTTTTCCTGGCACCGCCCACACTTGGACAGGTGTCTCAAACCTGCTGGCTCCTCTTCCCAAGGCCACCCTCCTAAGGCACCCTGCCAAGGTGCCTCAGAGATCCCACACCAACACCACCTCCCCCAAACTGTCCCCACCCTTCCTCCAGGAGGGGCACAGATGCCTGAAGACCTACAGGCAGGGGCGGTGGAGGGGCTGGCAGAGGAGAAAGACTGTCTCAGCCTGTACTTAGGTGGATGGGCTGGGCCCGGGTGAGGGCTTCTCCCAGACACCAGGGAAGGTCCACATCCCCTTCCGGTGTGTTGATTATAGAGTACACCATTGAGACCCCTCAGAGAGAGGGGGCTGCAGTGCTGGCAGGGGCACTGGGGTGGGTGGGGGGGTGGCTTGGAGTGGGGAGGCCTGCAGGTTCCTTTTCAGACCCCTAGACTGCCCCCTACCCAGCCCCAAAGCCTCAGCTGGGAGCCAGGAGCTGCCCCTCCCCAGACCTCAGGTCTCAGCAGCAAACATGTACGTGTTGGTCAGTTTCATTTTGATTTTTGGCTGTTTCCTTTCACTCCCTTTCTTTTCTCAAACACCCTTTACTCCCACGGCCTCAGAGAGGAAAGTCAAGGGCAGCTGACTGAAGGCTCTTGGTCTCAAGGTTAAGTTTTATTGAAGGATATTCACCTGTCTCTAGACTGTCCCACCTGGGCCAGATGCCAGGCTCCTGGGCTCTGGGGGTTTTGGTTGGGCCACGTAGGGAGGATGACACTGATGTCCCCGGATCTGTCTTGGGAGGGGGGGTGAGGGCAGGCAGACGTAGCTGATGGTAGCTTGGTAGAGGCTGGAGAGAATTAGCAAGCCCACAAGAGAGGCACCCACCACCCCCCACCCACCCCCGTAGGCATGGATTCCCAAGAGCACAGGACCCCAAACGCCTGCTCGCCAGCTTCTCGTCCACCCTCCTGGGGTCTCCAGAGAGACGCAGAGATGCAGGTTCTCTGAAGCCAGGGCTGAAAGTGGGTCCCTTCTTACTTCTGGTCCTCTCTTCAGCCCTGGAGTCCTGAGCAATGATCCTGCCTCCACCCCTCCCCAGTGCAGACAAAATGGTCACAGCAGCTAGGCAGACTCCCCAGGGACAGGGCAGTTGGGGAAGGGAACCCAGCCACCAGCCTAAGGGCAGGAGTTTCTGAAGCACCTACATCTTGTCTCCCTCCCAGCATGGGACTCTAGTTTGGCACAGCCCTGGGAGTTTTCTTGGAGATGGCATTTCATGAATCCTTTCACCAAGCACGGTCCCCAAATCCTATCCCTCCCCCTTGGGGCCCTGGGACATCTGGGACTTCAGAGCATCCCGGGTCTCAAACCTGCACTCAAATCCCTGCCTCTTTGTCTAAAAAAAAGACCTCTGAGGCGTCAAATGAGGCTAGTTCTCCCTCATTTTTGGAAAAGTGAGATGGGGGATGGGAGAGGGGTCCCAGACTTCACCATGAACGAAACTGTCCTTGGGAAAAAGTACTGGGGTTACCGGTATTCTTGGACGCTACCTTTAAAAAAAAAAAGAAAAGAAAAGAAAAAAGAGAGAGAGAAACAAACGGAAAAAAAAAAAAAAGGAAAGCTCAACATTTTTTAACCCCGTCTATGTTTTTGTTTTTTAGCCTACCATTTGAAACGTGGTAATACTGTGATTCCATTTCTTGCTTAGCTGGTGAGGGAAGAGGGTGGGCAAGTTTATGTGACTTTTCCTGTTGTTTTGTTTTTGTTTGTATTTCCTTTCCTTTCCTTTCTTTTCTTTTTCTTTTTTTATGTACAGAAATGCAAACTATCTCTCTGGGTTTTTTTGCCTATCTTTGATGTTCTAGAATTTTGCTTTTGTGTGTGTTACGGTGGGAACCTTTCCTCTTAATGCAGAGATGGCTTTTGAATTTTAAGTGAACATTAATCATATACACATCTCTATATACTTTCCCCCCTTGGTAATCTGGATTTAAAAGGGAAGATAACTCTAAAAAAAAGTCACGCCCACAACGACAGCTCCTGCCAAGTCAGCCGCGGCAGCAGCCTCCTTTCAACCCCAGGCACAGGCTGGAACTGCCGCAGATTTTAAATTAACTACAGTGGCGCAGCCTGTGCTGCTGCGTGCCCCAGGAAGGGGAAGACACTTATCCTTGGTCATCCAGGGAGCTTCTTGGAGCTTGCTGCTACTCCTTGGTTCAGTTTAGTATAATGGGCTGGACACGGGGCACAGGGAGGGGACAGGCTGTTCAGTACCATCAGTGTCAGACCCCAGACTCAGGTCCTTAGGAAACTGTGGAGGAGGGAGGGGTCTGAAGGCACCTGGCAGAGTTTAGCTGAGACACTCCAGGCAGGAGAAAATGTTTATCTTGTGCTGGGTGCAGTGGCTCACGCCTGTAATCCCAGCACTTTGGGAGGCTGAGGCGACTGGACCACCTGAGGTCAGGAATTCAAAACCAGCCTGACCAATATAGTGAAACCCAATCTCTACTGAAAATAAAAAAAGTCCAGCCGGGCGTGGTGGTTCACACCTGTAATCCCAGCACTTTGGGAGGCTGACACAGGCAGATCACCTGAGGTCAGGAGTTCAAGACCAGCCTAGCCAACATGGTGACATCCCATCTCTACTAAAAATACAAAAAAATTAGCTGGGCATGGTGGTACGTGCCTGTAATCCCAGCTACTTGGGAGGCTGAGGCAGGAGAATCACTTGAACCCGGGAGGCAGTGGTTGCAGTGAGCGGAGATCGAGTCACCGCACTCCAGCCTGGGCAACAGAGCAAGACTGTCTTGAAAAAATTTTTTAAATTAAAAATTAGCCAGGCATGTTGGTGGGCACCTGTAATCCCAGCTACTTGGGAGGCTGAGGCAGGTGGATCGCTTGAACTCGGGAGGCAGAGGTTGCCGTGAGGTGAGATGGTGCCATTGCACTACAGCCTGGATGACAAGAGTGAGACTGTGTCACAAGAAAAAAACAAAATTCCATCTTGGTCTTGAGACTGAGGCCAGTGACATAATCACTCCCAACAAATCCCTTCGTTGACCCGTCCCAGGTGATGATTGATTGGACCCCACAGGAATTTCTGTGTTCTGCTGCTTACAGAAGAAACTGCAGCTCAGAGAGTTCAAGTAACTCGCTGAAGGTCACACAGCATTAGAGGTAGCTCCAAAAGTAGCTCCCAGGTGGGGCACAGTGGCTCACACCTGTAATCTCAGCACTTTGGGAGGCAGAGGCAGGAGGATCACTTGACGTCAGGAGTTCCAGACTAGCCTGGTCAACAGAACAAGACTCTATCTCTACAAAAAAAAAATTTTTTTTTTAATCAGCCAGGCAGGGTGTCATGTGCCTGTAGTCTCACTTACTGGGGGAGATGAGGGAGGAGAATCACTTGAGCATAGGAGTCCGAGGCTGCAGTAAGCCATGATACCACCACTGCAATCCAGCCTGGGCGACATTGCAAGACCCTGTCTCTCTACAAAAATTTTAAAAGATTAGCTGGGCAAAGCTGGGCGTGGTGACTCACACCTGTAATCCCAGCATTTTGGGAGGCTGAGGTGGGCAGATCACAAGGTCAGGAGATCAAGACCATCCTGGCTAACACAGTGAAACCCCATCTCTACTAAAAATACACAAAAAAATTAGCCAGGCATGGTGGTGGGCACCTATAGTCCCAGCTACTCGGGAGGCTGAGGCGGGAAAATCACTTGAACCTGGGAGACGGAGGTTGCAGAGAGCCGTGATTGCACCATTGCACTCCAGCCTGGGCGACAGAGCAAGACTCCATCTCAGAAAAAAAAAAAAAAAAAAAAAATTAGCTGGGCATGGTTGAATACACCTGTAATCCCAGCTACTCAGGAGGCTGAGGAAGGGGGATTGCTTGAGCCCAGGAGTTTGAGGCTGCAGTGAGCCATGATTGTGCCACTGCACTTCAGCCTGGGCAACACAGCAAGACCCTGTCTCAAAGAAAAAAAAAAGAAAAGAAAAAATAGACTCCAGCCCTCTGACTCTGACCTCTAGTCCCCAGCCAGGCTGCGGAGAGGGTGGCAAATGGGGAGCATAGTCTAGGAGCCCTGAGTGGAAGGAGGATTTGGGAGGGGATGTTGGTTGTCTCAGCTCCTGCCTTCCCCATCAGACCCCTCCAGAAATCAGCATCCAGCCCTCTCAAGTCCTTAGACGGAGGTCTGCCCATACAAAGAGACCAGGGTGCAGGTGGCCCCCACATTACAGAAACTCACTCTATGTGACTGTACTTCAGTGACTCAGGGAACCCTAAGCCCTCACAGTTCATACATGTGGAGAAATAAATATGGAGGCACAGAGAGGGAAGACAGTCACTCAAGGTCACACAGCGTAGGATGGAAGAGGAAGAAACAGCAGGAGACCTCCTGGGGCAACCCCTTCCATCCAGTTTCACCTGGTACCTTCACTGGCTCCCCTCCAGCCCCCACCAGCATAGCCTGGTGCTAGCCTTACCTTCCCGAGGCCTAGAAAGAGTATACGGAGTTTGGCATTTTTTTCTTTTTTATTATTGCATTTCTGCCCAGGGACCACCTGCTCACATTAGAAGTCTCTAGCACTAGAAGTTTCAGGGGACGGGGCGGACACAGTGACTCAAGCCAGTAATCCCAGTACTTTGGAATGTCAAGGCAGGAAGGTCACTTGAGACCAGGAGTTAGAGACCAGCCTGGGCAACATAGCAAGACCCCCATTTCTACAAACAAGCAAAAAAACATTTAAATTAGCCAGGTGTGGTGGTGCATGCCTATAATCCCAGCTACTCAGGAGGCTGAGGCAGGAGAATCGCTTGAACCCAGGAAGCAGAGGTGGCAGTGAGCTGAGAGGGCACCACTGCACTCCAGCCTGGGTGACAGAGCAAGACTCCATCTCAAAAAAAAAAAAAAAAAACAGAAAAAAAACCCAGTGTCAGGAGATGCTGGAAGGTGACACCCTTGGTGAGGATGGCAGAGCAGTCTCAGGATCATGGCCCGGGCTCTCTCCGACTTCTCCCTGTGGTTCAAATGTTACCACATTATGGGCAGCCTAGCCTAGGGTGGCCCCTGGGAAGAGGTGCCAAGGCACGCCCTGACCTGCCTTATCCAGGAACAGAAAAAGGCAAAAGGGATGAATTTTGCCAAAATGATGCGGAAGCCAGGGGAAAAGGAGTGGACTGACCTGAGACGGGGCCACTCCTCCAAATCCGATCTGCGGTTGGTTGCCTTCCCTTTTAAATGCACGTTTTCCCTTCACCCATCTGTCCACTCCGATTGGCCTTGTTTAAACAGCGCTTGTCTCTTCTTTCTGTCTGGGGGCACCTTTCCTCGCTTTCTTCCTGCCTCTCTGCTTCTGTTTGCTTCTGTCTTTCTGTTTCTCTTCGTCCCTCTCCTCCCGTTTCTATCTCTGTCTGTCTTTGTCTGTCTGTCTGTCTGTCTGTCTGTCTGTCTGTCTGTCTGCCTTCTGCCTCTTTCTCTCTTCCTCTCCATCTCTCTCCCCTGGCACGGGCCTCTCTCCCATGCTGCCAGCCCCTCTGTAGCCCACCCTGTGGTTCTCTTCCATCAGCTGCTTCCTGCATGCCCTGTGGAGGTTTTCTGCTGTTTGAAGAGTAAAGAAAGCTTGCCTAGTGGATCCCATTGTTTAAAAAGAAGAAAAAAAAAGAGCAAACAGAAATTACTGAGCAAGAGCCCCCTCCCATCTCTGGGATGAGACAAAAGCCACATCGGCCACCCATTTCCTGGCTCAGAGGGGGAGCACAGTTTAGGGTCACTGTCTTTCCCCCATTCTGCATTCCCAATGCGGAGACCTTCTTTTCTTTTTTATTATTGCATTCCTGTCCCTGACCACTGAGAAGGTAGGTATCCCAGCTCCGCTGTGCGCTCTCGCTCCCATCTCCAGACAAGCCCCGCCACTTTGCTTGGTTTGAATGTGGTTTTCTTTCTCTCTCTTCCTCTCGATCTTGCCCTGGTTGGTTTCATCTTCCTCCCTTTTCTTTCTTTGTTTTAGTGACTACTCATTTGTAACTTGCACTTTCTTCAAATGAGCTACAAAGCTATGTCTCCTGGTTTGTCATTTGGTTTTCTTGACTTTCCCCGACCAACTTTTCTAGCCCATCTCCCCTCCTTCTCCTCCTTCCCTGCTCCTTCCTTCTTCCTCCCCATCCCCGACTCCCACCCTCACATCCTCCTTCACGCCTTCTTTCTCATCCTGTTGTCCGAATGCATTTCTGTGTGGTTTAGCATTCCAAGTTTGTGTTTCTTTCCTGAACTGTATGCTGCAGTTAAGCCAATTTGATTTCTGTTGTCTGGAGTAGCTGCTAAGCCCGTCCTCACCCTTCATCCCTGCCAGTTCCTGGGACTTCGGTCACCCTGCTGGCCTTCAGGGCCCTTTCGGGCAATAGGCAGTGACAGAGGAGCCAGTGGGGGGCCCCCTGGCCTCCAGATCCTGGAGGAAGTTCTGTCCAAGGTCAGGCACAGGGGAAAAGTCCCATCCCACCCAGGGGGTGGCTACTGGGCCAAACAGAACTCTGGGCTTCCTCGATCCTTCCCTGGCTGCAGGACAGAACTTTAGGGTGGGAGCTGCAGGACTCTGGAGCAGGGACAGGCACTAGGACTAGGCCTCCAGGTTCCACCTCTTGGGTGCAGTGGTAGATTCACTTGGGTGGCAGAGGGTGGGGCGGTGAGCTGGCCAGGAGCAGGCTTGGGACCTAGAGGGCCTACTTAGCAAAGTCTCTGTGAAGTAATTAACAGGTAATTTACCTGCCCACTGCTTGCTCCCTGACCCAACCCAGACAGGGACTCCCTCAACCCTCAGCATTCTTCCATCTTCTGAATTTGAGCAGCTTACTGTGGACCCTCAGAGCAGAAGGATCCCGAAAGAGCAACCAGCAGGGGTAGGGGCCTGCAGGGTGCTGGAACAGAAGCAGGACTAGGTCCTGGGACTTGTGACTCCCAACCCAGGGCTCCTCTGGCCACACTGAGGGTACTAGAGTCAGAGGTAGGCCCTACGGGACCCCATCTCCACACCCCTGCCCTTTAAACTGCTTCCTTTCCCACCTGGGAACAGCTACAGAAATTCAGCATTCCGGTCAGGTGCGATGGCTCAGGCCTGCAATCCCAGCACTTTGGGAGGACGACACAGGTGGATCATTTGAGGTCAGGAGATCGAGACCAGCCTGGCCAACAAGGCAAAACCCCGTCTCTACTACAAATACAAAAATTAGCTAGGGGTGGTGGTGCACGCCTGTCATCCCAGCTATCTGGGAGGCTAAGGCAGGAGAATCGCTTGAACCCAGGAGGCAGAGGCTGCAGTGACCCTAGATCGTGCCACTGCACTTCTGTCTCAAAAAAAAAAAAAAGACATTCAGCATTCCCATTCCAACCATTATGAGGCCTCCACAGGCTTCATCTTCCGCTTTTTAAAGAGAAGGCCCTTGGCCAAGCGCAGTGGCTCACACCTGTAATCCCAGCACTTTGGGAGGCTGAGGCGGAGATCACAAGGTCAGGAGTTCAAGACCAGCCTGACCAATATGGTGAAACCCCAACTCTACTAAAAATATAAAAATTAGCTGGGCGTGGTGGCGCGTGCCTATAGTCCCAGCTACTCGGGAGGCTGAGGCAGGAGAATCACTTGAACCCAGGAGGCAGAGGTTGCAGTGAGCCGAGATCATGCCACTGCACTTCAACTTGGGCAACAGAGGGAGACTCTGTCTCAAAAAAAAAAAAAAAAAAAAAAAGAAAGAAAGAAAAGAAAAGAGAAGGCCTAGCCACTCACCCCTACCCCACCCCATGTTTATCCCAGGGACAGGTGCCAGGGAGCTCACCCACTCAGAGCACCCTCCTCAACCCTGGGTGGTGCCAGGAGGGCAGACAGCAAGCAGCTCTGTGAAAAGGGGGAAGTGCAAGCTAGACAAGGTGGTACCGCCTGTAGTCCCAGCTACTCAGGAGGCTGAGGCAGGAGGATCACTCGAGCCCAGGAGTTGAGGCTGCAGTAAACCACGATTGTACCACTGCACACCAGCCTGGGTAACAGAGCGAGACTCTGTTGCCGCTCCTTCAAAAAATTAAAATTAAAAAAAGAAAAGAAGGAAAATGCTGCTAATCTGACAGCAGAAACTCTGTTGAAGCCCGATGAAGAAGGGGAGGTTCCATCCTTTGGAGTTTCTGATGTGACCAGGGACCCATAAGTTGGGATCTCAAACACTGTGTTAGAGGCGGGTGGTCATCTAAGCCCTCAAAGGAAGCAAGAGTAAAGCATCTCAGGTGTTTACCTGTTCTGGTCCTTCAGAGTACCAGGACCAGGTGAGCACACTGTCCCTTGCTACTCCCTTCTACCATCTTTTCCACCCTCAGAAATTTCCTCCACAAAAGTTGGGCGCGATGGCTCATGCCTGTAATCCCAATGGTTTAGGAGGCTAAGTGGGAGGGTCACTTGAGGCTAGCAGTTTGGGACCAGCCTGAGCAACATAGCAAGACCCCATCTCTACTAAAAAAAAAAAAAAAAAAAATAGCCAGGCATGGTGGTGTGCACCTGTAGACCCAGCTGCTCAGGAGGCTGAGGTGGGGGGATCACTTGAGCCTAGGAGTTGGAAGCTGCAGTGAGCTATGATTGCACCATTGCACTCTAGCCTGGGCAGCAAAGCCAGACCCTAACTAAAAAAAAAAAAAAAAAAAATTATACAAGCAAAAGAAAAAATATCAGGAAGCAAGGGGTAAAAAGGAGAGGAGGGGCTCCTGGGAACAGGGCTCGGAGGCAGGGGGAGGTCCCTCACTCACTCACTTGTTCATTCATTCATTCCCACACACATATGCCCAGCACCTCCTCTGTGCCAGGCCCCATCTGGATGTCCATGCCAGGAGAGAGGCAGGCAGACCTGGGCCTCCCAGGATAGAGGACAGACGAAGACCAGTGAGCATGATGAGAAGGGAAAAGCTGAAATGTGAGTGGGGAGCTCACCACAGCAGCCCCCCAGCTAGCACGGCCTGGCAGAGTCCTTACAGAAGGGAGGAACCAGGTTCTGTGGGATCACAGAGGAGCAGACCTGACACAGCGTGGAGGTGGCACCCTGGAGCTGAGGGTAGGGATGCCAATAGGCATTTGCCAGGCTGTGGTGGCAGGTGGGGAGAGGAGATCCTGGCAAGAGCCACCAAGTCACAAAAAGCAGCTTCCTGGAGGAGAGGTTCGGAGGTCTCTGATCATCCTATGAAATCCCATAGCGCTTGGCGTTGGATCTTCCCTCAATTCCCGGGACGAATAAGACCCGAGGATGGGGGTCAGACTCTGGCAGGCGCATGGTGACCCCTTCCTGAGGACCTCGGAGGGTTGGGTGGAGAAGGACATGAGGCTGAGCCCACGAGTCTTCCCCAGGGAAGGCTGTATCTGCCACACTGTCCGGCAGCGCCTTCCTCCCGTCCTCTGCCATCTTGGTACTTGGTGGATACCCCATAGGGACCCCCAGTCCTTCCTGCACTGCTCTGACCCTGTGAAGGGACCATGAGTCGGTTGTACTCTGAAAAGAGTCCCCCCAAACCCAATATAGGCTGACGCAGCAAAGACTCCGCTTATCCCCATTTTACCAATGGGGAAACTGAGGCTCCCTACAGTCAGGTGACTTCCTTCGGGTCTCACAGCAAACTCACACCAGGGCTGATTCCAGGGTGTTCACCTTTCCAAGTTCTATCATCTTGGGCCATGGCAGGCCTATGGCTTGGAGGAGATGAGAAGGAAGTGGGGAAGAGCTTGGTCTTCAAAACCAGCAGGCAGGAAGTATCCGGATCAGCCCCGGGGACTGGACCTGGAGGCGTGCACCTCAGTGGTAGGGGACAGCACTATGATGGGGGTGAACAGCCATCCACCCTTGACCCTTTTTGCTTCTAATACTGCCATCCCACTCTCAGCCCAAGACAGTGGGAAGTCAAGAGGGCTCTGTAGCATCTGTGGGAAGGACCCATGGTGGCCCATCATCTTCCTCCCTGACGATTGGCCCCTTTCTTTGAGTCAGAAGTAGCTGGCTCAGACCAGGTGTGGTGGCTCACGCCTGTAATCCCAGCACTTTGGGAGTGGGAGGCCAAGGCAGGTGGATTGCTTGAGGCCAGGAATTCAAGACCAGGCTGGCCAACATGGTGAAACCCCATCTCTACTAAAAATACAAAACAATTAGCTGAGCGTGGTGGTGTGCACCTGTAGTCCCAGCTACTGCTTGAACCTGGGAGGCGGAGGTTGCAGTGAGCCGAGATGGCGCCACTGCACTCCAGCCTGGGCCACGGAGTGAGACTCTGTCTCAAAAAAAAAAAAAAAAAAAAAAAAAAAAGGTTAGCCAGACATGGTGTCTCACACCTGTAATTCCTCAGCTACTTAGAAGGCTGAGGCAGGAGAATCGCTTGAACCTGGGAGGCAGAGGTTGCAGTGAGCCGACATTGTGTCCAGCCTGGTCAATAGCATGAGACTCCACCTCGAACAAACAAAAAAAACAGAAAAAGAAAAAAAAAAAAAAAAAAAGAAGTAGTAGCTGGCTCAGATCCAAATTCAGGGTTGGAGCCAGGGTTCATAGCCAGGCTGATTCCTAACTTCTGTACTCTGCCCTGCCCACTGTCCCCCTAACCAAAGTAGCAAGCAAAGATTTCTTAAAGAAGGAGACCGGCATCGGCTTGGTTTCTGGACTACTGTGAATTGGCCAAGAACTTCCCCACCTCACGTGTTCACATTGCGCTCTTTGACGACCCATGGTATAGGACAGAAACTGCAAATATGACAGTCCCAGAGACTTTCTCATTTACCTCCTGTTGGGGGAAAGGAATGGTGGGCTGGGGGCTGGGCACTGGCTGCCTGCCTAGACACCTACTGGAGTGGAGAGGGTTTGTGTTAGGGGAGCTGAGTGTCTCCTATTGGGAATAGAACTGCCATCTCGGGTCAACCCAAGGCCAGGCACGGTGGCTCACACCTGTAATCCCACCACTTTGGGAGGCCGAGGCAGGTAGATCACCTGAGGTCAGGGGTTCATGCCAGCCTGGCCAACATGGTGAAAACCTGTCTCTATTAAAAATAACAAAAATTAGCCCGGTGTGGAGACACTTGCCTGTAATCCCAGCTATTTGGGAGGGTGAGGCAGGAGAATCCCTTGAACCCAGGAGACAGAGATTGCAGTGAGCCAAGATGGTGCCACTGCATTCCAGTCTGGACAACAGAGCAGATTGTGTCTCAAAAAAAATAAAAAATAAATGAGGAGGGGCCAAATCCAGCCTCCAACTCTCCTAGCCTAGGGTGAGGAGTGAGCTTGTGATCAGGAGAGTCAGGGGTGCTTGGAGGGGCACCCCAATACCAGGTAATATCCACTGTGCTCCCTGACACCCGCCTGTGCCCCAAATGGAAATATTAAGCTCTCCCAGAAGAGGTCTTCATGGCCTGACTGGCTTTGGGCAGCCATGACTAGTGTTCATTGGCTGCTTCAGGCGCCGATCAGAAGCCATCTGTGCCTTTCCACCAATGAGGTTGACCTCCCGGTTCTACCTCCATGTTCAGGCTCAGCGCCAGCGTTGTAAGGAAAGGCCTGGGCACCACTTTGCTTCCTCCTGGTAACATCCTGGGCCATGCCGAGGAGACCATGATTCTTCCAGTCCCTGGCAGCAAGGTGCCCTGAGAGGTGGCAGCAGCTTTTGTCTTCTCATCCAAACAGCCTGCCAATGGCTGGGTGGGGTGGCTCACGCCTGTAATCCCAGCGCTTTGGGAGGCTGAGGCCAGAGGATCACTTGAGGTCAGGAGTTCGAGACCAGCCTGGCCAACAGGGTGAAACCTCATCTCTACTAAAAATACAAGAATTAGCCAGATGTGGTGACAGACGCCTATAGTCCCACCTACTCTGGAGGCTAAGGCAGGAAAATTGCTTGAACCCAGGAAGCAGAGGTTCCAGTGAACCCAGATCACGCCACTGCACTCCAGTCTGGGCGGCAGAGCGAGATGCCATCTCAGAAAGAAAGAAAAAGGAAACAAAGAGCCTGCCAAAAGAGCTTGGTCCAGGTGCCACCTGGCTTCTCATACTTTCTTCCTTCCTCAGCAAGCAGAATGAAGGTTTTACTAGGCGCCAAGTTCTGTGATAAAAAGTGAGGTTACAGAGGTGAATCAGACACCACATCTGCCCTGGTGCTCAAAGTCAAGTTGCTAGTGGTGATCGGAGGACTTCTGGGGAGGAAAAGACCTGTAAACAGATGAGGACAGTCAACTGCTACTAGGTAGAAGGCCAAGGAAGGAGGAGGGACCAGATCTGTGCAGGGAGGGGAGATGAGAGGGTGGGCAGGGGGCACGCAGAGAATCCTGGAATCTTTGCCCTGGAAGGGACGTCAGGAAGCAAAAGCCAACCCTCTCATTTTGTGGATGGGGAAACTGAGGCCCAGACTGGGGAAGTGACGTGGCCAGGGTCTCTCGGTGAGATAGAGGCAGGCTCTCAGACTCCTGAATCCCAGCCAGGGCCCTATTGACGGTGGTGCCAGGTGCCCTTCCTGGTTTTCTGTGTCCCGATCCTTGTGTCCTGACTCCACTTTTGGAAAAACATTTGCCATCTCTATCCAACGGTCACCTAAGAGGTGCCCACTCAGGAGCCGGGCGCTGCCAGCCCTTCCTCCAGAGGTGGCGTGGCCTCCTCTCAGGCCTAGAGTGGGGTGGTTGCGTTTCTCTCTCTCTCTCTCTCTATCTCTCTTGCATTTTTGTGAATCTAATGATGAACTTATACTACCACGCTTTTCCCTTCTCTTACACACCTTACCTACTAAAGGAGGAAGTGCCACTTTGTTGGTAAGTGGACGTTAACCAAGAGGGACTTAAAAATCAGAACTTAAAAAAAAAAAAAGAAAGAAAAAGAAAAAGAAAAGAGAGAAACAGAAAGACGGTCGGGTGTTACTGACAGCTCCAAAGCTCTCTGCAGGGCCGGAAAACAAAGAAAAATATTAACAGAAAAATGTCAGGATCCCCAGGAGATCAGATGTTGTTTGATTTTTGGTATCTACTGACATTTGTGGATTTTGGTTTTTATTTCTGTTTTTCCTCCCTTTCTTCGGTTCAGTTTTGAGTTCAGTTGTCCCCCTCGCCCCTCCCCCATCTGTGTGCCGTGTGACTCCCCCCTCCATCCCCTCGCCCACCCCCCAAGAGCTGGGGGCCCGGCCTGATGGGCTGGCCCTGGCCCTGCTCCCGGTGCCGCTGTCTCTTCTCTCTGCCGGGAATCGTCCGTCCCTTGGGGGGGCGATGCCAGCCCCGACGCCTGTCCTGGAGCCCCTGCCCCTTTGGCCCCCGCCCCCCACCGCTCCGTCCCTCTTGTGTTTTGCATGCCAAGAACCTTGCATGAGCTGCACTGTTGAGGCCAGAAGGTGAACACCCAGGAGAGGCAGAGGCAGGGCAGGCGCGGGGAACCGTGTGTGCGATGCTCCGGGACTGGCAGCCCGCGGCCGGGGCCCGGTGAAAGCCCTCTCTCCTTCTCTCCCCCCACCCCACCCGTCCGCTCTCCCACCCCCACCTCTCTCCTCCTGCTCTGTCCTCTCTCTCTGCCTCCACTCTGGTCCCCTGCCTGCCTGCCTGGGTTTTTTCTGTTTCTCGAACTTCTCCCTGGCTTCCATCCTTCTCTCTCTCTGTCTCTCTTCCATTTCCCTCCCTGTCTCTCTTCTCCTGTCTCTCTCCCCTTCTCTCCCCCGATTTTTTTCCTTCTCCTCCATCTCTTCGTTCTCGCTCGTTCTCCCTCTCTCATCTCTCTCTGTCTCTCTCCCACTTTCTCTCTTCCTCTTTCTTCTCTCTCGCTGTTTCTCCTCCCTCTTTATTCTCGCCATCTCTCTTTTCCTCTCTGTCTCTCACTCCCTTCTCTCTGTCTCTCTTTCCTCTCTGTCTCTCTCCTGTCTCTCTCTCTCTGTGTCTCTCCTCCCTCTCTCTCCCCCTGGTCTCTGTCTCTGTCTCTCTTACTCTCCCTCTCCTGTCTCTGTCCTCTCCCTCTTCCTCTCTGTCTCTCTGTCTCTCTCCTGTCTCTCTCTCTCTGTGTCTCTCCTCCCTCTCTCTCCCCCCTCTGTCTCCGTCTCTGTCTCTCTCCATCTCCCTCTCCCCGCTCCGTGCCCTCTCTGCCTCTCTCCCCGTCAGAAGCCCAGCTCGCCCTCGCCCAGGGCCCGTGACAAGGCGGCGGACCCCGCACCCACGCCGCCCGCGCGGGGGAAGGAGAGCCCCAGCCCGCGCTCGGCGCCGTCGTCCCAAGGTCGCGGAGGCCGCGCGGCGGGCGGGGCGGGCAGGCGGCGGCGGCGGCGGCGGAGGCGGCGGCGCTCCCGGTCCTCGGCTTCCGCGCCCCGCCGCAGGGGTCGCCGGCGCGCCCGGCCCGCACCCCCCCGGGGCTCGTCGCGCTCGCTCAGCAGGGCCCGCTCCAGCAGCGACTCCGGCAGCGGCGGCGGCGCCCCCGGCCCCGGGCCCGAGCCCGGCTCCGAGCGAGGCCACGGCGGACACGGGAAACGGTGAGCGCGCTCGGCCCCGGGAGCCGGACTCCCGCCCCCACCCCGCACAGGGCTCCCCTCCGCTCGCGGACCCCCGCCCACGGGATCCCTCCCCGCACCGAGCTGCCCCCCACGGATCCCAGCCTCCCACGGAGCTGCCTCCCAGAGATCCAAAGCCCCCAGTGACCTACCCTCCACGGATCCCACCCCCCCCACTGACCTGCCCCCCAGGTATCCCACTCCCCATTGACCTACCCCCACAGGTCCCTCCCCCCCATCGAGCTACCCACCACGGATCCCACCCACCCACTGACCTACCCCCACAGGTCCCTCCCCCACATCGAGCTACCCATTACGGATTCCATCCTCCCCACGGAGCTACCCCCCACGGATCCCACCTCCCACCATTGAGCTGCCTCCCACGGATCCCAACCCCCCACGGAGCTCCCCTCCCTCTCCACAGACCCCCAAACCCCCATGGACCCCATGGATCCTCCCATGGATTTCCTCCCTCCACTGATCCCAACTCACCTCTCACAGGGCTCCCTCCCCAGGGAGTTACCTACCTCCACTGACCTCCAAACTCCACTGATCCCAGTCCCCCCACGGAGCTGCCTCCGCACCCTGAGCTACCCTCAGTTATCCCGACCTCTTCCCCACACTGATCCCTCTTCCCTTACTCATCACTGCTCCCAGGGAGCCCCCCTGCCCCCGTGAGGCTCCCTGCACCCCACAGAACACCCCCCTCCACTGATCCCCCCCAACGCGCCCCTTCACGGGGCTCCCCTGGAACTGACCCCTGCCCTTCACGTGTCTCCGCGTTCACTGCGCGCTCCGCACAAACTAACCACGAACTACGCGGACCCCGCCCCTCCGCCCTAAGTCCCTCCCCAGGGAGCCCTCCCCACCCCCAGCCCCCATCGGGGTCGCTGAGCCCAGCCCGGCGCCGTCCTCCTTCTCCAGGGCCAAGGAGCGGCCCCCGCGCGCGCGGCCCGCCAGCACCTCTCCGTCCCCGGGCGCGCACGGCCGGCGCGGCGGCCCGGAGGGGAAGAGCTCGTCGCGCAGCCCGGGCCCGCACCCCCGCTCCTGGAGCTCCAGCCGCTCGCCCTCCAAATCGCGCTCGCGCTCCGCGGAGAAGCGGCCCCGCAGCCCCAGCCGCTCGCCGTCGCCGAAGAAGCCCCTCGGCCGGTGAGTGTCCGCCCGGGGCGGGCGGCGGGGTGGAGCGGTCGAGCCGCGTCGCTCACTGACCTCGGGCCGGCCCCGCAGAGACAAGGACGGCGAGGGCCGCGCGAGGCACGCCGAGGCCGAGGCCGCCCGCGCCCGGCGCCGCTCCCGCAGCTACTCGCCCATCCGCAAGCGGCGCCGGGACTCGCCAAGCTTCATGGAGCCGCGGCGCATCACCAGGTATGGAGGGTCGTGGGGCGGGGAGGCGGGGGCGGGCCGGGGCGCAAGGCTGGGGCCGCTGACCCGGATCAGGGACAGAGACCTCGGCTCGGGCACCTTCTCCGAGGATTCGACTGAACCTGGCACGGAGAGGGGGGTGGGGGTGGGGGCCAAAGGACAGTGAGTGGGTTCTGCCAGGGTAGGGGGGCCGGGGAGGAGGGGGACTAGAACTGGAGGCGCTGAGGGCTACGAGAGAGAGGTGCAGGAGGCCTCGAAGAGGGAAGGGTCCTGTTGGGGGCCTGAGGCTCCATGGAGGGTGGAGACTCTGTACTTGGGTCTGGGTGGGCAGCAGCCGGCAAGGAATTCAGCTCTGCAAGAGTCGTCCTGCCATCCCTCCGGAGCCCCTCCCACCCTCCCCACATCCGTCTCCGGACAATGATGTCTCCTTTTCTCCTTCATCTCAAGGTCCAGCCTGCTGAGTGGCCTGTGGTCAGCCTGGGGGCCAGGCGGACCCCTCTGCACAGGCTGCCTGGGAGATGCCCAAGTGAGCTGGTCTGGCCCTGGTCAGCTGTCCGTCTGTCTGCCTCTCTCTATCTCACTAACCTGGGGGACTTGGAGGAGGGGACACAGCAGTCTGGTCTCTGGGGCAGCTGTCAGAGGAGCCAGCCACTCCCCCTTGCCCTCCACAGCCCAGTGGGGCCGTGCCCAGGACGTGGCTGGTGAAGTCATGATCAGTTTCTCTGCTAGGATTGGAAGTGTCTGGGCCTCGGTCTCCGGGTGACATTATGGACCACCTTTGTGGAAATCGCCCTGAAACTCTAGATTACTCTGGCAACGGCTGGGGGAACCACAGGCAGGAAGTCCTGAGCCCAGCTCTCTACCGCCTTGCTGGGCAGCCTTGGGAGATGGGTGTGCCTCTTTGGGCCTTGGTTGCCACATCTGTACAATAATCAGAGTTTTGTGAGCATCTTTTCAGCTCCAACAGGGTATGATTCTCCAGCTAGTCCCGCCTAGTCCTTGGTGATCCAGGTAATCAAGAAAAAGGTGGTGGTTCGGGGGCCATTCCCCAGAGCTCAAGGCCAGACCGCCTTGAAGGAGAAGCCAGATTATTATTATTACTATTTTTTGAGATGGAGTCTCACCCTTGTCGCCCAGGCTGGAGTGCAATGGCGCAATCTCAGCCCATCGCAACCTCCGCCTCCTGGGCTCAAGCGATTCTCCTGACTCAGCTTCCCAAGTAGCTGGAATTACAGGCGCCCACCATCATGCCCAGCTAATTTTTTTGTATTTTTAGTAGAGATGGGGTTTCACCATGTTAGTCAGGCTGGTCTCGAACTCCTGACCTCAGGTGATTCACCTGCCTTAGCCTCCCAAAGTGCTGGGATAATAGGCATGAGCCCCAGTGCCCAGGCAGATTGTGCTTCTTCTTTTTTTTTTTTGAAATGGAGTCGAGCTTTGTCATCCAGGCTGGAGTGCAACGGCACAATCTCTGCTCACTGCAACCTCTGCCTCCCGGGTTGAGGCAATTCCCCTTCTCAGCCTCCCGAGTAGCTAGGACTACAGGCACACACCACCACGCCCAGCTAATTTGTATGTGTGTGTGTGTGTGTTTTAGTAGAGACAGGGTTTCACCATGTTGGCCAGGATGGTCTCGATCTCTTGACCTTGTGATCCACTTGCCTCGGCCTCCCAAAATGCTGGGATTACAGGCGTGAGCCACCGAGCCCAGTCAATTGTGCTTCTAATGGATGTCCTCTCCCACCTCCTGCCCAGCCACCATGCCCAAGGAACAGAGCCATTGCAAACCCAGGGACCTTCCTGTGCCCCCCTTTCTTCTGATGCCAACTCACCCAGCTGGGGACGCCCCCAGACAGGTCACACACCCTGCCTGTAGGCCAGGCCCTCACACCTTCCACCTGGCATCCCCTCAGATCCTCTCCCAGGCTGCCTCCTCCTCCTCCACTAACGTACACCTGTTTTCTTCCTCAGAATTAACCCTGAGACAGGGCGGTGTTGCCCACTTAACCTCTCTTTTCTCTTCTCTGGGCCATAGCCTCCTGGCTTCCAACTAACTCCGGGCCAGCGGGAGGTAGCTGAGTGAGGAGTGGGGCCTCGGGACTGGACCGGGGCGTGGGGAGCAGCGACCAGGACTCTCCTCCTTATTCCTTTTGAGTGACCTGAAAGCAACAAAATCCTTGATTGAAGAGGGAACAGGGGACAGAGAGGCAGGGCTGGGATGTGGTCATAGAGGCCTCCATGCCAGCTTGTGATGGGAGCCATCTGTATTTGCAAGTTTCATTCATTCAACTTTTATTTATGTATTTATTTTAAGACAGAGTCTCACTGTGTCCCCAGGCTGGAGTGCAGTGGCGTAATCTCTCCTCACTGCAGCCTCCACCTCTGGGGTTCAAGCGATTTTCCACCTCAGCCTCCCAGGTAGCTGGGATTACAGGTGCGCGCCACCATGCCCAACTAGTTGTATTTTTAGTAGAGATGGGGTTTCACTATGTTGGCCAGGCTGGTCTCAAACTCTCGACCTCCGGTGATCCTCCTGCCTCAGCCTCCCAAAGTGCTGGGATTACCGGCATGAGCCACCATGCCTAGCCTCACCAAGTATTTATTAGCAGGTGTTCAGATCAGGCAGAGACATGGATTCCTTTCCCTGTAGATGGGTGAAGAAAAGCAAAATGATCAACATGGAATTTGCAAGTAACTATGGACTGTCAAATTCCATTTGGAGGAGGCAGCTGTCTCTAAGGCCAGGGCTCAGGGGAAACTGAGGCAGGAAGCCCTGGCCGCTGCCGGATGGGACTCAGGGCCTGGGATGGCCTGTAATCGGCTTTTCCTTCCCTGCAGTGCCCGGAAGCGTCCTATTCCGTACTACCGGCCCAGCCCCTCTTCCTCCTCCAGCTGCCTGAGCAGCGACTACTCCACCCGGAGCCACAGCCGCAGCCCCAGCCCCGGCCACAGCCACGGGAGCTACAGCAGTCGCAGTCGTGGGACCCGAAGCCGGACACGAAGCCCCTCTCAGACCCCCAGTCCCAGCTACCACAGCCGGAGCAGCTCCGAAAGCGGGGGCTTCTGAGCCCAACAAGACTCAGCTTGGTGCCCCCCTGACACTGGGAGAGGCGAGGGGCGGGCCCCAGGACCCCGGCGGGGAGGGCGCTGCACCTTCTTGCCCCCAAGGCTACAAAGAGGTCCCAGGGCCAGTGCACGGGCAGATGGGACCAGGGAAGACTTTGAGGGTGGGCACCCGGTGGACACGGAGAAGCCAGATGTGCTGCTTCTAAGGGTGTCCTCTCCCACCTCCTGTCCACCCACCGTGCCCAGGGAACAAAGAGCCGTTACGAACACAGGGATCTCCCCGCCCCCCCTTCCTGCTGATGCCAACTCACCAGGCTTGGGGACTGCTGCCGGTGGCTGGTAGGAGAATCTACAATCTGCTCCATCACCTCACTTTAGCTCAGTGCAGCCAGGGACACCTTGCAAGGTGCCAGCCCTGGGAGCCCCTCTCTCCCACTCCACAGCTCCCTCCACTCCTATCACTGGGCGGCCGAGGAGGTGGTACAGCACGCAGGATCAAAGCTAGACAGAAGGAGGAACAGCCCCACCCTTGGTGCACCCCCGTCCAAGCTGGGAGCTGCGTCCTTTTAAGCCGG
The DNA here is from genome assembly GCF_009761245.1 of Sapajus apella. Classification (NCBI taxonomy): domain Eukaryota; kingdom Metazoa; phylum Chordata; class Mammalia; order Primates; family Cebidae; genus Sapajus; species Sapajus apella. The sequence goes on from NW_022437028.1 coordinate 6,325,694, forward strand.
CTGCAAGAGGATCCTGGCTGAGGGCTGGTGGCTGGCCCCACAGCCTCCCCAACCTCCTCCACTGGCCCAGGAGTGCCTAGACGGGTGCCCCCCAAAGGCCCAGCCTGGGGAGCTGGGCACCTCACTCTTTGTCTAACCTCTCCAGGCCACACTCTCCTCACCCCATGCCCTGGGCCGAGGTTCTACCAGACAGGCCTTCTGCATGACAAGAGGTGGGGGGTACAGACCTCAGGTGCATTTGACCCTGAGGTCAAAAGGGGTTCAGGTCAAGAGGTGGGAGAGGAAAGGGGGAGGTGGGAGGTGGAATCTGTAGGGAAGAGAAAAAAGAACGTCATCCACTGACTTGAGCAGACCCTGGGGAGTGGAGACAGGTCCCCGGGGAGGCAGACAGGTGACAGGTCATTAGTGCCCCCAGCCCCACCCAAGAGGAGGGCAGCCTGTGCCTGGCATCTGGGCATGGGCCGGATGACAGCCCAGGGTCTCAGGCATAGGATAACACGTGCATTGGACCTGCCGAGCGTGTACCTCGGGGGTCTGATGGGGCCACGGCCAACCGAGCTTCTGCAGAGACAGAGGCTGCAGCCCCTGGAAGGGAGGGGAAGGAGGAGGCTGAGGGCCTTGACCTGAGGCAACGATGGGGAAGCAGTGGCCCCCAGTCCTCTTCTGCCGCTCCCAGCCCCCTCCTCCTGGGGCCCTCAGGGATCTCACAATGTCTTCCTTGGCCCAACCAGGCAGATGCCCCGGGCTCCAGTGGGGGGAGGGGTCCGGGGTCTGGTCCGGGTTCCCTGCTTTCTCTATGTCCCCCCTCCCTCTTTCTCCGCGGTGCGGATAAAAATTGGACTCGAATAAAACCCTTGGTGCCCGGATGGCAGGTGGTGAGACCAGGCCTCTGTGTAGGTGGGCACCCGCGGAGGTTCAAGAGGGCAGTGGGGCTCAGACTGCTCCTTAGGACCGACCCCAGAGAGAAGAGCTGACACCCGGAAGACAGTGGGTCTATCCCGCTGCCTCTGAGTGTGAGGCTAAAACAGGACCCAAGGAGAACCTTCCTCCTAGCCTGGATGCCTGGTGGACTTTGAACACCCTGTACGGTGGGCTGCCTGAGCCCATACACCCAGACTAGCTTCAGCAGTGGATGGGGATGGGGTAGAGGGAGGAGGCACAGGGTGGAAACAGACGCAGGGGACCCTCACGACATGGCAGGGCGTCGCAGAGTGGATGGGATGCAGCCCAAGGCAGCATGTAGGTATGTGTCCAGCTGCTGCACCTCCCAGCCATGTGACACGGGGCCGAGATGAAGTGGGCATCAAATATCCTGACAGTCCTCAGCTTGGTGACTGTGACTGGTATGGAGTAAGCATTTAAAAGGTGGCCACAGCCAGGCACGGGGGCTCAGGCCTATAATCCCAGCACTTTGGGAGGCTGAGGTGGACTGATTACATGAGGTCAGGAGTTCGAGGCCAGCCTGGCCAACACGGTGAAACCCTGTCTCTACTTAAAATACAAAAATCAGGCCAGGCGAGGTGGCTCACACCTGTAATCCCAGCACTTTGGGAGGCCGAGGCTGGGGGATCACGAGGTCAAGAGATCGAGACCATCCTGTTCAACATGGTGAACCCCATCTCTACTAAAAATACAAAAATTAGCCAGGTGTTTGGCATGCACTTGTAGTCCCAGCTACTCAGGAGGCTGAGGCAGAAGAATCTCTTGAACCCGGGAGGTGAAGGTTGCAGTGAGTCAAGACTGTGCCACTGCGCTTCAGCCTGGTGACAGAGCAAGACTCCATCTCAAAAAAAAAAAAAA
>NW_022437028.1:6327593-6334248 GCF_009761245.1 Sapajus apella
AAAAAAAAAAAAAAAAAAAGAAATCAGCTGGGTGTGGTGGCAGGCGCCTGTAGTCCCTCAGCTACTTGGGAGGCTGAGGCACAAGAATCACTTGAACCTGGGAGGCAGAGGTTGCAGTGAGACGAGATTGTGCCACTGCACTCCAGACTGGGCGACACAGTGACTCCTTCACACACATAAAAAAGTGGCCACTTAGGGAAAACACTGTGCCTGCCTCTGGCTAGGTACTAGCAGGAGACCTTAGAGGAGTGGATTTCCTATGTATGTATTATGTATGTATTTATTTTAACATGTTGCTGGGTGCAGTGGCTCATGCCTGTAATCCCAGCACTTTGGGACGCCAAGGCAGGTGGGTCACTTGAGATCAGGAGTTCAAGACCAGCCTGATCAACATGGTGAAACCCTGTCTCTACCTAAAAAATACAAAATTAGCCGGTCGTGATGGCACATGCCTGTAATCCCAGCTACTTGGGAGACTGAGGCAGGAGAATCGCTTGAACCTGGGAGGCGGAGGTTGCAGTGAGCCGAGATGACGCCACTGCACTCCAGCCTGGGCAACAAGAGCAAAACTGCCTCAAAAAAAATTGGGGCCAGGTGCAGTGGCTCACGCCTGTAACCCCAGCACTTTGGGAAGCCAAGGTGGGCAGATCACAAAGTCAGGAGTTTGAGACCAGCCTGACCAACATGGTGAAACCCCATCTCTACTAAAAATACAAAAATCAGCCGGGTATGGTGGCACACACCTCTAATCCCAGCTACTCGGGAAGCTGAAACAGGAGAATCACCTGAGCCCAGGAGGTGGAGGTTGCAGTGAATTGAGATTGTACTACTGCACTCCAGCCTGGGCAACAGAGTGAGACTCCGTCTCAAATAAATAACAATAAATAAATAAAATTTTGGGGGGCCAGGCGCGGTGGCTCACACCTGTAATCCTAGCACTTTGGGAGGCCGAGGTGGGCAGATCACTGGAGATCAGGAGCTTGAGAACAGCATGGCTAACATGGTGAAACCCCGTCTCTACTAAAACTACAAAAAAATTAACTGGGCATAATGGTGGGTACCTGTAATTGCAGCTACTCAGGAGGCTGAGGCAGAAGAATCGCTTGAACCTAGTAGGTGCAGATTGCAGTGAGCCAAGATCATGCCACTGCACTCCAGCCTGGGTGACAGAGCGAGACTCCATCTCAAAAAAAAAAAAAATTTTTGGAGACTCCGTCTCACTCAGTTGCCAAGGCTGGAGTTCAGTGGCATGATCTCCATTCACTGCAGCCTCAACCTCCTGGGCTCAAACAATCCTCCCACCTCAGCCTCCCAAGTAGTTGGGACTACAGGTGTGCACCACCACTAATTTTGTATTTTTTTTTTTTTTTTTTGAGATAGAGTTTCGCTCTTTTTACCCAGGCTGGAGTGCAATGGCGCGATCTCGGCTCACCGCAACCTCCGCCTCCAGGGTTCAGGCAATTCTCTTGCCTCAGCCTCCTGAGCAGCTGGGATTACAGGCATGCGCCACCATGCCCAGCTAATGTTTTGTATTTTTGGTAGAGACGGGGTTTCACCATGTTGACCAGGATGGTCTCGATCTCTTGACTTCGTGATCCACCCGCCTCGGCCTCCCAAAGTGCTGGGATTACAGGCGTGAGCCACCGCGCCCGGCCTAATTTTGTATTTTTTGGTAGAGACCAGGTTTCACCATGTTGCCTAGGCTGGTATCGAACTCAAGCGATCCTCCCAAAGTGCTGAAATTACTTTCTTGCCTCTCACCTCCCCCTCCTCCTTTTTTTTGTTTTAGACAGGGTTTTGCTCTTGTTGCTCAGGCTGGGGTAAAGTGGTGTGATCTCGGCTCACCACAACCTCCACCGTCCGGCTTCAAGCGATTCTCCTGCCTCAGCCTCCTGAGTAGCTGGGATTACAGGCATGCACCACCACACTCAGCTGATTTTGTATTTTTAGTAGAGACAGGGTTTCACCATGTTGGTCAGGCTGGTCTCAAACTCCTGACCTCAGGTGATCTGCCCGCCTCGGCCTCCCAAAGTGCTGGGATTACACACATGAGCCAGTGCACCTGGCCCTTCTTCTCCTTCTTCTCTCTTAGGGTGGTGGATTTTAAGCTTGTTTTGAATCAGGTGTTCTTTGAGAATCTGATGAAGGCTGAGAACCCGCCTCCTGGAAGAATGTGTGCATGCCCACAGTGTGGCTTGTAACCTGGGCTCTATCTCACAGATACTCTGAAGGCCTTTAGCGTCCCTTCAGTTAAGAACCCTGGTCCACCTCCAATGACAGTGTAGCTGATTGGGCATGACACAGGTGTCCTTGAACCAGTCCCCAGAGCTGGAGCTGCTCCAGCTGCTTTTCCAGTTTCTTATTCCCAAAACTAGAAGGGGCACCTGGCCAATGGCTCTGTTTCTGATCTACAGAAGCTGTTCCCAGAAGCCCTGGTGATTGGCCAGGTGTGGTGGCTCAGACCCGTTATCCCAGCACTTTGGGAGGTCGAGACAGGTGGATCACTTGAGGTCAGGAGTTTGAGACCAGCCTGACCAACGTGGTGAAACCCCATATCTACTAAAAATGCAAAAAATTAGCCAGGTGTGGTGACGGGTGCCTGTGATCCCAGCTACTTGGTAGGCTGAGGCAGGAGTTCAAGACCATTCTGGCCAACATGGTGAAATCCCGTCTCTTATATAAAAAAAAAGAGAGAGAGAAAGAGAGAGAGGGAGGGAGGGAAGGAAGAGAGGGAGGGAGGGAGGAGAGAAAGAAAGAGAAAAAGGGAGGGAAGGAAGGAAGGGGAAGAGAAGAGAGAAAAAAGGAAAAGAGAAAAGAAGGAAGGAAGAAAAAAAGAAAGAAGGAGGAAGGGAAGGCGGGAGGGAGGGAAAAAGAAAAAGAGCCCTTGTGATCTCTGTAACCCTTTCTAACAAGTTCAATAAAACCGGCCTCAGGCTAGGGGCGGGGCTACGGGGGGAGCAGACCTGGCCCTGTGCACAGCAGGAGGTAGGCCTGCAAGTCAGTCTGTCTTGCATTGAGCCTGGCATCCGACCTAGGGACACTGCTGCCTGGCTGTTCTGTCCCCCAGTCTCCCATCCTTTTCCTTCACTGCCCAGCCTGATGGCCTCCTTCTTTACGCCTCAGCTAGGCTGCTCCCAGGCAGCAGCTGCTTCCTTCCCACCCCAGCTCAGCACCTGGCCCGCCAGCCTCCTCACTGGCCAGCCTGCCTCCTTGCCCTCTCCAATCCCTCCTGCTTTTTTTTTTTTTTTTTTTTTTCTTTTGAGACGGGGTCTTACTCGGTAACTCAAGCTCAGACTGGAGCACAGCCTTGATCTCCTGGGCTCAAGAGATCTTCCTGCCTCAGCCTCCCAAGTAGCTGGGACTACAGGCGCACTCCACTATGCCGTTAACTTTTGCTTTTTGCTTTTATTTTTTGTTTTTGTTTTGAGACAGAGTCTTGCTCTGTTGCCCAGGCTGGAGTGTAGTGGCGCGATTTTGACTCACTGCAACTTTCGCCTCCCAGGTTCAAGCAATTCTCCTGCCTCAGCCTCTTGAGTAGCTGGGATTTTAGGTGCGTGCCACCATGCCCGGCCTATTTTTTTTTTCTTTTTTTTAAAAGACAGGGTTTCACCATGTTGGTCAGGCTGGTCTTGAACTCCTGACCTCAGGTGATCCACCCGCCTTGGCCTCCAAAGTGCTTGGATTATAGGCGTGAGCCACCACGCCTGGCCTATTTTTTGTATTTTTAGTGGAGATGACGTTTCACCATGTTGGCCAGGCTGGTCTCAAACTCCTGACCTCAGGTAGTCCACCCGCCTCGACCTCCCAAAGCTCTGGGATTATAGACGTGAGCTACTGTGCCTGGCCATTCCTGCTATTTCTAACATGCAAATCTGAACACCCATTCACTCATTCCACAAATACTTCTGAACAAATCCTATGTCCCCGGCAGAGTTGCTGGCTCTGAGGACGCAGTAATGAATAAGTGAGACAGAACTCCCGCCCTGCAGACCCCGCCTCCCTCGGCCACATCCACCTACCGGCTCAGGGGCCTTGGGAGGCCTTCCAAGTGACTCCACCTGGCATGTGCCATCCTTGGCTCCTACTGGGGCACCCTCCCACCTCATCTCCCATCACTGCCCTTGATTCCAATACCCAAGAGCCCAGCTGGCCCCCCTCATGCCTTCTCTGCCTCCGCGGGTTCAGGTGAGCTCACAGGTCCGGGCCCAGCTCAGCCACCTCCTACTCCATGCAGCCTTCCTGCTGCGCAGTTGCCGTGACTACTCCTGTCTCTGGGGTCCTCTGGGTGCCTGTGTTAGCACCCGATCTCTTCTTGCTTGAACCTGGGAGGTGAAGGCTGCAGTGAGCCGCTGCACTCCAGCCTGGGCGACAGAGCAAGACTGTCTCAAAACAAAAACAAAAGTGATTTATTTGCTAGCATGTCTATCTCTCCCCAAAGCTCTGAGCTTCTGGGGGCCAGGCCATGTCTTCCTTGTCTCTGCATCCCCCAAGTAGGACCCTTTGAAACACCTGTGGAATGAGTCAGTGAGTGAAGGAGGGTGTCCACAGAGGAACCTTGGGAGAGGCCTGGACACCAAAGGCGAGGCGTGGTGGCAGCAAAAGGACACTAGAGAGCGACAGAGAGTAAGGAAAAAAATGCGGCCAGGACCAGAGGACAGGTGCCTGGGTCAGGGTGTCCCAGCCTGGCGGCCCCAAGCTTTCATCCCCCGTGCCCGCCCTGGCTGTGTGGGGAAGGGGTGGGCAGCATACCAAGCCCCCGCTGTCTGAACTCAGAAGACTGAACTCTGCTCTATACCCTGTGGAACGGGAAGAATGGGACCAGGACGGCCGGCAGGAAAACAGGAAACGCCAATCCAGGAGCCTCAGGCAGAAAACCGTCCCCAGGATGTGGGCACTTCTCACTGGAGGGTCCTGAGCCTGGGGCGCACTCGTCTGGTTTGGGGGTGAAGCTGGTTCTCTCATGGTCTCTCTCTCTCCAGATGGGGCCCAGGGGAGCCCCCACTCCACAGCACATTTTTCCTTCCAACACACACAGCAGCCAGGAGGCTGGACAGACCTTTCCTGTTTACCGTTTTCCCAGCTGGATTTTCCCCTTTCTCCTTAATCAATTTCCTAGAGCCCCAGACCAAGGGCGACAGGCCACAGGGCACCTGCCCGGCTTGACTGTCCCAGCCTGTCCCCCACCGCCTTGCCACACACACACACACACACACACACACACACACACACACACACTTTTTATTTTTTTTCTTGAGATGGAGTCTCACTCTGTCTTCCAAGCCGGAGTGCAGTGACAGATCTCACCTCACTTCAACCTCCACCTCCCGGGTTCAAGCCTGCCTCAGCCTCCCGAGTAACTGTGATTACAGGCTCACGTCACCATGCCCGACTAATTTTTGTATTTTTAGTACAGACGGGGTTTCACCATATTAGCCAGGATGGTCTCAAATTCCTGACCTCAAGTGATGCTCCGGGGGCCTGGGCCTCCCAAAGTGCCAGGATTACAGGCATGAGCCACTGTGCCCGGCCAGCCTGAAGCTCTCTTAGGGGGGAAACCTAAATCTCTCTCAGAACAGGAACCCACTCTCCTGCAGGCTTGGGGAGGGGGGACTCCTGTCCCATTTACCCCTTTTTCTCCATTTCACTCTGATTTAAAGTAGCCCCAAGTCACAACAAGGCTTAGCTGGCAGACAGGGAGGGAACGTTCTCATCTGAGGCTTGGTGAGTGTCTCCATCCTCCCCTCACTCCCGCCTCCACCTGTTAAAAACTGACTCTATGATACTTGTTAAAGTCTGAGCAGGAACATTTTCTTCAGGGCCATCACAGGAGATATATAGGCAGGACTGCAATGGGATTGTGCAGTAGGGGAAGAGAGATTGAGGGGAATTCTGAATAGAGCATGGGCAAGTGAGAATGTATGGCCCCGGGGGAAGGGTGGAGCAAGTGGACGGAAATTTACTAACAGGAAACATGGCAGGGGTTGGGGGGGGGCTGTTCTGGCTCAACCGACCTAGCAGGATTCTAGCTGAAGGCCAGCCAGGGAGATCAGACATCACCTTGGAGATGGTGGAGGATGAGGAACCTCATCTGGAGGGTGATCAGGTCTTGAGGGTGAGGGATTCTTGATAAACAGACTTCACAGGTTTCTTGCAAAAACTGGATTTACAAACAGGGCGCGGTGGCTCATGCTTGTAATCCCAGCACTTTGGGAGGCCAAGGCGGCGGATCACCTGAGGTAAGGAGTTCGAGACCAGCCTGGCCAATATGGTAAAACCCCATCTCTCTCTACTAAAAATACAAAATTAGCTGGCAGTGGTGGTATGCACCTGTATCCCCGCTACTCGGGAGGCTGAGGCAGGAGAATCGCTTGAACCCAGGAGGATCGCTTGAACCCAGGAGGCGGAGGCTACAGTGAGCCAAGATTGCGCCATTGCACTCCACCCTGGGTGACACAGCAAGACTCTGTCTCAAAAAAAAAAAAGGCCGGGCGCGGTGGCTCACGCCTGTAATCCCAGCACTTTGGGAGGCTGAGGCAGGTGGATCACGAGGTCAAGAGATCGAGACCATCCTGGTCAACATGGTGAAACCCCGTCTCTACTAAAACTACAAAAAATGAGCTGGGATTACAGGCACGCGCCACCATGCCCAGCTCAT
>NW_022437028.1:6334348-6337049 GCF_009761245.1 Sapajus apella
AAAAAAAAAAAAAAAAAAAAAAAAAAAAAAAAAAAAAAAAAAAAAAACACTTAGGCATGGTAGGTACGTCTGTAATCCCAGCTACTTCGGAGACTGAGGCAGGAGAATCGCTTGAACCTGGGAAGTGGAGGCTGCAGTGAGCCAAGATCGCACTACTGCACTCCAGCCTGGGCGACAGAGGGAGGCTCTGTCTAGGAAATAAACAAACAACTGAATTTACGCAGAGGGGTTTAAGAAGGTTGCCGAGCCTCAGTAAAGTCTGGTCAAGCAGGGAATCTTTGTCGCCACTTCCCATGTGCACACCCCCGTCCTGCAGCATTTAGGCTGTGCAGTGGGTAACCCGGGGGACCTGGAAGGGAGGGGAGAGTGGAGGAGAAACTGTTGATTCACGGCTCTGGAAGGAGACTTAAAGAGAACATCCAGTCCGATGGTTTCATTGCACAGATCAAGAAAATGAGTCACCGATGCCGGCCCTTGGCCAAGGCTGCAGTCAAAGACATCCAGGTCCCCAGACTCCAGAGCTAGACAGCCAGGCCAGGAGGGGCCAGAGGATGGATCCCCAGCCCTTCCACCCGGCCCTTCTGTGGCCCCCACATTAGTGGCGATGGGGGTGGCACGGTCCCCTCCCAGGCCAGCCAGAAACCAGAGGCCCAGGGAGTGGGGCAGGCTGGAGGTGGGCTTTTAGAACCAGTCTCCCAGAGAGGCGGTGTCTAGACGTTTCCAGAAAGACCCAGCATCCCCTATTCCCCCACCCCCAGCGCTCTAATTACTGTTGTCCACATTTTCAGTTCCCAGCAGGCCCGGGGACTGCCGTCATCCATCAGCTGTCGGGCCTCTCTGGGGAGCTCCGGCAGCTGCCGGGAGACTCTGGCACTTTCTCTGGGGCTGGGCCAGAGAGGGCGGGGCTGGTTCAGCTGCAGTTGGCCGAGGCCTGCAGGGGGCGTGGCTAGCGTGGTCAAGGCCTTGGGCGCCGTGAGAGGAAGTGGGGTAGTCTTGGGGCTGCTGCTGAGCACCCCAGATTTGGGGGCCGGAGGTGAGGGGAGGAACCATCTGATGAAGGACTCAATGAAGAGGAGAGGGGCTATGACCTGCCCCCTCCCCAATCTCCCCACCCCATGCCAAGGAGACTTCTGGGAAATCTGGGGCTAGAATTTTCTTCTTAATCCCAGAAAAACCACCCCTGGCAGCTCAGCGCCCTGGATGCTGGAGCCAGCCCACAGACTGTCAGAGAACAGCTGGGCGAGGGGGCACACTGCCACCCAGCCATGGACCCCCTTGCCCAGGTTGGTTGCCCCCTGGGGAGAGCAGAGTGCAACCTCCCAGAGAAAAGACACCCGGTTAGGGTTGAAGGAAATACACCCCCAAGCCCTGGGAAGCCCACAGGCCTCCCTGAACCATCTGGAAAGTCTCCCACTTTCTGGATGGAGAATAGGAGGTCTGAGACCCTTACCAGCTTTGTGACCTCAGGGCCATTCTGACCCTCAGTTTTCTCATCTCAAAAATGAGACTCCTAGTGGGACGCCATGGTTCATGCCTGTAACCCCAGGTACTCTGGAGACAAGGAGGATTGCTTGAGGCCAGGAGTTTGAGACCAGCCTGAGCAACACAGTAAAACCCCAATCTCTACAAAAAATTGTAAAATTGGCTGGGTGTGGTGGCATGTGCTTGTAGTCCCAGCTACCCAGGAGGCTGAGCAAGGAGGATCATGTGAGCCCAGGAGATTAAGGCTGCAGTGAGCTATGACTGCACCACTGTACTCCATCCAGCCTGGGCAACAGAGTGGGAACCCTATCTATTAAAAAAAAAAAAAAAAAAAGGAAAGAAAGAAAGAAAAAAAAGGAGGCCAGACATGGTGGCTCACGCCCATAATCCCAGCACTTTGGGAGGCTGAAGTGGGTGAATCATTTGAGGTCAGGAATTTGAGACCAGCCTGGCCAACATAGTGAAACTTCACCTCTACTAAAAATACAAAAAATACAGGGTATGGTGGTGGGCACCTGTCAACCCAGCTACTCGGGAGGCTGAGGCAGGAGAATTGCTTGAACCCAGGAGGTGGAGGTTGCAGTGAGCTGAGATAGCACCACTGCATTCCAGTCTGAGTGACACAGCAAGACTCTGTCTCAAAAAAATAAAAAATGAATAAAAATTGGCCAGGCTCAGTGGCTCATGCCTATAATCCCAGCGCTTTGGGAGGCCGAGGCGGGCGGACCATGAGGTCAAGAGATCGAGACCATCCTGGCCAACGTGGTGAAACCCCGTCTCTACTAAAAGTACAAAAAATAGCTGGGCATGGTGGCACATGCCTGTGGTGCCCAGGCTGAGGCAGAAGAATCGCTTGAACCCAGGAGGTGGAGGTTGCAGTGAGCCGAGATCGCGCCACTGCCCTCTAGCCTGGTGATAGAGCAAGACTCCGTCTCAAAAAAAAAAAAAAAAAGAATGTAATCCCAGCACTTTGGGAGGCCGAGGCGGGTGGATGGATCACGAGGTCAAGAGATCAAGACCATCCTGGTCAACATGGTGAAACCCCGTCTCTACTAAAAATACAAAAAATTAGCTGGGCATGGTGGTGCGTGCCTGTAGTCCCAGCTGCTCAGGAGGCTGAGGCAGGAGAATTGCCTGAACCCGGGAGGCGGAGGTTGCAGTGAGCCGAGATTGCGCCATTGCACTCCAGCCTGGGTAACAAGAGCGAAACTCCGTCTCA
>NW_022437028.1:6337449-6362709 GCF_009761245.1 Sapajus apella
GCTCAGTGGCTCATGCCTATAATCCCAGCGCTTTGGGAGGCCGAGGCGGGCGGACCATGAGGTCAAGAGATCGAGACCATCCTGGCCAACGTGGTGAAACCCCGTCTCTACTAAAAGTACAAAAAATAGCTGGGCATGGTGGCACATGCCTGTGGTGCCCAGGCTGAGGCAGAAGAATCGCTTGAACCCAGGAGGTGGAGGTTGCAGTGAGCCGAGATCGCGCCACTGCCCTCTAGCCTGGTGATAGAGCAAGACTCCGTCTCAAAAAAAAAAAAAAAAAGAATGTAATCCCAGCACTTTGGGAGGCCGAGGCGGGTGGATGGATCACGAGGTCAAGAGATCAAGACCATCCTGGTCAACATGGTGAAACCCCGTCTCTACTAAAAATACAAAAAATTAGCTGGGCATGGTGGTGCGTGCCTGTAGTCCCAGCTGCTCAGGAGGCTGAGGCAGGAGAATTGCCTGAACCCGGGAGGCGGAGGTTGCAGTGAGCCGAGATTGCGCCATTGCACTCCAGCCTGGGTAACAGAACCAAACCCCCTCCCAAAAAAAAAAAAAAGAATAAAAATTTTGGCCGGGTGCCATGGTTCATGCCTCTAAGCCCAGCACTTTGGGAGGCAGAGGTGGGCAGATCACAAGGTCAGGAGTTTGAGACCAACCTGACCAACATGGTGAAACCCCGTCTCTACTAAAAATACAAAAATTAGCTAGGCGTGGTGGCTGGTGCCTATAATCCCAGCTACTCTGGAGGCTGAGGCAGGAGAATCACTTGAATCCAGGAGGCAGAGGTTGCAGTGAGCTGAGATCAAGCCAGTGCACTCCAGCCTGGGCAACAGAGCGAGACTCCATCTCAAAAAAAAATTTTTTTTTGAAAAAGGAAGAAAAAGAGACTCTGATAGGATACTTTGACACTCTATAAAGCACATATAACTGGGTAATTCTGATGATTCTAAGGCTCAGTATCCACAATTAAAGGCCCTCACAGTCACCATGAACGCTTATTATGTACCAAGCACTTTACATACATTCACGCCTTTGAAATTGACCACAACGCTGTCAGACATGCAGAGGCATTGCTAGCTCTGCTTTGCAAATGCAGACATGTGGGCTCAGGGTGGTCACCATGCCAGCAGCACCCAGATTCAAGCCCAGCTCTATCTGTCCCCAAAACCCAGTTTCTGCCCCACCACCCACCTCACCCCCCGGGCACCATCCATCTTCCCTTCCTTGTGGGAGGTCTAAGAGTCATCCCTCAAGAACTGAGCCCTGAGCCAGGCTGGTCTTGAACTCCTGACCTCAGGCAGTCTGCCTGCCTCAGCCTCCCAAAGTGCTGGGATTACAGCTGTGAGCCACCGCGCCCAGCCCGTGGTAGCCCACACCTGTAGTCCCAGCTATTCAGGAGGCTGCGGCAGGGGAATCACTGGAACCCAGGAGGTGTTGCAGCGCAGCAAGCCGAGATCGCACCACTGCACTCCAGCCTGAGCAAGAGAGCAAGACTCCATCTCAAAAAAAAAAAAAAAGGAACTGAGCCCTTGAAGATGAATGTGAATTCCGAGGGAGTGAGCAGAGTGTGTGGGTTTTGTACCTTGAGTTGCACAATCTCTCCTGGCTGGGGCAGCAGGGATAGATCCGGTCCGCCCTGGTTTCAGGCAAGATGAAGGGAGCGAGGGTCTACAAAGGGCCGGCAGATCCCATCCAGAGCGTGGCTGGGCCTGGTAGAGCCACACCTGAAACTGTTTATAACCACCCACACCTGACAGCTCCCTCTGGGGTGGGGCACCCTGTGCTCCGTCTGGGCCAAGATGAGCAGGCAGAGGCAGATGAGGGCCCTCCCTGGCTCCTGACCTCACTTGACTTTATACAGCTGGGGATGGGAGGGGTTGGGAGTGCTGGGGAGCAAAGGCCTGGGGCTTTCTGACGCTAGTCCCATGGGGTGTCAACCAGGAGCTCGCTGGGCTCATTGACAATGACCCAGCCAGGGAGGTGGGGTAGAAGGCAGGGTCCTGTCTGCCTCCCACCCTTGGCTCCTAAGAGTCCCAGGAGTTCAGAGGCCTTTCCAGGGGTGATCTCGGATTCATGGTCCAGCCCTGGCTCTTCCCTGAGGAGGAGCAGGTAGATAAGATAGAGGTATCTAGGACGGGCGCAGTGGCTCACGCCTGTAATCCCAGTGCATTGAGAGGCCTAGGCGGGAAGATCGCTTGGGGCCAGGAGTTCAAGACCAGCCTGGGCAACACGGTGCGACCCCTGTCTCTACAGAAAATTTAAAAATTAGCCGAGTATGGTGGCATACACCTGTAGTCCCAAGTACTCAGGAGGCTGAGACAGGAGGATCACTTGAGCCCAGGAGGTCAAGGCTGCAATAAGCGATGATTATTCTACTGCACTCCAGCCGGGGCAACAGTGCAAGACCCTATCAAAAGAAAAAAAAGAAAGGAAAAGAAGAAAAGGAAAGAAAGAGAAAGAAAGAAAGAGAAAGAAAGAAAGAGAGAGAAAGAAAGAAGGAAGAAAGAAAGAAGAAAGAAGGAAAAAAGAGAGAAAGAGAGAGAAAGAAAGAAAAGAAAAGAAAAATAATAAGGCTGGGCGCGGTGGCCCACGCCTATAATCCCAGCACTTTGGGAGGCTGAGGTGGGTGGATCACCTGAGGCCAGGAGTTCAAGACCAGCCTAGTCAACATGCTGAAACCCTGTCTCTACTTAAAATACAAAAATTAGCTGGGCATGGTGGTGGGCACCTCTAATCACAGCTTCTCGGGAGGCTGAGGCAGAAGAATCATTTGAACCCTGAAGGTGGAGGTTGCATTGAGCCAAGATTACACCACTGCACTCCAGCCTGTGTGACAGTGAGACTCTGCCTCAAAAAGAGAGACAGAGACAGACAGAGACAGAGAGACAGAGACAGAGAGACAGAGACAGAGAGAGAAAGGCATTTATAAGCTCTCTCTCAAAAAGGAAACTGAGACTCAGAGAGGGCCTGGGACTTGCTGCTACCCCCAGGAGTGGCCTGGAGTCTGCCTGGATTCTGGGCCTGGGCAGGGCAGGGCTTTAGTGGCCTTGGTCCCCCACAGAACTGGCAGGAGTGAGCCTCAACCCCAGGATAGGGGCAGCAAGTACACTGGGACAGAAGAAGTGGGAGGCCCTGGGTACTAGAGACGCAGGGGGCTGCTTCTGAGTGCTTTCCTGGAGACAGCAGAAAGCCATTTATTCTCTGTGCACAGTGGTTTCTTTGTCTAAAAGCCAGGAATAATAGGGCCGGGCATGGTGGCTCACACCTGTAATCCCAGGACTTTGGGAGGTCATGGCAGGAGGATCACTTGAGGACCGGAGTTCGAGACCAGCCTGGCCAACATGGTGAAATCCTGTCTCTACGAAAAATACAAAAATTAGCCAGGCGTGGCAGCAGGTGCCTGTAATCCCCGCTACTTGGAAGGCTGAGACAGGAGAATCGCTTGAACCTGGGAGGCGGAGGTTGTAGTGAGCCGAGATCACACCATTGCACTCCAGTCTGAGCAAGAGAGACTCTGGCTCAAACAAACAAAAAAACAGGGATCACAGGACCAGGACCTAAGTCAGGGGAGAAGGAAGGCTAGCAAGGCCCCGCATGCCTACGAAGACGGGAGAGAGGGACTGTCAGCGTTGTGGCGGGAATCTAGGGCCAGCACCCTCCTCCAAGCTTGGAGATGGGGGCCAGGATCCCGTCGGTGTTCAAATGGATGAGGTGGGGCAGGGGGCAAGCTCCAGGCTCTAAGCAAGTTTGTGCACACTCTACATCGGCGCCCGGCTCCCTCTGTGATATGGGCATCAAAACCTACAGAAAGGGAAACTGAGCCTGGAGTACGGAGGGGATGTGTCCAGAAGAAGAATAATAATACAGTCAGTCCAGATCCAGACTAATTCAAGTTCCTGGCCCGTGGTTTTGTTTTTTCTTTTCTTTTTTTTTTTTTTTTTTTTCTTTTTCTGTTTTGAGATGGAGTTTCGCTGTGTTGCCCAGGCTGGAGCACAACGGTGTGATCTCTGCCCACGACAACTTCTGCCTTCCGGGTTCAGGCGATTCTCCTGCCTCAGCCTCCCGAGCAGCTGGGATTACAGGCACGCACCACCATGCCCGGCTAATTTTCTGTATTTTTAGTAAAGACAGGATTTCATCACGTTGGCCAGGCTGGTCTTGAACTCCTGACCTTGTGATCCGCCCACTTCGGCCTCCGAAAGTGCTGGGATTACAGGCGTGAGCCACCGCGCCCAGCCAAACTTTTGTTGTTGTTGTTATATGGAAGAGGGGTTTCTGTGTCGCCCAGGCCGGCCTCGAATGCATAACCTCACCTCCTTATGTGCCAGGACAACAGGCCTGAGACACCAAGCCTCCCTTTTTTTTTTTTTTTTTTTTTTGAGACAGATCGTCTGTCACCCAGGCTGGAGTGCTGCAGTGGTTTGTTCGATCTTGGCTCACTGCAGCCTCTACCTTCTGGAGTGGTTCTCCTGCCTCGGCCTCCTCAGTAGCTGGGATTACATGCACCCACCACCACACCCAGCTAATTTTTGGTATTTTTGGTAGAGACAGGGTTTCACCATGTTGGCCACGCTGGTCTTAAACTCCTGAATCCAGGCAATAAGCCCACCTCGGCTTCTGAAAGTGCTGGGATTACAGGTGTGAGCCACTGCGCCTGGCCAACCAGTGCTTTTTTTTTTTTTTTTTTTTGAGACGGAGTTTTGCTCTTGTTGCCCGGGCTGGAGTGCAATGGCGCGACCTCAGTTCGCCACAGCCTCCGCCTACCGGGTTCAAGCAATTCTTCTGCCTCAGCCTCCAGAGTAGCTGGGATTACAGGCACGCGCCACCACGAGCAGCTTATTTTGTGTTCTTAGTAGAGACGGGGTTTCTCCACGTTGGTCAGGCTGGTCTCAAACTCCTGACCTCAGGTGATCCTCCCACCTCAGCCTCCCAAAGGGCCGAGATTACAGGTGTGAGCCACTGTGCCCGGCCAACCAGTGCTTCTTAAGAAAAGACAGATATAGTGGGAGACGTGACAGTAAGCTTCCTCCTGATCCCTCTCAGCACTGCGCCTTCGGGGTTCTGATCGGGGCCAGCCCCCCTGTTAGGAGCAGGGGGAAAATGGCCAAACCCCAGCAATTCTCCTTGCCCTTCTCTCTCTTCAATCCCAGGCAGATAATAACAACTAATAATTATGATGACGTAGGCTCTGGGCTAAAGCCTTCACCTGCATTAGGTCACCGAATCCTCAGGCCAACCCAATACAGTCATGAGTCACTTAACAACGGAGCCATATTCAGAAATGCCGTGTTTGGCAATTTCATCGTTGTGGGAACACCTCAGAGTGCACTTAGGTCCTAAGCCGTAAGGTCTAGCCTCCCACTCCTAGGCTACAAACCTCTACAGCATATGACTGCACCAAATATTGGAGGCAGCTGCAACATGACAGTAAGTATGAGTGTTTCTAAACATAGAAGACAGCCAGGCACGGTGGCTCACACCTGTCACCCCACCACTTTGGGAGGCCAAGGCAGGTGGATTACTTGAGGTTAGGGGTTCCAGACCAGCCTGGCCAACATGGTGAAACCCTGTCTCTACTAAAAGCACAAAAATTAGGTGGCGTTGTGGCGCATGTCTGTAGTCTGAGCTACTCGGGAGGCTGAGGCAGGAGAATCACTTGAACCCAGGCGGAGGCTGCAGTGAGCCGAAATTGGGCCACTGCACTGCAGCCTGGGCGACAGAGGGAGACTCCGTCTCAAAAAAAATTATAAATAAGCATAGAAGACGTACAGTAAGAACATGGTGGCCGGGCACGGTCGCACATGCCTGTAATCCTAGGACTTTGGGAAGCTGAGGCAGGTGGATCACCTGAGGTCAGGAGTTCAAGACCAACTTGACCAACATGGAGAAACCCCGTCTCTACTAAAAACACAAAATTAGCCAGGTATGGTGGCTCATGCCTGTAATCCCAGCTACTCAGGAGGCTGAGGCAGGAGAATCATTTGAACCCGTGAGGCAGAGGTTGCGGTGAGCTGAGATCCCATTAATGCATTCCAGTCTGGGTACCAAGAGCAAAACTCCAGCTCAAAAATAAAAATAAATAAAACCACAGTAATATAATTTTTTGTTTGTTTTGCTTTTTGAAACAGGGTCGGCTGGGCGTGGTGGCTCACACCTGTAATCCAAGCACTTTGGAGGCCAAGGCGGGCGGATCACCTGAGGTCGGGAGTTCAAGACCAGCCTGACCAACATGGTGAAACCCCGTCTTAAAAAAAAAAAAGGAAAATAAACAGGGTCTTGTTCTGTTATGCAGACTGGAGTGCAGTGGCACAATCAGGCTCATTGCAGCCTCCACCTGCTGGGCTCAAATGATCCTCCCACCTCAGCCTCCTGAGTAGCTGGAACTACAGATGCACCCCACCATCCCCAGCTAATTTGTTTTGAATTTTAGTAGAAATGGAGTCTCACTGTGTTGCCCAGGCTGGTCTCAAATTCCTTGCTTCAAGTAATCCTCCCACCTTAACCTCCCAAAGCCCACACTCCTTACAACCACACAGATTGCCAGATTGGTTTTTTTTTTTTTTTTTGAGATGGAGTCTCGCTCTGTCGCCCAGGCTGGAGTGCAGTGGTGTGATCTCAGCTGGCTCACTGCAACCTCAGCCTTTTGGATTCAAGCAATTATCCTACCTCCGTCTCCCAAGCAGCTGTGAATACAGGCATGTGCCACCACACCCAGCTAATCTTCGTATTTAGAGATGGCATTTCACCATGTTAGCCAGGCTGGTCTCAAACTCCTGGTGATCCAGGATGGAGGTGATCCCCCAACCTAGGCTTCCCAAAGTGCTGGGATTTCAGGAGTGAGCCACCATGCCTGGCCCAGATTGCTTTATTTTTGTATTTGTATTTACTCATGTACTTATTTTGAGACAGGGTCTTGCTCTGTAGCCCAGGCTGAAGTGCTGTGGCGCAATCCAGGCTCAAGGCAGACTCTACTCGCTGGGCTTCAAGGGATCTTCCTGCCTCAGCCTCCAGAGTAACCTGGGCCAGAGGTGCGCACCGCCGTGCCCAGGTAATTTTTTTCTTTTTTTTTTTTTGAGATGGAGTCTCGCTCTGTCGCCAGGGTGGAGCACAGTGGTGCAATCTTGGCTCACTGCAACCTCCGACTCCCAGGTTCAAGTGATCCTCCTGCCTCAGCCTCCCGAGTAGCTGAGACTACAGGCACCTGCCACCATGCCCAGCTAATTTTTGCATTTTCAGTAGAGATGGGGTTTCACCACCTTGGCCAGGATGGTCTTGGTCTCTTGACCTCATGATCCATCCACCTCGGCCTCCCAAAGTGCTAGGATTACAGACGTGAGCCACAGTGCTCGGCCATCCAGCTAATTTTTAAAAATTTTTTGGTAGAGGTGAGGTCTCACCATATTGACCAGAATGGTCTCAAACTCCTGGCCTCAAGGGTTCCATCCCTTGAGATCCATTCCTCCCAAAGTGCTGAGATTACAGGCATGAGCCATGCACCCGGCCCCTTTTTATTTTTTTATTTTATTTTATTTTTGAGACAGGCGCCAGGCTGCAGTGCAGTGGCACAATCTTGGCTCACCGCAACCTCTGCCTCCTGGGTTCAAGCAATTCTCCTGCCTCAGTCTCCCGAGTAGCTGGGACTACAGGCGCACGCCACCACACCCAGCTAATTTTCGTATTTTTAGTAGAGACAGGGTTTCACCAGGTTGGCCAGGATGGTCTCAGATCTCTTGACCTCGTGATCCGCCCACCTCGGCCTCCCAAAGTGCTGGGATTACAGGCTTGAGCCACCGCGCCCAACCCCCTTTTTATTTTTTTTATTTTTATTTATTTATTTTATTTTTTTTTTTTGAGACGGAGTTTTGCTCTTGTTACCCAGGCTGGAGTGCAATGGCACGATCTCGGCTCACCGCAACCTCTGCCTCCTGGGTTCAGGCAATTCTCCTGCCTCAGCCTCCTGAGTAGCTGGGGTTACAGGCACGCGCCACCATGCCCAGCTGATTTTTTTTTTGTATTTTTAGTAGAGACGGGGTTTCACCATGTTGACCAGGATGGTCTCGATCTCTTGACCTCGTGATCCACCCGCCTCGGCCTCCCAAAGTGCTGGGATTACAGGCGTGAGCCACGGCGCCCGGCCCCTCTTTTTATTTTTTTAAGAAACAGGGCCTTGCTCTGTTGCCTAGGCTGGAGTGCAGTGGTGAGAACATAGCTCACTACAGCCTCGAACTCCTGGACCCAACCACCAGGCCACTTTACATCACATTCCATCAAACAGCCTTGTGGTTCCAACCCTGCCTCTGCCACTTCCCAGCTGTTTGCCCCAGCCCAACCTGTCTGGCGCTGTCCTGCTTAACAAAAGGACGGGCCAGGCCGCCGGCCACACCCGCCAGCGCTTAAGCGCCAGGGCCTCCGAGTGCCTGGTGTGGCACGTCTCCAGCGTCGCACTCTCGAACTCATTTGTTTTCCTTAACGAGAGAAGGTTCCAGATTGGGGCAGAACCCTCTTCGCCCCGCCCACGGCCCCCTGAACGCTGGGGGATGGGGGGACTGCACGGGGAGGGGCGGTCCCAAACGGGTCATTTCCATTAATAGAGACCTCAAACACCGCCTGCTAAAAATACCCAACTGGAGGCGCATAAAAGCGCGACCTGGCTCCGCGGCCCGCACTTCTCCGAGCAGACGTCCCCAGCACAGCCGGCAGCATGACCGAGCGCCGCGTCCCCTTCTCGTTCCTGCGGAGCCCCAGCTGGGACCCCTTCCGCGACTGGTACCCGCACAGCCGTCTCTTCGACCAGGCCTTCGGGATGCCCCGGCTGCCGGAGGAGTGGTCGCAGTGGTTCGGCACCAGCAGCTGGCCAGGCTACGTGCGCCCCCTGCCCCCCGCCGCGGTCGAGGGCCCCGCGGTGGCCGCGCCCGCCTACAGCCGCGCGCTCAGCCGCCAGCTCAGCAGCGGGGTCTCGGAGATCCGGCACACTGCGGACCGCTGGCGCGTGTCCCTGGACGTCAACCACTTCGCCCCCGAGGAGCTGACGGTCAAGACCAAGGAGGGCGTGGTGGAGATCACGGGTGAGCAGCCCCTGGCCCTGCAGGGGAGGGAGGAGGCTAGCGGGGCGGGCGGGGCCCGGGGGTGCGGCTGAAACCCGGGGCCTGGGGAGTTAAAAGTTAGCCCGGCACCGGGAAAAGCGGGATCCGTGATTCCCCTGCTCAGGAACTGGGAGTGCAGGTTGCTTTCTGCTCTGTAAGCTCAGCGCCTTGGGAGGCGGAGGCCAGGAGTTCAAGACTGGCCTGGGCAATATATCGAGGCCTCTCACCAACTACAAGAAAATAAAAAAGCAACCAAAAATTTTTTAAAAGATCATCAGTGAAGAAATGCTCCTTTTCCACGGAACCCTCTCCCCACCCGCAGCCCCATCCCCACATAAGCGGGTCCCCTGGCGCGGTCCCTGTCCCTAGCCGCGCAGGGGGCGTTCGTGCTGTTCCCGGTGCGCCTGCGCGTTGCTCCCTCCGCCCCTCGGCACCCTGCTCCATTCCTCCCAAAACTCCTACTCGAACTTTCCGGAAGTTTCTGAGAGCCTGGACAGGCGGGCACGCCCCTACTCCCAGCCCCCTCTGTTAATCCCTGCCAGCCTGCAGTCCTGGCTGCCTCCAAGCTGGAGGTGGGGCCTTTGGCCTGGCGGGGCCGAGAGTCGGTCCCCTCCCCCTCATTCTGATTTTCCTCTCCCCAAAGGCAAGCATGAGGAGCGGCAGGATGAGCACGGATTCATCTCCCGCTGCTTCACCCGGAAATACACGTGAGTCCTGGCGCCAGGTCGGGGTGGGTGGGTGGCGGGGGCTAGGGAGGAGGGCACAGGGACCCACCCGGTGTGTAAATTAACGCTCACCTTCCCTCTCTCTGCACGTCCAGGCTGCCCACTGGTGTGGACCCCACCCAGGTCTCCTCCTCCCTGTCCCCTGAGGGCACACTGACCGTGGAGGCACCCATGCCCAAGCCAGCCACGCAGTCCAACGAGATCACCATCCCCGTCACCTTCGAGTCGCGGGCCCAGCTTGGGGGCCCAGAAGCTGCGAAATCCGACCAGTCTGCAGCCAAGTAAAAGCCTTAGCCCGGATGCCCACCCGTGCCACCTCCACTGGCCATGCCCCCCCCACCTGTGTGTTCTTTTGATACGTTTATCTTCTGTTTTTCTCAAATAAAGTTCGAAGCAACCCACTTGTCCCTGGCTCAGACCCTGGTGTTTGTGGAAGGAGGCCTCGAGCACCTGCCGTTCGCTGGCTTACACTAGCCACCTTTGCTCAGGGTGTACTGGGTGCCCAGCCCCATGCTGGGCCATGTGGGTACTCCTAGGCCCAGGCTGACTCAAATCCATAAAGACAGAGGTCCTATTGTCCTGCACTGTGGCTCATACCTGTAATCCCAGCTCTTTGGTAAGTTGAGGCAGGAGAATTGCTTGAAGCCGAGAGTTCAAGGCCAGCCTGGACAACACAGTGGGACCCTATCTCTTAAAAAGCCGGTCGCAGTGGCTCATGCCTGTAATCCCAGCACTTTGAGAGGCCGAGGGGGGTGGGTCATGAGGTCAGGAGTTGGAGACCAGCCTGACCAACATGCTGAAACCCCATCTCTACTAAAAAGACAAAAATTAGCCAGGCATGGTGGCATAGGCCTGTAATCCCAGCTGCTCAGGAGGCTAAGGCAGGAGAATCACTTGAACCCTGGAGGCAGAGGTTGTGGTGAGCCGAGATCGTGCCACTGCATTCCAGCCTGGGCGACAGAGCAAGACTGTCTCAAAAAAATAAAAATAAAAATTACCCAGGGGTGGTATTGCACACCTGTAGTCCCAGCTACTCAGGAGACTGAGGCAGGAGGATTGCTTGAGCCCAGGCGTTGAAGCGTGCAGTGAGCTAAGACTGTGCCTTTGCACTCCAGCCTGGGCAGCGGAGCAAGATCCTGTCTCAATAAATAAATAAGTAAAAACTCAGAAAGAGAGAGACCCTGTCTTTAAAAGAAAAAAGAAGGTCGTGATTGCAAGGTCATGGTTGCAATTAAAACTGTTAAGGTGTAGAAGGGACGGAATGGGAAGCACCTGAGGCTTGAGTTTTCAGGGTCGGCTAGGCTGGGGCCCAGGTGAAGGGACACGGGGGTAATTGCACCTCCCCGCAGAGCTGATGGCAGGATTACTGTGTCAGAAGCTTGGCTTCGGCTTCAGCGCACCTCAAGGGCACCACAGTGGACCTGGTAAGCTTTGAGGTCTCTCACCACCACACCCCCTGAGGCCAGGGCATCCCTGTTGGCAGTCACAAGGGAACTGGCAGGCAGAACTGGGGTGAGAACGGAGCCCGCAGAGTCTCGGGGTGGGGAGACTGGGCAGTGCCCTGGCCGACGCGCTCAGACCTGTGCTGCCGGCTGTGCCGGTGGTTCTGTTGCCTGTGTTTATTTCCAGCTGGCCTGCCTCCAGGTGTAGCCAGGCCTCCATGGGCCCAGTTCCTGTCTCTGTTGTCTGCCCTTGCCCTAGCTGCCACCCTCTAACCAGGCCCAGGGAGAGCTGTGGAGGTACAAAGCAGATGGGGGGCCAGGCGTGGTGGCTCATGCCTGTAATCCCAGCACTTGGGGAGGCCAAGGCAGGTGGATCATTTGAGGTCAGGAGTTCGAGACCACCCTGGCCAACATGCTGAAACCCTGCCTCTACTAAAAATATAAAAATTAGCCCAGTGAGGTGGTACACGCCTGTAATCCCAGCTACTCGGGAGGCTGAGGCAGGAGAATCGATTGAACCTGGGAGGCAGAGGTTGCAGTGAGCCCAGATCGCACCATTGCCCTCCAGCCTGGGGGACGAGTGGAAACTGTTTCACAAAAACAAAAGCAGACGGGGACTTTGGAGCTCAGTCTCGATGTCCTCAAATTTTTGAGAGACCCAGAGTCTGAGGCTGTAGCAAGACACTCCCATGTTCTTTTCTCAGCTGTGGGAAGTAGAAAAGTTCCTCTTTAAAGTTTCCTTCTTAAGAATAAATCATACACGTGCTAGTAACTCTTTGTTAAGCCCTAGCCTATGTAGCTGTATGCTTACAGGCACGTAGAACATTCTACGTCCTTGTACTTTAAGCAAGATATTTGTGCTGGACGTGCTCATAGGCACGTCCCAGCTTACAGCCGAGGCCCCTTATCTGTTTAAAAAAGTTTTAAGTTACTAGCCAATCGGGTTTTAGTTTAGATTGTGAGGTCTGGCTCCAGCCAAGGGAGATCAGACACAGCAGTAAGGACGACCCCAAATGCCTAAGGGATAAATTTATTGTTTTTATTTCTTTTATTTTTTAGAGATGGGGTTTCACCATGTTGGTCAGGCTGGTCTCGAACTCCTGACCTCAGGTGACCCACCCACCTTGGCCTCCCAAAGTGCTAGGATTATAGGCATGCGCCACTGTGCCTGGCCTCATAAGGGATAAATCTGTGTGTTTTCCTTTGTTCATTGTACTTTTGTGGCATGTTAGCTAGCAAGGGTACCCTTTCTGCAGTCCAGGAAGTAAAAATTGTGTTGCTGAAAGATCCTTAGTCTCAGTGTTAATTTTTCTTTTCAGAACTGAGCATCTGTTTCCAACATCAGCCCCCAGCCTGACTTTCTCAGGTTCCCTAAGAAGGGTGGCACCCTGCAAGGAAGGGCCTGGAGCGTGTCCACACCACCTCCCATATCACCCCATACCACCCAGCTTCTTTTCTGATTCTTGAGATGGGGTCTTGCTCTGATGTCAGGCTGAAGTGTAGTGGTGCAATCTCAGCTCACTGCAACCTCTACCTCCCGGGTTCAAGTGATTCTCCTGCCTCAGCCTCCCGAGTAGCTGGGACAGCAGGTGTGCGCCAACATGCCCAGCTAATTTTTTTTATTTTAGTAGAGTCGGGGTTTCACCATGTTGGCCAGGATGGTCTCCATCTCCTTATCTCGTGATCCTCCGGCCTCGGCCTCTGAAAGCCAGCTTCTTTTTTTTCAGAGACAGTCTCCCACTGTCACACAGGCTGGCTTGCAGTAGTGAGATCTTGGTGCCCCATGCTAAGTGACGCAGACTTAAACTACTGGGCTCAAGGCATCTCCAGAAGTGCACTGCATGGCTGGCGAATTTTTTTTTTCTTGTAGACATGGAGTCTCTCGCTATGTTGCCCAGGCTGATCTCAAACTCCTGAGCTCAAGCCATCCTCCTGTGTCAGCCTCCCAACTGCTGGGATTGCAGGAATGAGCCACTGTGCCCGGCCCAGCCTCTTAATGTCTGCTCACTAGTGGGCTCCCTGTCCAGATACCCATCTCAGGAGCAGGGTGGGGAGTCAGGGCAGGTCCCAGCCCTCGGCCCAGTCCTCTCCAGGCCTGTCATGCCTTTGCTTTTTTCTTTTTCCTTTTTTTTTTCTTTTGAGATGGAGTCTCACTCTGTCACCCAGGC
This sequence comes from Sapajus apella, assembly GCF_009761245.1. Lineage (NCBI taxonomy): Eukaryota > Metazoa > Chordata > Mammalia > Primates > Cebidae > Sapajus > Sapajus apella. The sequence goes on from NW_022437028.1 coordinate 6,350,871, forward strand.
TGGAGTGCAGTGGTGTGATTTCAAACTCCACCTCCCGGGTTCAAGCGATTCTCCTGCCTCAGCCTCCTGAGTAGCTGGGATTATAGGCACCTGCCACCATGCCCAGCCAATTTTTGTATTTTTAGTAGAGTCAGGACTTGTCATGTTGGCCAGGCTGGTCTCAAACTCTGAGACAGGAGAATTGCCTGAACCCGGGAGGCAGAGGTTGCAGTGAGCTGAGATCCCACCACTGACTCCAGCCTGGGCAACAGAGTGAGACCCGGTCTCAAACAAACAAAAAGGCAGGACAGGCCAGCAGAGGCCTGGAACTGCCCCTCCACCACAGGAGGGGTTCTGGGGTTTGCTGACATCACTGTCTGTAAAATCAGGCAGCCCTGGGCCTTGGCTGCCAGGGAGTGAATTATTTCCAGGTGCCATCATCACTCCTACTATAGAATCAACTCAGGGTTTGGCAGGCACAGATTTTGACGGCTCCATTGAGAGGGTGGAGAGAGAAGCAAAAGGTGCCCACAGGTGACGGGACCCCAGAGCTGGGTCCAAAGGGCGGGGCAGAGCCTCTTCGTGATGGGGGAGAGCCACTGGGAGGAGGAGGGACAGGAGGGTCGGGGGAACTGGAGCTCCAGCCCACGGACAGAGTCCCAGACCACCCAAGCCCTATGCCACTCTGGCAGAGCCCAGAGCAGGACAGGGGTCAGGCTGGCCCCCCATATACCTCCCTACCCTTCCCACATGTACACACCAGGACCTATCGGGGTTGGGACAGTCCTAGAGTTCAGGGACTGGCAGGGGAGGGGAGGGAAGAAGCAGGATATTGGAGGGAGCTGGGTGAGGCTGAGCTGGTCTCAGCCAGTCTGGCACTGGCCCTCAAAGCTCAGAATCCAGCCAGGTGCGGTGGCTCATGCTGTAATCCTAGCACTTTGGAAGGCTGAGGCAGGTGGATCACAAGATCCGGAGTTCGAGACCAGCATGGTGAAACCCTGTTTCTACTAAAAATACAAAAACTAGCTGGGTGTGGTGGCGGGCACCTGTAATCCCAGCTACTCAGGAGGCTGAGGCAGGAGAATCACTTGAATCCAGGAGTTGGAAGTTGCAGTGAGCTGAGATCATGCCACTGCACTCCAGCCTAGGCAACAGAGCAAGACTCCATCTCAAAAACAAACAAACAAACAAAAAGCTCAGAATCCCTGATATGGGGGCTGAGTCTCACCTCTTGCTGTCCTCCCAGGAAGTCACCACCAGGGACTATGAGGGGACCTCTGAGTGGAGCTCCCCTGGGGCCTGGAGGGCATAGCAAGTCATGGGGGTTGGGGGACAGCATCACAGCTATACATGTCCCTGATCTGGCCAGGCACGGTGGCTCACGCCTGTAGTCCCAGCACTTTGGGAGGCCAAAGGGGGCAGATCACCTGAGATCAGGAGTTTGAGACCAGCCTGGCCAACATGGCAAAACCTCCATCTCTACTAAAAATACAAAAATTAGTCAAGTGTGGTGGCGCATTCCTGTAATCCCAGCCACTTGGGAGGCCTGAGGCAGGAGAATCACTTGAGTCCAGGAGGTGGAGGTTGCAGTGAACCAAGACTGCGCCACTGCACTCCAGCCTGAGTGACAGAGCGAGACATTCTCTCAAAATAAAAAAAATAAAAAATAAAAAAAACAAGTGTTCCTTAATCTGTAAATGTCTAGTGCAAATTAGAGAAGGCACTGCAGGCTGGGCACAAGGGCTCACGCCTGTAATCCCAGCACTTTGGGAGGTCAAGGAGGGAGATTTGCTTGATGCCTGGAGTTAGAGACCAGCCTGGGCAGCATAGCGAGACTCCATCTATGTTAAAAAAAAAAAAAAATGTTCTGAAACAGCTTAAAAAAAAAATTAGCCAGATGTGGTGGTGCGTGCCTACTGGAGGATTATTTAAGCCCGAGTTCAAGGCTCTAGTGAGTTATGACCACACCACTGCACTCCAGCCTGGGGAACACGGCAAGATCTTGTCTCAAAAAATAAAAAGAGAAAAGAAAGGCCCTCCCTCTATGCCCCAGTGGACTCATTCGTTTGAGCAGGTACCTTTCCCAGAAACTGGCTGGCCCAGTCACTCAGCTTGCAGAGCGGAACTTGAGGCCCCACCAGGACTGCATCTGCCCAGCAGGTCTGGGCAGAGCAGGAGCAGGGTGTGTGCACCCCACCCCAAAGATCGTACTGTTCTACCCTTCAGCCGATGCCCTGGGTGGCAGCCCGGAGGAGCGCAGGGATGGAGACCCACGCGTGAGCAGAGATCACACCATTCCTGGCACGCTCCTCCTAGTAGAGACACCTCTGATTCTCTTTCCCTTTCCAACTCGCCAGATGACTTTAGACCTCACCGTGCCCATCTAACTGTGCCTCCCAAGGACGAGCCATATTTTCATGGGCTGCTTATAAGAGACAGCTCTGCCAACCGCCAGTTGGTGCTGGGAGAGTTGGCACTGTGACAAATGCCGGGAATCCCAAGCTTGGCTGAGAAGGGATGGCTCTGGATCAATAAATACTCGTGGGATGGCCTCGGGCAAGAGCATGAGGGTGGGAGAGCCTCCCTGGCCGGTCTACAGACAAAAGGCAAGAGTCCAGCCAGGGCTCCTGATTCTCAGCCCAGAGAGAAACAAGCATGGCTAGGGATCCTGGGAAAAACAGACCTCCTCTGGGAGGGCTTCCTATAGCATAACATCCCCTCCCACCCTTCTTCCCAGCTGGTACACCAGCTGCCCAGCCTGAGATGACAGTGATGGCATCAACAGCCAGCACTGGTAGAAGGACGTCTCCCCTCCCCCCACCACCCCAGGGCTGAACAAGGGGGCAGAGCCTACCACAGAGGCTTGGGGTTAAAGAGTGAATCAAGGCCAGGTGCAGTGGCTCATGCCTGTAATCTCAGAGCTTTAGGAAGTTGAATCGGGAAGATTGCTTGAGGCCAGGAGTTCAAGACCAACTTGGGAAACATAGCAAGTCTGTCTTTAGCAAAGTTTTTTGTAGGGAGTCTCAGCTCTGTCACCCAAGCTGTAGTGCGGTGGCGTAATCTCAGTTTACTGCAACCCCCACCTCCTGGGTTCAAGCAATTCTCCTGCCTCAGCCTCCCAAGTAGCTGGGACTACAGGTGCACACTGCCATACCTGGCTAATTTTTTGTATTTTAGTAGAGACAGGGTTTCACCCTGTTGCCCAGGCTGGTCTTGAACTCCTGAGCTCAGGCAATCTGCCCGCCTTGGCCTCCCAAAGTACTAGGATTACAGGTGTGAGCCACCGAGCCTGGCTCATGTTTTTTAAAATTTAGGTGAAGCGGCTGGGCGTGGTGGCTCACACCTGTAATTCCAGCACTTTGGGAGGCCAAGGCAGTGGATCACATGAGGTCAGGAGTTTGAGACCAGCCTAATCAACATGGCAAAACCCCATCTCTACTAAAAAATACAAAAATTAGTCAGATGTGGTGGTGCATGCCTGTAATCCCAGCTACTCAGGAAGCTGAGGCAGGAGGATCACTCAAGCCCAGGAGGTTGAGGCTGCAGTGAGCTATGATCATACTACTGCACTCCAGCCTGGGCAACATAGCAAGACCCTGGCTCTACTAAAAATAAAAAATTAGCTGGGCGTGGTGGTGCCTGCAGTCAGAGCTACTTGGGAGGCTGAGGTGGGAGAATCGCTTAAGCCCAAGAGTTCGAGCTATGGACACGCCACTGCACTACAGCCTGGGTGACAGCAACATCTTGTCTCTGAAAGAGATAAAGAATTAAGCAGGGCGCGGTGGCTCAAGCCTGTAATCCCAGCACTTTGGGAGGCCGAGGCAGGTGGATCACGAGGTCAAGAGATCGAGACCATCCTGGTCAACATGGTGAAACCCCGTCTCTACTAAAACTACAAAAAATTAGCTGGGCATGGTGGTGCGTGCCTGTAATCCCAGCTACTCAGGAGGCTGAGGCAGGAGAATTGCCTGAACCCAGGAGGCGGAGGTTGCGGTGAGCCGAGATCGCGCCATTGCACTCCAGCCTGGGTAACAAGAGCGAAACTCCGTCTAAAAAAAAAAAAAAAAAAAAAAAATGAGATAAAGAATTGATCGAGGCGGCAGGAGTAGCTCCATGTTTAGGAAAATCTAGCCAGGCGCAGTGGCTCATGCCTGTAATCCCAGCATTTTGGGAGGCCGAGGCAGGCGGAACACCTAAGACCAGGAGTTCAAGACTGTCCTGGCCCACCTGATGAAACCTTGTCTCTATCAAAAATATAAGAAGTTAGCCATGAATGGTAGTGGGCACCTGTAATCCCAGCTACTCAGGAGGCCAAGGCAGGAGAATTGCTTGAACCCGGGAGGTGGAGGTTGTAGTGAGCCAAGATCACACCACTGCACTCCAGCCTGGGTGACAGAACACGACTCCAATCTCAAAAAAAAAAAAAAAAAAAAAAAACGAAGGAAAAAGCCCTGGGCTGGGGCCAGCCCTTGGTATGGGCCCACTGCACCCCTGACGGAGACATGGCCTGGGGTGCAGCCCGGCCCTGGGCTCAGTTTCCATTCTGAGGCTCTACTTCTGGGTGACCTCTGATTGCCTGTTGTCAGTTCTGGGCAGGGTGAAGATCAAGGGGGAATCATGACTATTGGAAGCTACCCAGGTCCCCGAACCTTCATGGGAAGACCAAAGTCCCAGGGGGACCTGAGGCCACCTGGCTATTTCTGTGAATGACCAACAAGGGCCTGGTGAGAAGGCCCTTCAGTCTGGCTTGTGACCCCAGGGCAGGCACTGAGTAACCCCTTTTTCCCACATCATTCTGCTCTCCATAGGGTGGGTTCCTCAAAGTCCTCTTAGGGATGGTTAGGAGCGTCTACGTCTTCAGGCTGGGGGGGCCATGAGATAAGGAGGTTGAAAACTTAATCAGGTGGATGGATGACAAAAAGGTCACTCCCGCCAGGCGCGAGGGGGGCTCATGCCTGTAATCCCAGCACTTTGGGAGCCCAAGGAGGGCAGATCATGAGGTCAGGAGTTTAAGACCAGCCTGATCAACATAGTGAAACCCGGCCTCTACTAGAAATTAAAAAAAAAAAAAAAAAAGCCGGGTGTGGTGGCGTGCGCCTATAGTCCCAGCTACTAGGGAGGCTGAGGCAGAAGAATCACTTGAACCCAGGAGGTGGAGGCTGCAGTGAGTGGAGACTGTGCCACTGCACTCCAGCCTGGGCGACAGAATGAGACTCCATCTCAAAAAAAAAAAAAAAAAGGTCACTCCCTTCTCTGGGGTCACCTACCCTATATCCACCCTCATGCCCTCACTGGACCTCTTGTGAGCCCCCATCTGCCCAGTGACTCTGTTCCTCCCTAACTCAGCCCTACTCACTGACTGCACCCCTCACAACACCAAGCGCCTCCTGCACACTGAATGAAACCCTTTCTTTCTTTTCTTTATTTATTTTTTTTTGAGACAGAGTCTTGCTCTGTCACCCAGGCTGGAGTGGAGTGGTACCATCTCAGCTCACTGCAGCCTCCACCCCACAGATTCAAGTGATTCTTGTGCCTCAGCCTCCCGAGTAGGTGGGATTATAGGTGTGCACTACCATGCCCAGCTAATTTTTGTATTGTTAGTAGAGACAGGGTTTCACCATGTTGACCAGGCTGGTCTCAAACTCCTGACCTCAAGTGATCCACCTGCCTTGGCCTCCCAAAGTGCTGGGATTACAGGTGTGAGCTGCTGTGCCCGGCTTCTTTTTTTCTTTTCTTTTTTAGAGACCGAGTCTCACTCCGTCTCCCAGGCTGGAGTACAGTGGCAAGATCATAGCTCGCTGCAACCTCCAACTCCTGGGCTCAAGCAGTTCTCCTGCCCAGCTTCTGCGTAACTGGGACAACACGCATGCGCCACCATATCTGGTACGTTTTAAATGTTTTTTCTTCTTACTTTTTTTTTTTTTTTTTTTAAAGACGGGGTTTCACCATGATAGCCAGGCTGGTCTTGAATTCCTGACCTCAGATGATCCACCCACCTCGGCCTCCCAAAGTGCTAGGATTACAGGCATAAGCCACCACACCCGGCAGTTTTTTGCAGAGATGGGGGTCTCACTGTGTCACCAGGCAAGTCTCGAACTCCTGGAATCAAGTGATCCTCCTGCTTCTGCCTTCCAAAGTGCTGGGATTACCTCGCCTGGCCTGAAACCCCAACTTTCTTGGCGTTCTCCAAGAAAGTATTCTCTGAGCCCCCACCCGATGACTGCACTTCCTCACTTCCCCAAGCTCCCCTCCTCTCTCTGAATCCCACCCTGCCTTTCTCTGAACCTTCATGCCCAAACTATCCCTTTGCAGTTTCTTCCATCGCTCTGCTGAAGACCTCCGAGACCTGTCTTCTCCAGGCCTGCCCAGTCTGAAAGCCTTGAACCCTGGGAGCAGCCCCACATGCCGATCCCCTCAGCAAGGGGGCAGTGAGCTCTGGGTGGGAGGAAAATAAATCAATCCCCACCCGGGCTCGGGTCAAGGTCAGGCAGGAAGCCTCAGCCCCTCCCGCATGGAGGATGGAGCTGTGCCTAGGCAGGCCCGAGACTGGCCCCTAAAGGACGCCTTGGGGCTGTGCACCCACTTCGCCCCACTCCCAGGCCCAGATAGAGCAGTAAGCGACTGCCCCCTGGTGCCCTCCCAGAGAGAATGAACTCCTCAGGCACTGACACTGCCCCGCCCAGGTTCTGAGCCCTGCAGGACGCAAACAGAGGCAAATGACTTGGTCTTGGCTGGGCATGGTGGCTCACACCTGTAATCTCAGCACTTTGGGAGGCTGAAGCAGAAGGATCACTTGAGCCTAGGAGTGTGAGACCAGCCTGGGCAACATAGTTAGATCCCATCTCTACCAAAAAAAAAAAAAAAAGTAGGAAAAAGTAGCCGGCTGTGGTAGTGCACACCTACAGCCCCAGCTACTTAGGAGGCTGAGGCAGGAGGATTGCTTGAGCCCAAGAGCTTGAGGCTGCAATGAGCTGTGATCACACCACTGCACTCCAGGCTGGAAGACAGAGCAAGACCCTGTCTCTTATAAATAAATAAATTAAATTAAATACAAAGAGACAGGCCGGGCACAGTTCATGCCTGTAATCCCAGCACTTTGGGAGGCTGAGGCAGGTGGATAACTTGAGGTCAAGAGTTTGAGACCAGCCTGGCCAACATGGTGAAACCCTGTCTCTACTAAAAATACAAAAATTAGCCAAGTGTGATGGCAGGTACCTTTGGTTCCAGCTACTCAGGAGGCTAAGGCAGGAGAATCTCTTGAACCCGGGAGGTGGAGGTTGCAGCGAGCCGAGATCATGCCACTGCACCCTAGCCTGGGCATCAGAACAAGACTCTGTCTCAAAAAAAAAAATAATAGAGGCCAAGTCTTGAAAAACTCTGACACCTCCCCACCGCCCCTCTCCCCAGCCCCACACCCAGCATGCCTTTGCCTGACTCTTATCTGCCCCGGGCCTCCGTGTCCAAGAGCCTTCAAGCCTCCTTGAATTTCTCTCCTGGAGGACCCAGCCCACTCTCTCTGACTTGGAAGGCTCTGGCAGCCAAGGCCTGGGCCTGGGCCCCCGCCCACCCTGTCGCACCTCTGCTGCAGGGGGAGTTGATCGCTGTTTCTATTCTGGTCCTAATCGGAACTGGCATGTATTAGGAAGCACCTGCTAGCTGCCAATCACTCGTTAGCTTATTAAATCCTCTGCAACCCTACTCCACTGAGAGGCAGCACGGAATCACAGGTATGCCTGCAGGAACTCATGTACCCTGCCTGGATTCGATCCCATCTGGCCACTTACTTTTTTTTTTTTTTTTTTGAGACGGAGTTTTGCTCTTGTTGCCCAGGCTGGAATGCAGTGACATGATCTCGGCTCATTGCACCCTCTGCCTCCCGGATTCAAGCGATTCTCCTGCCTCAGCCTCCCAAGTAGCTGTGATTACAGGCATGCACCACCATGCCCAGCTAATTTTGTATTTTTAGTAGAGACAGGGTTTCTCCATGTTGATCAGGCTGGTCTCAAACTCCTGACCTCAGGTGATCGGCCCAACTCAGCCTTCCAAAGTGCTGGAACAAAAGGCGTGAACCACCGCGCCTGGCCCGGCCACTTACTTTTTAAGTGTGGGACTTTGGCCATGTTGTTAAGTCTCAGTTTCTTCATCTGCAAGATGATGTGACTATACGAATTAATACCTAAGGAGTGTTTTTTTTTTTTTTTTTTTTTTTGAAACAGGATCTTGCCCAGTCACCCAGGCTGGTGTGCATTGGCGCCATTACGACTCACTGCAGCCTTGAATTCCCGGGTTCCAGCTATCCTCTTGCCTCAGCCTCCCAAGTAGCTGGGACTACAGACATTTGTCAATATGCCTGGTTAATTTTGTAATTTTTGGTAGAGACGGGGTCATGCTATGTTGGCCAGGCTGGTCTGGAACTCCTGACCTCTGGTGATCCTCCCACCTCAGCTTCCCAAAGTGCTGGGACTACAGGCTTCAGCCCCTGCACCTGGTCACTGTGAGTCTTTAGAACACCAGCCAGAGCAAACAGTCGGCACTCTGTCACCTCTAAACATTTTTGAAGTAGGTTGTATTATTCCCATTTTACAGATATGGAAACTTACCCTCTAAAAGGCTAAATACCTTGAGAGGTTATGTCACCTAATTAGGACATGGTGGGATGAGAATCCAAATCCTGAGCTCTTAAGCTTTCGTCCCCCAACAGCCCTTTATTCAGAAAATGTGACATTGGGTCGGGCACAGTGGTTTTCACCTGTGATCCCAACACTTTGGGAGGCTGAGGCTTGAGGTCAGGTATCTGAGACTAATCTGGGCAACATAATGAGACCCTGTTTCTTTCTTTCTTTTTTTTTTTTTTTTAAAGAGACGGGGTCTCGCTATGTTGCCCAGGCTGGAGTGCAGTGGCTATTCACAGGCGCAATCTCACTACTGATCAGCACGGGAGTTTTGACCTGCTCCATGTCCGACCTGGGCTGGTTCACCCCTCCTTAGGCAACCTAGTGGTCCCCCGCTCCCGGGAGGTCACCATATTGGTGCCGAACTTAGTGTGGACACCCGATCAGCATAGTGCACTACAGCCCAGAACTCCTGGGCTCAAGTGATCCTCCCACCTCAGAGACCATGTTTCTTAAAAAAAAAAAAAAAAAAAAAAATTAAAAAAATCAGCTGGGTGTTAAGTCCCAGCTACTAGAGGCCCAGGAGTTGGGGGCTGCAGTGAGCTATAATTGCATCACTGCACTCCAGTCCAGTCTGGGCGACAGAGTGAGACCCTGTCTCTAAAAAAGAAAGAAAGAGGCCGGGCATGGTGGCTCACACCTGTAATCCCAGCCCTTTAGGAGGCGGAAGCAGGTGAATCACCTGAGATAAGGGGTCCGAGACCAGCCTGGCCAACGTGGTGAAACCCTATTCCTACTAAAAATACAAAAATTAGCCAAATGTGGTGGCATTAACCTGTAATCTCAGCTACTCAGGAGGCTGAGGCAGGAGAATCGCTTCAGCCCAGGAGGTGGAGGTTGCAGTGAGCTGAGATCGTTCCATTGCCCTCCAGCGTGGGTGACAAAAGCGAAACTCTGTCAAGAAAAGAAAAGAAAAAAAGATAGAGAAAATAGACATTGCCGAGTGACAGAATCCCACCTTTTAAACAGCAGCCACATTGGAGTTGCTTTTTAATTTCTAAATCCCCCCTTGATAGTGGATTGGGCAACTCATCTCCCCTCTCAGCCTGAGATTATACAACTCTATGTCAGGGGATGTGAAGTGGGGAGATTGGGTATCTTTAATCCATTTCTGACATCTTTCAGGACTGATGATGGGGGAAAGCCCTAGCCCTGGCTGGCCGCCGCTGTTCAATTCAAAGTTATCACCATCAGGACCGTGGGAGGGAAGGGCATTCGAGCAGAGGGCCTTGCAGGGCGCACAGGAGGCTGATGGGGCCGTAAACACCTGGGGCAGGCGGCGGCCGAGGTTGGGCAGGCAGGTTGGGACCTGGCTATGGAGGGCCTGGGATACCAAAGAGAGGCAGAGGCAGGCCTCAGTGTCCCCAGGACACCAGATCTGCCCCCTTCCTCACTGCTGCAACCATGGTGCCCAGGTATAAGGTGATGGAACCTGTCAGACCCAGGTCGCCACCAGAAACCTCCCAGCTGTTGTGTGCGTCGGGCGACAGGGAGTTTCCTCTTCTGCAATCTGCTAATAACGCAGACCTCCCAGGGCTGCTTCCAGAAGGAGGGATGTGTAGGTAAGAATGGATAGCAAAGCAGTACAGGCTGGGATAGGAGAGATCATGTCATTGTTCAGACAGGGAAACTGAAGGTCAGGCGTGGGACCAAGGACCCACCACGACCCCAAGGCTCCGCTCTTCCAAGCACGTAACAAAGGTGCAGGCTGAAGACGGAGGAGAGAGAAGCGGGTGACATTGGGAGATAAAGCTCCCAGGTGGCTGGAGGGCCGGGTTTGCAACAAATGAAGCCCTGGGGCCGCAGAGCGGGCCGATTCAGGATCAAAGACCCAGGCCCTAGCAACAGGCCGACTATTGGCGGAGCGGGGACACGCTGGCCTGTGATTGGCTCTTGCCGTGCCTGAGAGGGAGGGGGCCGCCTCCCGGAACAGGGCTGCAGACACAGCCGCGGCCCCGCCCAACCCACATCCGGGCTTCCGCGTAGTCCGGGGACCCTGGTCTCTGCGCGGTCCGAGAATCCGGTGCTTCCGTCGAGAAACCCTGGCAACAGAGGTGCGCCATTGCACACCGGGGCCAGGGACGAACGGCTCGCCGGTGCAAAGCAGCTCCCCCGGGGAGACGCCGGCAGCAAAAGGCTTCCTTGGCCCGGGGTCTGGGCGTTTGGGGAGGGGAGGTACTCAGAGGTAGGGCGGAGGATGGAGCTCCCAGATGAGTTGGAGCCGGGGGTGGCTGGGCTCGAGGGCGCTGTTGCAGTCCGGGGTCTGGAAGAGGCGGTCCCGGGGAAAGCCAGCTTCAGAGCCTGGAGGGGTCAGCAGGGGAGTGGACCGCAGGAACCCCAGGTGGGAGTAGGGAGGGGGACCCAGACCTGGGCCGGGAGGGATGCTGAATCCCCCCCGCCCAGCTCCTGGGCCTTAGCAAACCAGCATCATAGCAGCGTTCTGTAGCCCAAAGAATGGGGCAGGGGCAGCCAGACCAGTTGTGGCTGGTGCGTGCATGAATCCCTGAGGGATGGGGCCGCTGCTATTTTGCTGTGTTTTGTACTTAGCCAGTTTCATTTTGGCTCTGTCACCACTGGGCGAAAGAAATCGAAGTGCTAACATACCATGGAGAGCAATGATTATCACTCATCTTGCTGCCACCCCAGCAGCGGGCGTGGCATCTGATTGACCTTGGAGATTTGGGCGGTATTTAGGGAGATTACATGAAAAAAAAGACACCCCAAAATGCTTGCAGTCAGCTACAAGCTGCTCTGTCCTTTATACCTTTTAGTCATCCTTTATTTCCTGAATCTATCTTGTCTGTTTCTAATGTAGTCTCCTGATTTAGGGCGAGAGAGTATTTTTCACTCTTGATCTGCCCACTGTCCACACTCCTTGTCCGAGAATTTACTCAGCCAACTTAGCAGGCAAAACGCCTATAAACTATAATACTAAAAAAAAAAACCTCTCTCGGGCCGGGCATAGTGGCTCACGCCTTTAATCCCAGCACTTTGGGACGCCGAGGTGGGCAGATCACGAGGTCAGGAGTTTGAGACCAGCCTTACAAACATGGTGAAACCCCATGTCTACCAAAAATACTAAAATTAGCCGGGTGTGGTGGCGCACGCCTGTAATTCCAGCTACTCAGGAGGCTGAGACAGGAGAATCGTCTGAACCCAGGAGGTGAATGTTGCAGCGAGCCAAGATC
>NW_022437028.1:6372709-6449312 GCF_009761245.1 Sapajus apella
AAAAAAAAAAAAAAAAAAGAAAAGAAAACTAAAGTGGCATATCAAACCAATGTTGCATATTTTTATGACTACAAATAACTGCTTATAATAAAATTCAGCCAATAATACTAACTTTATTTACCTGATTTCTACAGTATCAGAATAATATATTATTACATTAAGTATTTGACAACCATATGAAATACATTCTTATTTTTTGAGACAGGGTCTCTCATTCTATCGCCCAGCCTGGAGTGCAGCGGCATGATCACAGCTCACTGCAGCCTCAACCTCCCCAGGCTCAGATGATTCTCCCACCTCTGCCTACTGAGGAGCTGGGACTAACGGCATACACCAACTGACTGGGGATGGGGAAAGAAGAAAAGTGGTTACTCCCTGTCCCAAGTCCCCACTGTTCCCTGTGTAGATGAACCACAGCATCTGTATAACATTATATTACATACAGATACCAAGGGTAGGGAGATAGAATCCAAAAAGATCTACTAAACTAAGATTGACCAACCCATGGCCCACGGGATGCATGCAGCCCAACACACATCTGTAAACTTTCTTAAAACACTGAGATTTTTGGCCGGGTGTGGTGGCTCACGCCTGTAATCTCAGCACTTTGAGAGGCCAGGGTGGGTGGATCATGAGGTCAGAAACCCTGGTCTCTACTGAAAATACAAAAATTAGCTGGGCGAGGTGGTGGGAGCCAGTAATCCCAGCTACTCGGGAGGCTGAGGCTGGAGAATCTCTTGATTTTTGGTAGGGGGGTGGGGGTGGGTGGAGGCTGCAGTGAGCTGAGATTGAGCCATTGCACTCCAGCCTGGGTGACAGACTCCGACTCAAAAAAAATTAAAAATAACAGATTTTTTGTGGGGAAAAAAAAAAAATTTAGCTCATCAATTAGTGTTAGTGTATTTTATGTGTGGCCCAAGACAATTCTTCTTCTAATGTGGCCTAGGGAAGCCAAAAGACTGGACAGCCCCGTACTAAACTCCTGGGGAATGGGGGGACTGAGCTACCAGGAGTCTTTTTCCCCCTACGTTTGAATCATTTATGTTCAGTACATTAGTACATGCCTGTAATCCCAGTACTTTGAGAGACCAAGTGGGGAGGACTGCTTGAGGCCAGGAGTTCAAGATCAGCCTGGCCAACATAACAAGACCCCATCTCTATAAAAAAAATGCTTTAAATTATAAATGGGGGTATGCTTGGCAAAACTGGATATAGTCACTAATTCAAGCAGCATCTACTCAGAGATAATTGAATCAAAACATGAACCAAATCATTCTTATTAGTTTAAGGCAGGCAATTCATTTTTTGAATGAACTGATTAGCAAATGGTTTACACTCAAATATTCCCTAAACTGATTAGCAGTGTTTTTAAAGTTAACTTTTTCCTAGACATTATTGATGCTCTGTTTTAATGCTGGAGAACAATGTTACCCGTACCAGCTGTGCCCTCAGTGTAACAGACTCAAAAGAGGGGAAGACTAGGGGTGAGCTCAGAGCAGAAGGAAGCCAGGAAAGCGATGCTCTGCTCTACCACCTCCTGTGCCTCGCCCTTCTGCAAACACTTCTGCTCCTGCATGAATAAATACAGGCACCTCGTGCACTATCTGTCATCCAGCAGACCGCTGTCACTCCTGCTGTGTCCACAAACAACTAAAAGACTGGGCTTTTCCCAGTTCCATCATTTCCTAGGCAATCTTGGGGACAAGCCACTTCATTTCTCTGGACTTTGGTTTTCTTATCTGCACAACGGGGATTTCTGCCTCTTTCATAAGGTATACAGGTATATCACACAAATAAGAAAGTCTTTTTCTCTTTTTGAGACCTGGTCTCACTCTGTTACCCAAGCTGAAGTGCTGAGGCACAATCATGGCTCACTGCAACCCTCACTCCTCAGTCTCTAGAGTAGCTGGGACTACAGGTGTGCACCATCATGCATGGCTGATTTCTACCTTTTTTTTGGGGGGGTGCAGGGGGAGCAGATAGACTTTCAAAAAGACATGGTCTCACTCTGTCGCTCAGGCTGAAGTTCAAGGCACAATCTTGGCTCATGACAACCTCCTCCCAGGCTCAAATAATTCTCATGCCTCAGCCTCCCGAGTACCTGGGATTATAGGCATATGCCACCATGCCTGGCTAATTTTTGTATTTTTAGTAAAGATGGGGTTTTGCCATGTTTGCCAGGCTGGTCTCAAACTTCTGGCCTCAAGTGATCCACCCAGCTCAGCCTCCCTAAGTGCTGGGACTACAGGTGTGAGCCACAGTGCCCAGCCTATGGCTGACTTATTTTTTTCTTTGAGACAAGGTCTTACTCTGTCTCCTCAGCTGGAGTGCAGTGGCACCAACTTAGCTCACTGCAACCTCAGCCTCCCAGGGCTTCAAGTGATCCTCCTACCTTAGCCTCCTGAGCGCCTGGGACAAAGGCACATGCCACCACACCCAGCTAATTTTTCTATTTTTCTGTAGAGACAGGGTCTTGCCATGTTGCCTAGGCTGGTTTTGAACTCCTGGCCTCAAGCAACCCACCTACCTCAGCCTCCCAAAGTGCTAGGATTATAGGTGTGGCTGCTGCATCCAGCCATCTTAAAATTTTTAGTACAGACAAGGTCTCATTATGTTGCCCAGGCTGGTCTCAAACCCCTCAGTTCAAGGGATCCTCCCGCCTTGGCCTCTCAAGAGTGCTGGGATTACAGGTGAGAGCCACTGTGCCCAGCAAAGTCTTCTTGAAAAAGGAAAATGCTACAGAAATGCAAGGAACTAGTTTTAAGAATACCCTGAATAATTTTCCTTCATTTTAGTTCTCACCACAGGGGACGTCTACGTTTCCTACCTATCGATCTCCCAGCTCATCTTCCTGTATTGAGTGTCTCTTCTCCGTTTCACCCTCTTCTCTATTTTAAGCGGAAACTGCCTTAGCTGCCTCACATCACTTCCTTTCCAAAAACCCTAGTCCCATACAGCCTGAAAAAAAAACGCTCAGACTTGGCTTTGGAAGGATCTGAGCCCTTGGGCGCTGCTGGCACCAGTGTCTGGCATACCTCCCCAAGTGTGTGGACGCTGAAGACAAGCCCCCGCAGTGCGGGCCTCATGACTGCCTCCAGTGCAAGGAGAGGCCATTGTACCGAAGGCCACAGAGATCAAGTTCTGGCCTTTCCCCTAAATCATGCTGTCCTTATTTCAAGGGCCAAGAGCTATTTAGAGCTCAAATTACCTCACCAGTCCTGGGGGGAGCGCTTCCTGCTTCAGATGAAGTCTCCCTGCAGAGCCCAGAGTGGCGATCTGTACCTATGTAAAGTCTGCCTAGTTGTCCGCAGACAAATTGGAACAAGCAGATTATGAAATGCCAGTATCACCTGTAGATACAGTAGCTCGACCACATTTGGAACACGTCCAGATGTTCTCTGCCAGTGAAAAACTAAGTTAGAGGGAAACCCTTTAGCTCTAAAAAGTCTGCTCAAAAGAAAGGTTGTTCTGAACACCTTAAATCAGAATTTTAAAAAATTATTTAACCTTTAGATCAAAATTACTTACATGAGAATTAATCTGTTATTTTTAAATTAAAATAAGAGACCCTCACCATACTAGTTTTAAAGGTGAAAAGGTAACATTTTTTTTTTTTTTTTATTTTTTGAGAGAGGGATTTCCGCTTTTTTTACCCAGGCTGGAGTGCAATGGCTCCATCTCGGCTCACCGCAACCTCCGCCCTCCTGGGTTCAGGCAATTCTCCTGCCTCAGCCTCCTGAGTAGCTGGGATTACAGGCACGCACCACCATGCCCAGCTAATTTTTTGTAGTTTTAGTAGAGACGGGGTTTCACCATGTTGACCAGGATGGTCTCGATCTCTTGACCTCGTGATCCACCCGCCTCGGCCTCCCAAAGTGCTGGGATTACAGGCTTGAGCCACCGCGCCCGGCAAAGATAACTTTTTAAAAGAAGAAAAGTTATTCTAATAGTGTCTAAAAAGATTTAATCAAGGCAGAATAACTATTCAATGTGGGAAGATATGGGATCTGTATCATTTGGGAAGGGAGGTAACATTTTTCAAAACAGTCATTAAATTTGTTGTTTTTTAAATAGAGATAGGGTCTCACTCTGTTGCCCTGGCTGGAGTACAGTGGTGAAATCACAGCTCACTGCAGTCACGCCACAAACTCCTGTGCCTCGGCCTCCAGAGAAGCTGGGACTACAGGCGCCCACCACCACACAGCTACTTGTTGTATTTTTGCAGGGACCAGGGTCTCCCTACGTTGTCCAGGCTGGTCGCAAACTCCTGAGCACAAGTGACGCTCTAGCCTTGGCCGCCCAAAGTGATGGGATTACAGGCATGAGCCATCATGCCCAGCCTTCGTCTTTAAAAAAAAAAAAGGAAAAGAAATAGGGTCTCACTCCGTTGTTCAGGCTAGAGAGAAGTGGCGAGTTCATAGCTCACTGCAGCCTCAACTCAAGCTCAGGAGATCCTCCCACCTCAGCCTCCAACCACGCCCAGTTAATAAACTGTTTCTACAAATGTGACACTTGTAAACGTGGTACCCAAATTTACTGTCATGGCTGTGGGAAAACGTAGAAGGTTTCAGCTTTTATTCCCCAGAGTTATATGTTCTGCTTAAAAACAAAATTCAAGTTTCTGCTTTCTCAACTACTACAAGCTCAAGTTCAAATTTCTTTTTTTTTTGAGAGGGAGTTTCGCTCTTGTTACCCAGGCTGGAGTGCAATGGCGCGATCTCGGCTCACCACAACCTCCGCCTCCTGGGTTCAGGCAATTCTCCTGCCTCAGCCTCCTGAGTAGCTGGGATTACAGCCACGCGCCACCATGCCCAGCTGATTTTTTGTATTTTTAGTAGAGACGGGGTTTCACCATGTTGACCAGGATGGTCTCGATCTCTTGACCTCGTGATCCACCCGCCTCGGCCTCCCAAAGTGCTGGGATTACAGGTGTGAGCCACCGAGCCCGGCCCAAGTTCAAATTTCTTTTGATTACTTAAAAGATGTTAAAGATAGCCGTAGGTAAAAAGGTTAGAAAATTCTATGATATTCTCACCAACAGTTTAAAATGCAGAACTCCCCAAATCCCAGCTGCTAAGGAATCGGATATTAATTAGTGTCAACTGTTTTCCCCGAAGAGTTGATGAGGAAAGAAACCTTTTCTACCTAAGATTAGCAACTCTTGAAATTCTTGGAAAGCTATTTAGATGACTCTCCGACCTTAAGCCACAGAGTACCAGGTCATTCACAATTTCCTTATCTACCAAAAACCTTAAATTGTAATGAATGAGCTGGGCGTAGCAGGCTTATAGGTCTATAATCCCAGCACTTTGGGAGGCTGAGGTGGGCAGATCACTTGAGGTCAGCAGCCTGGCCGACATGGTGAAACCTTGTCTCTACTAAAAATACAAAACTTAGCCAGGTGTGTAGTGTGCATGCCTGTAATCCCAGCTACTCGGGAGGCTGAGGCAGGAGAACCACTTGAACCTGGGAGGCGGAGGTTGCAATGAGCCAAGATTGCACCACTGCACTCCAGCCCGGGGGACAGAGTGATATTCAAAGAAAATAAAAGAAAAATAATGAATGCAATTTTGCATTTTTAATCTTCTTAAATAACTCCTGGGGGCTCAAGCAACCCTCCTGCCTCAACCTGGAACTACAGGTATCCACCACGTCACCCAACACATTGATTTAATAAAATGGAAAATCTCTACAAAGAACTGAAGTTCACATCCAAAAAGTAAGCCAACAGAGATGAACAGGCAGAACACACAGGACTTTGAGGGCAATGAAACTACACTGTGTGATACTCAGATGGTGCTACATCCCGCTATATACTTGTCAGAACGCACAACACCAACAGTGGGCTCTATTGCAAACTGTGGACCTGGGGTGACGATGACGATATATTCATTAACTGCAGTTTAAGTGCACCCTTCTGTCGGGGGCTGCTGAGGGAGGGAGGCTGTACCTGTGCGGGGGCAGGGGGTATACCGGAACTCCACTCAATTTTGCTGTGAACCCAGAACTGCTCTAAAAAAGTCTGGCTTTTTTTTTCCCGAGACAGAGTTTCGCTCTGTCACCGGGGCTGGAGTGTGATGGTGTGATCTTGGCTCACTGCAGCCTCCGCCTCCCCGGTTCAAGTGATTCTCCTGCCTCAGCCTCCTGAGTAGCTGAGACTACAGGCGCCCACCACCATGCCTGGCTAATTTTTGTATATTTTGTAGAGACAGGGTTTCACCATGTTTGGTCAGGCTGGTCTTGAACTCCTGAGGCTCAAGTGATCCACCCGTCTCAGCCTCCCAAAGTGCTGGGGTTACAGGCATGAACCACTGTGCCTGACCCTCTTAACTGACTAAGCTTTGCATACTTGACAGTAAAAAACCACAGCCATGAACAAGTACAACTATTTGCTGAGTCCCAGCAAATCACCAAGTCTGGAGGCAGTGTTGGGGACTCTCAACACACGTTCATTCCAGAAAACTTGATATAATACGTTCTATAAGGTCTGGTGACTAGCAAAAATATGCTTAATGGCCACTTTTATCAAATAACTAATTCATCAAGCATCCATGGACCATCTAGTATATACATCACACTGTACCGCAACGTGAAGACACAAAAAATTAGTGGGATGTACTCAAGATACTCAGTCTACATGGAGAAAATACAACTTATTCACATTAGAGTATCAGTCGCAGAGGTATTCTTAACGTAGCAAACTGCATGGAATACTTGGAGAACATTTTAATTAGGAAGTAACAACTTTAGCTGGGTTTTTTCAGCAGCAATCAATCACCCTGACTAAAAATTGTGTAGAAGGGAAACACTGACGTGAGGAAGAGAAACAGCCTCAAAGAGTCGTGAAACTTCTACACAAGGCCAAGCCAAGGTCTCAGA
This sequence comes from Sapajus apella, assembly GCF_009761245.1. Classification (NCBI taxonomy): domain Eukaryota; kingdom Metazoa; phylum Chordata; class Mammalia; order Primates; family Cebidae; genus Sapajus; species Sapajus apella. Next base: position 6,379,589 of record NW_022437028.1, read on the forward strand.
GATGAGAGAAGAGCTGGGTGAGAGCCTGGGTTTGGCTGACAGCCACCAAGTCCCACTCTACAAGGCGAGTATTACATTCACTTACAGGTGTGACTCGGAGAAATCACATGACTTTCCCCCAGAGTCACGTTATTCACACTCCACAGAGCAGAAAAAACTCTTAGCCCTCTGGCTTCAAATCTTGTGCTCCTTTCTATGCCAAGAGTCTGTGATGATGTAATTATGGCAACACCACAGAGAAAGGACTAATTTCTCTAGGACATAAAAACCTCCTGAGAACTTCTAAGATCAACCAGTAGCAGAAAAGTGGGCAAAAGGGGCAGAGAAAAGGAAAACAATAGGAAAAAATGCTCAGCCTCATTAATTACGTTAATTTTTCTCTGATCACACTGCTACAGTTTCATTGTGAAGGTGTAGGTGACAGGCACTTACCCATTTGTCATGTGCATATGACAGAATTCCAGATGGCACCAAAAATCATCTGTGTATTCACAGTGCATTTCTAGAAGGGTCTGAAAGCAAGACTGGCCGGGAAGCAGTCAAGGTTGATCAGGCTGAATTTTGTACCGATTGACTAGTAGCACCTATTCCAACAAACCTTCTCCACAATTCACCCTGTTATTCGTACCTACAATTAGAGCTTAAGGCCAACCTTGAAAAGCCAAGTTTTCGGAAAAGCTCAAAGCCAGTAATTTTATATAAACAGTGTATGGATGTATACAACAAACTCAAACCCACACTTCTTTGCTTTGGGTGTGTTTTAACTTAGTTGTATAAAAAAACGATAAGAGGCCGGGCACGGTGGCTCATGCCTGTAATCCCAGCACTTTGGGAGGCTGAGGCAGGCAGATCACCTGAGTTCAGGAGTTCGAGACCAGGCTGGTCAACACGCTGAAACCCCATCTTTACTAAAAATACAAAAATTAGTCGGGCGTGGTGAGTGCCTGTTGTCCCAGCTACTTGGGAGGCTGAGACGGGAGAATATGGCTTGAACCTAAGAGGCAGAGGTTGCAGTGAGCTGAGATTGCACCACTGCACTCTAGCCTGGGCAAAAGAGCAAGATTCCATCTCAAAAAAGGAATAGAAATAAAAATAATGATGATAATAATAATGTATAAAAATGCTAAAGATACAATGAAGAACAAAGGATATCTTTATGCAGGTCAGGAATAGTATACAGAATATATACTATACTGCTGACCCTTGGACAACACTATACAAATCCACTTATATGTGAATTTCCCTCCATCCACCTCTGCCACCCGAGACAGCAGGCCCAATCCTCCTCTCTATCCTGCTCAGCCTGTTCAACACAAAGACCATGAGGATGAGGACCTTTACAATGACCCAATTCCACTTAATGAAGAGTAAATATAGTTTCTCTTAGGCTTTTCTTAATATTTTCTTTTCTCTAGCTTACTGTATTGTAAGAATATAGTATGTAACATGTACAACATACAAAATATGGGTTAACTATTTATTGGCAAGGCTTCCAGTCAATGGTAGGTTATTAGCAGTGAAGTTTTCGGGGAGTCAAAAATTGTACATGGGGCTGGGCGCAATGGCTCACACCTGTAATGCCGGCAGTTTGGGAGGCCAAGGTGGGCAGATCACCTGAGATCAGGAGTTCGAGACCAGCCTGGCCAACATGGTGAAACTCTATCTCTACAAAATAAAAAAATTAGCCAGGCATGGTAGTGGGCACCTGTAATCCCAGCTACTTGGGAGGGTGCGGCAGGAGAACTGCTTGAACCCAGGAGACGGAGACTGCAGCGAGCTGAGATCGCGCCATCGCACTCAAGCCTGGGCAACAGAGTGAGACTCTGTCTCAAAAAAACAAAAAGCTACACAAACAAACAAAACAAAAAAATTACACATGGGACTTGACTGTGCCCTAACTGACACATTGTGCAATGGGCAACTGTATGGATCAGCCCTGTTTCACCGAACAATCAATTCTAGTACTTTTCCAGTTTATTCTCTACAAACATAATCTATGGTTTCCAAATATCACCTGTCCTTTCCCAGAGCTACAATTTACTACACTTGTGTCATATACTACCTGGACAAGACCAATGTCATTAATGCTTATGGGCATTTTTTTTTGTTCTGAATTCAATGGAACTATTTCCAGTGGTTTCATTCTTAAATGTCAGCTCTTGGTTTAGTTGTATTTTTCTCTATCATGTGAAGAAAGTATCCATCTAAGGCCGGGCGCGGTGGCTCACGCCCGTAATCCCAGCACTTTGGGAGGCCGAGGCGGGTGGATCACAAGGTTAAGAGATCAAGACCATCCTGGTCAACATGGTGAAACCCCGTCTCTATTAAAAATACAAAAAATCAGCTGGGCATGGTGGTGCGTGCCTGTAATCCCAGCTACTCAGGAGGCTGAGGCAGGAGAATTGCCTGAACCCAGGAAGCGGAGGTTGCGATGAGCCGAGATCGCACCATTGCACTCCAGCCTGGGTAACAAGAGCGAAACTCCGTCCCCCACAAAAAAAAAAAAAAAAAAAAAAAAAAAAAAAAAAAAAAAAAAAAAAGAAAGTATCCATCTAGTCCGTATTTTTCTAATCAGCTTTTTTTTTATCAGAAATGGATTTTTCAACAAAATTATAATTTCTTGCCCTCCAGACAATCATTTATGATTAAGCATCATTATTCCTAATTTAAAGGGGAAAAAAAGGCTCTGAGCTGAAGAATAGAACCCAAATACACTGGCTCCAAATCCCACATGCTATCCACTACACAAGTAGTTCTTAACCAAGGAGGGGAGGCTTTTTATAAAAATCTCTCCTCAAGCAGCCCTACCCCTTGACGATTCAGATGAGAACCATGCATATCTATTTCTCCAGGTTAAAAATTGTAGCAGTTTCTCAAAATGTTTAGTTAGCAGCATTATGACTCAGCAATTCCACTCCCAGATGTACACAAGAGAAATAAAAACATATGTCCATACAAAATTTTTTTTTTTCGAGACAGGGTCTCACTCTGTCATCAAGGCTGGAGTGCAGTGGTATGATCACGGCTCGCTGTAAACTCAACCTCTCGGTTCAAGCAATCCTTCTGCCTGAGTCTAGCCTCCCGAGTAGCTGGCATGTGCCACCATGCCTGGCTAATTTTTTAAATTTTTGTAGAGATGGGGGTCTCACTATGCTGCCGAGGCTGATCTCAAATTCCTGGCCTTAAGCAATCCTCCTGTCCCCCAGGCCTCCCAAAGTGTAGGGATTGCAGGCGTGAGCCACACCACCTGGCCCATACAAAATCTCGTACAGGGGCCAGGAGTGTTGGCTCCCGCCTGTACCTTCAGCACTTTAGGAGGCTGAATCGGGCAGATCACTTAAGGTCAGGAGTTGAAGACCAGCCTGGGCAACATGGTGAAACCCCATCTCTACTAAAAAATTTAAAAAATCAGCTAGGCGTGGTGGCTTGTACCCGTAATCCCAGCTACTCAGGAGGCTAAGGCATGAGAATCACTTGAACCCAGGAGGTGGAGGTTGTAGTGAGCCGAGATGGCATTACTGCACTCCAGCCTGGGTGACAGAGCATGACTCTTGTCTCAAAAAAAGGGGGCGGGGGCGGAGAAAAGACATCTTGTACAGGAATGTTCACAGCAACATTAGCCCTAACAGCCAAAAAAAGGTGGTAGAAACAATGCAGGTGTCCATCAAATGAGGAATGGATGAACACAATGTAATGCGACCTATACAATGGAGTATTATTTAGACAGACAAATGATGCGCTGACAGCATGCTACAGTGATGATCTCCCAGTCACGAAAGACCAAACACTGTATGATTCCAGTTATATAATATGTCCAGAATAGGCAAATCCATAGAAACAGAAAGCAGATTAGTGGTTACTTAGGGCTGGGCTGGGAGGGGAGGTGATGGAGAATGATGCCAATATAGGGTTTCTTTTTGGGCTGAGGGCATGTTCTCAAATGTGGTGAGGATGCAAGTCTGAACACACTGAAAACCATTAAACTGCACACTTTAAATGGGTGAATCGCATGGTACGTAAACTCTATCTCAATGAAGATATTTGAAAACTGCTGCCTTATACGACAGTTTATACAGTAATTTCATATATACCAGCAATTGAACATCAGCTTACTTGTTTGAAATACAAAATTCCAAATACTTGATGCTTCATGATATATGGACTTACACAGAGAAAGCTCCCTATAATGGAGGATAGACCTCTGGTTCTTACAACTTAATCCTCCTCTTGTGACCTCCTATCAACATCTAATAGTGTAATGCAGGTTGTATTTCTCAATATCCTCTTCAAAAAGGGGAACAAAAGAGCTTGTTTAGGTTTATGTGCAGGTATCAAAAAAGGACAGGAAATTTACGTGCCCTGCCATGGGTATCTGTCATTAAGAAGCATTCGATCTCACCAATATGGAGGAAAAAGTCAAAGAAGAAACACACTAAGATAACTGACGCTGAAATGAAGATAATTCACACCTTCTTCCCCAAAACTAGCACTCCCTCCCTCTTACAAACCCTGCTAGGTGAAGGACAGAAGGTCTCACCCTTCTGTGAGAAGTGGCTGAATTCCACCTTCAGAGGTTAACAAGTACTTGACTTCTTCATATTGAGGCTGCTTATTTCCCTACAACTGCCATTCAAGGTATTAAGATTTTTATTTATTAGGGGCCAGAATCCATTTTTGAAACTGGCAAGGTTGGTTCTCGTATCTAGAGTCTTCTCTAACCTTACTCACTGTTTCCATGGCCAGGCCACGCCCCTTCCCTGTCTTGATCTTCCCCTAAATGCGCTTCTGCTCATCAATACCCCTCAACCTGCTCTTTAGTGTATAGGCTTCAAACCTCTGCTGGGCTACTTTCTGAACCTATCAAACAAATTAGCGATTATTTCTAATTAATTACTAGTTTTCTCATAGATCTGATTTGGAAGTGCGGGGAGGGAGAAAGGACTTTCCCACCAAAAAATAAAACTTAAAAAATTAAGCTGCTGTCCAGACATGGTGGGTCAGGCCTGTAATCCCAGCACTTCAGGAGCCTGAGGTGGGCGGATCACCTGAGGTCAGAAGTTCAAGACCAGTGTGGCCAACATGGTGAAACCCTATCTCTACTAAAAATACAGCAACATTAGCTAGGCATGGTGGCAGGTGACTATAATCCCAGTGACTCAGGAGACTGAGGCAGGAGAATCATTTGAATCTGGGAGGCAGAGGTTACAGTGAGCCAAAATTGCACCACTGCACTCCAGCCTCGGCAACAAAGTGAAACTCTGTTTCAAAAACCAAACAACAACAACAAAAAATTAAGCTGTTGCCGGGTGTGGTGGCTCACGCCTGTAATCCCAACACTTTGGGAGGCCAAGGCAGGCAAATCATCTAAAGTCAGGAATTCAAGACGAGCCTGGCCAACACAATGAAACCCCATCTCTACTAAAAATACAAAAATTAGCCAGGCGTGGTGGCTGGCGCCTGTAATCCCAGCTACCCTGGAGGCTGAGGTAGATAATCGCTTGAACCTGGGAGGTGGAGGTTGCAGTGAGCCAAGATTGTGCCACTGCACTCCAGCCTGGGTGACAGAGCAGGACTCTGTCTCAAAAAAAAAAACCATGTTGTTACATGTAAAAGCTGTTGTATAAACATGGTGTAGTGCAGCCATTTTTAAAAATCAGCTTTAATAAGGAATCTACTGGGTAGAGGCCGGGGATGTTGCTGAACACCCTACAATGCACAGGACAGCCTCCCACATCAGTCAAGGATCACCTGCTCCCAATGTGCATGCTGTGGAAGTAGAAGAACCCTGCGGCAAGTTCTCAGTACCACGGCCAGCAAACTCCAGGCTCTTCCAGTCACACCTGTCACTGCTTCTTCACATGAATGTAATGCTCATACTCCACCCTGAGAATCTAGGCTTGCCCATTGATTCAGCACCACTCATGAATCACAGTGGTACCTTAACTCAACAGTCACTTCTGCATGTGTGCTGAATGACATCAATCTACACATGACGTACCCAGCTGAGACAGTTTTCAAAAACGGTCCTAGTAATTCCTCCCGACCCTGGCATTCCTTCCACCCACTTCCCTTCCAGTATGAATCCAGCTACTCCCATCAAGAGATAGGGTATCTACCTTCATAAGCTGAACTTGGTCACGTGACTTGCTTTTGACCAATGGAGCTTGAGCAAGCATGAGATAAGCACGGCTTGAAAAGTGCCTGTGCATTGGGACTCCCTGCTGGGACCTCCCACCACCAGGTGAAGAAGCCTGGTTTAACCCGGAGGTGAGAGACTGAGGGTGAGGGCACTGCAGTTCACCCAGCCCAGTGGAGCTGGCCTAGACCAGCTACTCAGCCAACCCACAGAATCGTGAGAATTAACAAGTATTTATTTGTAGTAGTCTGAGACAAGCAATAACTAATACTGTTTTTTACACATCCAAACTAAACTGACTTATGAAAAGCAAATCATACTCAATTCCTATTGGGATGTTAATCAAAGCCCGAGATTTATCTTTCTCTGCAAGTGTTACTGTTAAGCAACACCTGCACCAAGTGTAACGGAACAGATGAATTTGGGGGTCAAGGTACAGGACTTTAAGCATTAGGATTTTTTATTTTTTGAGACAGTCTCTCACACCAGGCTGGAATGCAGTGGTGCGATCCTCCCACCTCAGCCTCCCAAGTATCTGGGACCAGAGGTGGGTGCCACCACACCTGGTTAGTTTTTCTGTTTTTAACAGAGACAGGGTTTCACCATGTTGGCCAGGCTGGTCTTAAACTCCTGACCTCAAGTGATCAGCCTGAATCAGAATTAGGCTTGTTAAAACATTTTTAACAAGTAGGGCACATAGCATACCTCTGCAGCCCACCTAACTCTACATCAGGAAGACACCTCATCAAACGCCTTGAAAAAAATCCAGATATATTATGTTCCGGCACTCCCTTGGCTGGCAGTCAAAAACCCTATTCCAAAATTAGTTCCATCAAAATTAGTTAAAAAGGTTCCTAAACACACCCATATTGACTCCTTCAGAATAATCTCCTTCAGGTCTGATCTTCGCTTCTACAATTTCCCCTGGAATCAATGTCATGCTCACTTTAAATGGGATTATTTATCTGTGTCCAGACCTCTGGTTCCACTTCCATTATCCCAAGGCTATTCTCAAAAATGAATTATAAACATTAGTTGAACTCACCAATCAGGACGACTTACCCCAAACCACATCTTGACCTTCTGCAGAATCGTTCACTTTTAAAGTGAACTCTTGTAACCTCCCAGTCCCCACTCTTCTAAAAGACTAACTGTTGAATACCAAATACCGACCTTTCTCTCTCAGCCCCTTCCCTTCAGGCTTTATTCCTTCCCTGCAAGGTTCATCGAGACCCAGCAACTCCATTCTTTCTGCAGGTATATCATGCCTTGTCCTTCTGCTACGCCATCCCTAAAACACCCAGACCAATCCAACCACCTCCCCCTCCCACTCTCACAGCCAAGATTTAGGTGAGGGAGGGGGACACTGAGACAAGAGAACTAGAGGTTGAGGTCAATACAAATCTGGCAATGCTAGGTTGCCGCCACCTCCTCATAGAGGAACGTGACCGTTAGTTAAGCCTATCTTAAGGGCTTTGCTCCAAAAGTAGCTGCACCTATCTCTGCCTCCTTGTTGAGTGCCAACGAAAGATGCTTCTTCCCCTCCGTGGATTCCCACTGGTCATGCTATTACATTCTTATATTCTCCCTCTCCTACTCTTTCCCATCAACATACAGTGAAAGTTACGGTTTAACATAAATAAATGATGCATTTCAATCCTACCTCTTCCTGGTTCTTTCAAATTCAGGGTTCTGGAATTAAGACTACACTTGTTTCCATTTCTTCAATCTTTCATTCCCTTTGTAGTGATGACCCTACAAAGTCATCACTGTCTTCCCACCCCAGGTGTCCAGTGCTCTTAGACTTCATCTTAGGTCTGAGCTCACAGAGGCACCTAGCCCTGATGACCACTCTTTCCTGAGGCTCTCCTCCCCCTGGTTAGCCTTCACTCCTGGTCTTTCCTTCCTCACTCCAGTCACTACTTAAGCGCCCACCACTCCCTAGCGCTTCATATTGGGATACAGATGCTCCATTTTTCTCTAGGTGGCCTTTGTTCTGCATGGTTTCAACACACATGGATACAGAGAAGGCTCCCACTTGACCGTCAGTTCCACCAGCGAAGAAGATATTAAATTCTCCAGCTGTGGCCGGGCGCGGTGGCTCAAGCCTGTAATCCCAGCACTTTGGGAGGCCGAGGTGGGTGGATCACGAGGTCAAGAGATCGAGACCATCCTGGTCAATATGGTGAAACCCCGTCTCTACTAAAAATACAAAAAAAATTGGCTGGGCATGGTGGCGCGTGCCTGTAATCCCAGCTACCCAGGAGGCTGAGGCAGGAGAATTGCCTGAACCCAGGAGACGGAGGTTGCGGTGAGCCGAGATCACGCCATTGCACTCCAGCCTGGGTAACAAGAGCGAAAACTCCGTCTCAAAAAAAAAAAAAAAAAAAAAAAAAAATCCTCCAGCTGTGAGGTCAGCCTGGTTATTGGTAGATCCTAAATGTTTCTTTGCTTACACTGTGCCGGGCACTGTTCTAAATAAATGTCCTTCATATTGACCTGCAGCCAAGTTAATTTGCCTTCACTTAAGTGTTTCCTCAAACTCAGTGTAACAACTGAACTCATCTTTTCCACCATTTTCTCCTCCTCTTTCTTCTTCTATCTCCGGCCACCCATTTCTCGCTCTCCCATCTGCCCTTGCCGTTGTTGTCCAGGTCCCTTAAGACTAGACCTGACCATCTTCATCAGCCTCCCCTTGCTCTGCCTCACCGTCTACTCGGTTTCCACACTGCTGCCTGGGATCTCTCCAGACCAAAAATTAGATTATAGTCCTCTTCAGCCTAAAGAGGCTCACCATGGCTTAAGGAGGAACAAACTCCAGAAGGCCCTTCATGAGCTGGCTCCCGTTAACCTCTTTCAACTCATTTCTTGCTACTCCCTCATACGCATACCACCACAGCATTCCCTGAATGCCACCAACAGGGAATACGCAAATCCCGCCATCGCCACCGATTCTCCTTTCCCATCCTGAAACTAAGCATCCTATACCCTCTGCCTGCCTATTCTTTCCTCTAACCTCTCCCCCTCACTCAAGCCCTCAAACCACAGAGTTTAGGGATCACTTCTTCGAGGAAACCCTCCCTGATGATCAGTGTGAACTCGCCATCCATCTCCAGTTCCACAGCACTCTGGGCTTACCTCAATTTATTTTGTGGAATCGAGATCCCCATAGATGTTCAATAGCACTCCCATCACAACCATATCTTTCCTAGGATTTCAGATCAGTGTCATTCATTACTTCCCCCTGCCTAAAATGTCTACAAAATATTCAAAGGCTTACATTCAAATACTCAGCTGTCTGCCATGGTGGCTCACGCCTGTAATCCCAGCACTTTGGGAGGCCAAAGCAGGTGGATCACCTGAGGTTAGGAGTTTGACACCAGCCTGACCAACTTGGCGAAACCCTGTCTCTACTAAAAATACAAAAAAATTAGCTGGGTGTGGCGATGCACGCTGCTCAGGAGGCTGAGGCAGGAAAATTGCTTGAACCTGGGAGGCGGAGGATGCAGTGAACTGAGATCGCGCCATTGCACGCTAGCCTGGGCAGTAAGAGGGAAAATCCGTCTCAAAAAACAACAACAAAAAACACTGAAATGTCTACAAAAATGTCTTATACACAATATAAAAAACTAGCATCTCTTTTCTTTCTTTGATCTTCACCCAAATCCTCAAAACATGTTTCAAACTCCAGTTTGCAAATTCCACATAAAACTGTATTATTCTGGTTTTTATTTTCTGTACAAAAGGTTTTCTGTTCCTCCCAGATCTATTTCTTTTGAGTGATGTATCTGCTTCCATTCAGTTCTGAGCAGCATCCTCATGCCTCCTGGCAATATCTCTCAGACTCCAACAGCAAAACTACAGCACTTACCTCATGTTAAAAATCTCACCAGGCATGGTGGCTCACACCTGCAATCCCAGCAGTTTAGGAGGCAGAGGCAGGTGGATCACTTGAGGCCAGGAGCTCGAGACCAGCCTGGCCACCATGGTGAAACCCTGTCTCTACTAAAAATACAAAAAGTAGCTGTGCATAGTGGCGCACGCCTATAATTCCAGCTACTTAGGAGGCTGAGGCTGGATAATCACTTGAACCCGAGAGGCGGAGGTTTCAGTGAGCCAGTCGCACCACTGCACTCCAGCCTGGGCAACAGAGCCAGACTCTGTCTCAAACAAAAACAAACAAAAAAATCTGAAGCTCTCCTTTGTTAAATAATATTTTAAAAACATACTGCAATCATGGTTATGTTTTCTAAAAGAAACCGGATTACACTTGTATTGAGTAATATATCTTGCAACTGTCCTGAAGGAAATGTGTTCTTCTATATTTCAACCTAGATGACAAACCACCACCTCAAGGTTAACCAATGGAAAAAGTATTAAATATGCAGCAGTTTAAACGGATTTCCATGGTTCTGCAAGCAATGGAACATATGCTAAAATTAATTAAGAGATCAACTGAGACCACGGCTGGTATCCACTTTACCCATGACCTTTTTCTAGGAACAAAAAAACTTAAAACAAGAGCCTTAGACTTTTTTTTTTTTTTTTGACAGAGTCCATGGCCCAGGTTGGAGTGCGGTGGCACAATTTCAGCTCACTGTAGCCTCTGTCTCCCTGGTTCAAGTGATTCTCATGCCTCAGACTCTGAGCGGCTGGGATTATAGGCACATGCCACCATGCCTGCTACTTTTTGTATTTTTTGTCGAGACGGGGCTTCACCATGTCAGCGAGGCTGGTCTCAAACTCCTGATGTCAAGTCATCTGCTCACCTCAGCCCCCCACAAAGTGCTAGGATTACAAACCAAGAGCCTTAGACTTTGAAAAAGAAAAATTTTAAGGCAAATTAAACATTTCCACCTTTAAAATTGGAAGACCACCACTTTATAAAACTGTTGTGAAATTAAATGGGAAAGTATATAAAAATGCTTCCCAAAGTAAACGTCAGTAAACGTCAAACTATGTTACAACATTTCATCTAACAGTGTGTAATTTTAAAAATCCCAGCAACTTTGGGAGGCTGAGGTGGGCAGATCATAAGGTCAAGAGTTGAAGACCAGTCTGCCCAATATAGTGAAACCCTGCCTCTACTAAAAATACAAAAATTAGCTGGGCATGGTGGTATATACCTGTACTCCCAGCTACTCAGAAGGCTGAGGCAGGAGAACTGCTTGAACCCGGGAGGTGGAGGTTGTGGTGAGCCGAGATCGCACCACTGTACTCCAGCCTGGGCAACAGAGACTCCATCTCAAAAAAAAAAAAAAAACTTCTGTCTTCCCAAAAAGATTTTAGTCAGTGCATAAATTTAGAGAACAAATGTAAAAAAATTCATACTAAAAAGTACCCTAAGTTTTCCATTGCGGTCCAGATGCTCAGCTTAACTCAACAACATCTCAGAATTGCAACTGCTCAGTAAAGAATGGTACTGATTTAAATTTTTACAATAGATATAAACACTTGCTAAAGTTTTGGTCATTGTTAACACACACACACACACAGATGATGAACAAAGAAACCTAAGATCAAAATGCAACAGGTTACCATAAAATGAAAATAAGTAGTAGTTATAATTCACTCAGAAAGTGTTTTTGAGAATCTATACGCCACAGCTCTAAATAGACGTCGGTAGAAACATATTCCATGTAAGTTTTTAAAATTTAACCTGTTAGATAGCTCCGTTTGAAATTTTGCCATATTGGTTTTCCTTCCTCAATAAATACATCAAGTTCCAAAAATCTGAAGTCTTTTTCTACACAACCAGCAAACAATGAAAAACAAAAATACAAGGCAGGTGGATCACTTAAGGTCAGGAGTTTGAGACCAGCCTGACTAACACGGTGAAAGCTGGTCTCTATTAAAAATACAAAAAATAGCTGGGTGTGATGGTGTGTGCTGTAATCCCAGCTACTCCGGAGGCTGAGGCAGGAGAATCACTTGAACTCAGGAGGCAGAGGTTGTAGTGAGCCGAGATCATGCCACCACTGCACTCCAGCCTGGATGACAGAGTAAGACTCCATCTCAAAAAAAAAAAAAAAAAAAAAAAAAATCAATAAATCAGTAGCATACTCACCTAAACATCATTAAATTGGTCAGCTCCACACTTTTTTCCTTTTCTTAAATACAGAGATGGGGGTCTCACTAAGTTGCCCAGGCTGGTCTCAAAAATCCTGGGCTCAAGCAATCCTGCCTCAGTCTCCCAAAGTGCTGGGATTACAGGGAGAGCCACTGTGCTCAGACTAATTCCACACTTCTGAACATAGATTCAAACTCAGGCTATCTTGGCCTAGACAGTGTATATTTTATTCATATATACGTATATATATATATACACACACAAATACAAACACACACAGAGATACATACACAAACATACACATAGTCATATAGTATACTGCCTTTTTTAAGGCAAAAACTATTTTTTAAGTGCTTGGCAAGCAACAAGGGCAAACAAAAGCAACATCAGTTGACTCACATAGTCCCCAACAAATCAACTGGATGTTAGCTCTTTTATCAGACTAGTGATAATGCCCAAAACTGATAGAACTGCTATTTAAAAAAGAAAAAGAAAAAAAGGCAGCAAGAAAGGGGGCCAGAAGAGTCCTGTAATGACAGCAGGATTCTTTCCATAACCCACAGGTGTCACACCGTCTTTTCCCAACCCACTCATGACCCAAAGCTGATGGGAGGCCAGGCTCGGGTGTCAACTAAAGGGAAATCCTTCTCTTAACATCGGGGAAAAATGAGGTTACCTGCCATCAAGATTAAATGCTTTAAGCAAGAAACTACACTTGAGGTTGCCAAATGTGAATATAAAGAGATTCTGCTTGTAATTTCAGCATCTGTGGTAAACAAGGGGTAATTTTATATAGATAAAAAGCCATGGCCAGGCCCAGTGGCTCACACCTGTGACCCCAGCACTCAGAGGCTGAGACAGGTGGAATACCTGAGTTGCGAGTTTGAGACCAGCCTGGCCAAAATGGAGAAACCCTGTCTCTACTAAAAATACAAAAATTAGCTAGGCATGATGGTGGATACCTATAATCCCAGCTGCTCAGAAGCTGAGGCAAGAGAATCGCTTGAACCCAGGATGGCAAGGTTGCAATGTGCCAAGATTGAACCACTGCACTCCAGTCTGGGTGACAGAGCGAGACTCTGTCTCCCAAAAGCCATCTTCCAAATTGATAAATAATCCCTGAGGAGGCCAGAAAAGCAAGAAAATAGAGATAAAGGATTGGCCGATATGCTGAAAAATGGTGAAGCTGAGTGTATGGGGGCTCCTGTATTATTTGCCTTTATTTTGTATGTTTGAAAGTTTCCATTAGTCAAAGGGGAAAAAAAAGGGAGTCACTCCAAAGAAGCATAAGGGAGATGGGCCTTGGCTCAAATAAGCCAGCACTCAAGCCTACCCCAGCTTCAACCTCATCGTTCTTCCTAGAGGATAAAGGGTGATGGATGCCTTTTTAATTATGAAACGTGTACGTAATACCTATTCAAACAAATTTTTCAAACTTTTGAAAAAGAATACCCTGTACTAGTGAGGACCTTAAACATTATTCTTAGCTGGTTTTCCAGCAATTCCGCTCTTGGGTCTATCTTAACATACGAACCGTGCCTGAAAGACACCAGATGCTCCTTGAGGTACAATTTGTTTATAGGGACGTGACCCCATCATAAGTGGAGGAGCTTACTGAATGCCTACCGCTTTTGCACCATGGTAAAGTCGAAAAATCATCAGGTTAAGGCTGATTGTGGTGGCTCACGCCTGCAATCCCAGCACTTTGGGAGGCCAACGAGGGCAGACCACTTGAGGCCAAGAGTTGGAGACCAGCCTGGCCAACATGGGGAAACCCCATTTCTACTAAAAATACAAAAATTAGCCGGGCACGGTGGTATGCAACTGTAATTTCAGCTACTTGGGAGGCTGAGGCAGGAGAATCACTGGAACTCAGGGGGCAGAGGTGATAATGAGCTGAGAATGCATCACTGCACTCCAGCCTGGGCAACAGAGCAAGACTCAAAAAAAAGAAAAAAAAAGAAAGAAAGAAAGAAAAGAAAAGAAAAATCGTTAAGTTCAACCATCTCAAATCAGGGACCACCTATACCCACATCAATATTATTTACAAATGTAAATCTGGAAACAGCCTAAATGCTAAGTAAAAAAATAATTAGGCCGGGCACGGTGGCTCAAGCCTGTAATCCCAGCACTTTGGGAGGCCGAGGTGGGTGGATCATGAGGTCAAGAGATCGAGACCATCCTGGTCAACATGGTGAAACCCCGTCTCTACTAAAATTACAAAAATTCAGCTGGGCATGGTGGCATGTGCCTGTAATCCCAGCTACTCAGGAGGCTGAGGCAGGAGAATTGCCTGAACCCAGGAGGCGGAGGTTGCGGTGAGCCAAGATCGCGCCATTGCACTCCAGCTTGGGTAACAAGAGCGAAACTCCGTCTCAAAAAAAAATAATAATAATAATTAAATTATGACATATCCACAGGATTATTCAGCTACTGAAAATAACAACACAGTATCACTGAAATGATGTCATGTGAAAGGTGCAAAAGAATATAAACTGTAGAAAAAGGCACAATGATATCCCTGCATGTGAATTATGGTGATCATTCTTGTCATTTTCCCCGGAAATTTTCAATCTAGTAGGAAAAATAACTTTCAGCCTTAACTTCTATGACACAGATACAAGGCCCTATTAGGGTATGGTTTGAAAACAATAACATCTATCCTCTATAGCAGGGGTCCCCAATGGGTCCGTGGCCTGTGAGGAACCCGGCTGCAGAGCAGGAGGCCTGTCACTCCCCATTGCTAGAATTACCACCTGAGCTCTGCCTCCTGTCAAATCAGCAGAGGCATCAGATTCTGCAATTAGTGCCAACCCTACCATGAACTGCGCATGCGTGGGATCTAGCCTGCCCGCTCCTTATGAGACTCTAATGCCCGATGATCTGTCACTGTCTCCCATCACCCCCAGATGGGACCATCTAATTATGGGAAAACAAGCTCATGGCTCCCACTGATTCTACATGACAGTGAGTTATATAACTATTTTATTACATATTACAATGTAGCAATGACAAAGTGCACAATAAATGTAATGTGCTTGATTCATCCCCAAACTATTCCCCCTCAGTCCCCACCCAGTCCATGGAAAAACTGTCTTCCTTGAAACTGGACCCTGGTGCCAAAAAGGCTGGGGACCACTGCTTTATAGCCTACCCAGGCCAGATAGGCCCTTACATTAAAACATACTGCCAATGGATATGGAGTCATCTGCACGGCTACTAACCATGCTGTACCTCCACTGCAAAGACAAGCAACGGCTTCATGTCTCATTGCTACTAAAGGAGTCCTTACTGTACAGAAACAGTCCAAAATTCAAGCTGATTCCTACAATCTTAAAGAACCAGCACCACAGGCAACTTTGTTTCCCAGGTCTGGGTTTTTTAAAATATGGTAGCTTAAGAGTCATGAGTAATTCCTTTTAGATAGCTCAAGAAATGTAAATCGTCTCTATGGCTTCAAAAGAAACCTGGCTTTTTAATGCCTTCCCCTCGCTCCCTTAGCCATTTCTGACTTTCCTGCCCACGGCAGCTGCTCTTTATACTCAACTTGCGGCAGGTTGGGGGTGGATCAGCAACTCCTCTTCAGCTACTATCATTACATGTTCAGCTGGCCACTGCTATCACTGTCATACTCCCAGCTTGGAAACCCCTGCTCGGAGGAAAACTGGGTACTTGGGTCCCACTTACCAAGATGGGCTTTAGATCTCTCCAAAGACAGGTACCCTTCCAAAGGTTAAGAAGACCAAGAGTTTACCTGGAATAATTTTACTGTTTTAATGTTAAAAATCTACATATGTAAGAACACTCTCTTTCATATTTATTCACAACCAAAAAAATTTTTCTTTTTTTTTGAGATGGAGTCTCGCACGTCACCCAGACTGGAGTGCAGTGGTGCGATCTCAGCTCGCTGCAACCTCTGCCTCCCGGGTGCAAGCGATCTACTTCAGCCTCTCCAGTAGCTGGGATTACAGGCATGCGACACCACACCCAGTTAATTTTTGTATCTTTAATAGAGATGGGGTTTCACCATGTTGGGCAGGCTGGTCTTGAACTCCTGACTTCAAGTGATCCGCCTACCTCCGCCTCCCAAAATGCTGGGATTATAAGCATGAGTTACTACACCTGGCCCACAACCAAAACTTATGCCATGTAGCACATATTAGTAGTATTTAACTCAGGTTAAAAAAAAAAAAAATCTGTAGGACACACACTTAACAAGTGAAATGTAGGCAGCAATTTAGCTAAGACTTCACCAGTTCTTACACAGAAAAAAAAGACGCACGCACATGGTCTTTTAAGATTTACAATTTTTATTTTTTTCTACAAAATCATGGCAGCAAACCAATTATTCATAACCATTTACCTTAAAACTAAAGCTTTCTTTGGGAAATATTTTTCTTTTTTTTGAGATAGAGTCTTCCTCTCTCACCCAAGGCTGGAGTGCAGTGGCAGATCTCAGCTCCCTGCAAACCTCCACCTCCCGCATTCAAGCGATTCTCCTGCCTCAGCCTCCCGAGTAGCTGGGATTACAGGCACGTGCCACCGCTCCCAGCTAATTTTTGGTATTTTTAGTAGAAACAGGTTTTCACCATGTTGGCCAGGCTGGACTCGAACTCCTGACCTCAGGTGATCCATCTGCCTCAGCCTCCCAAAGTGCTGGGATTACAGGCACACGCCACCACAGCCCAGCTAATTTTTTTTTTTTTTTTTTAACTTTAGTAGAGACGGGTTTTCACCATGTTGGCCAGGCTGGTCTTGAACTCCTGACCTCATGATCTGCCCACCTCGGACTCCCAAAGTGCTGGGATTATAGGCATGAGCCACCACGCCCGGCCCAGGAAATTTTTAAAATCAGTTTTCATGTAACTAATTTTCTACCACTCAAATTCATAAATTCATTTAGCAAAATATCAACATTTTCAAGATTTCCACAAATGCCAATTTTAAGTAAAATAATATGGTTCGGTAGTTAATTAAAATGATAGCTGACACCTAAAATGGAATTTGGGGAAGAAAACAGAAAAATAATTCTGAGAGGAGAGGCCGGCTGTAAGGCAGCTGGTATTGGTAGCCTTTATAGAAAGGCAACATTTAGCTGACTCCTAATTACAGACTAGGCTGGGTGTGGTGGCTCACACCTGTAATCCCAGCACTTTGGGAAGGCAAGACAGGCAGACTGCTTGAGTCGAGGAGCTCAAGACCAGCCTGGACAACATGGTGACACCCCATCTCTACAAAAAAAAATACAAAAAATTAGCCAGGTGTGGTGGCATACACCTGTAGTGCCAGCTACTTGGGTGGCTGGGGCTGGAGGTGAGGTCGAGGCTGCAGTAACCCATGCTCCAGCCTCAGTGACACAGTGAGATCCTGTCTCAAAAAAAAATAAAATCAAGTAACCAAAGGCACACATAATTATAGACTGGAATTATCTGCTAAAACACTAAGTAGCTTTAAAAAGGCAAAGAAAAGATAATGTTTTATATCACTTAAAAGTGATATTTCTGTTTGACTATTAAACATAGAACGTGGTCCTTGAGGCCGGGCTCAGGGGCTCACACCTGTAATCCCAGCATTTTGAGAGGCTGAGGTGGGTAGATCACCTGAGGTCAGGAGTTCAAGACTAGCCTGGCCAACATGGTGAAACCCCATCTCTACTAAAAGTACAAAAATTAGCCGCAAGTGGTGGCAGGCGCCTGTAATCAATCCCAGCTACTCAGGAGGCTGAGGCAGGAGAATCACTTGAACCCGGGAGGCAGGGGTTGCAGTGAGCCAAGATCGATCACACACTGCAGCCTGGGCAACAGAGTGAGACTCAAGTCTCAAAAAAATTAAAAAAAAAAAAAAAAAAAAAAAAGGTTAGGACTGGTGATATTGGTTGGGAGCAAGCAAAGATGGGAAAAGTAACTGTAATTCACTCCCATTCCGCTCCTGACAGCCGGAATGTACTGAATGTCTTATGCTGGCATCCCATCAGTTGAGAGCCTCATGCTCCAACAGCTCCCCAGTCTCAGCCCTGCAACGTCCTTGTTAGGAAAGTACCACCACACAGGGGGCAAATCCCTGAGAATAAAGCCAGCCATGGGGCTGAAAACGAGTCCCAGGAACACTAGCAAAATTTCCATAATCCCCAAAGAGTTAACAGTTTGCTCAGATTTCAAGTAAATTGTTCTTATTTATTTGGGTGAACATTACACGGCATTTAAGTTCCATAACTTTTTAAGTGGAAATACACCACAAACTTAGCTCAAGCTAATTCCCTTTTTTCCAGTTCAGACGCTTGAAAATGAAGACAAAGGGACAGACAATTATCGCTGGCTGTGAGCTGTTGTGGGCACTCCATTATCGACACATTCCTGAATCGGTAATGGCATGCTGAATTCCAGCCGGCTGTAGTCCAGACCGGCATCACTTTTTAAAAATAACCACTTTCTCATTTCTTGAACACAGGTGATGGCAGCACAGCACTGTGAATGTACCCAATGCCACTCGACCGCACACTTGACATTTTACGTGACCATGTTCAAGTTATGTTATGCGACTTTTACCGATGAAAACACAATTGTTTTCTCCACTCTTTTCAATAATCTAGAGATTGGCTTAATAAATAAGGCTTCCCTGAGTACAAGAGATGAAATCCTAACCAAGGTCTGCAGTTAATCCAGGACTGCAGTAAGGATGAGCATTTACCGCCATGTTGTATCTCAGCAGAATTCAAAAAACACATAGGAGATTTCCAAAATTATCAGAGAAAGCACTTAACATCCGCTTCAGTTACTGTGAAGGCTAACACATGAGAAGCAAGCTGTATGATCTGTATTCTTCCCAACCCCAAGAAGAGAACAATTCAAGCCACATGACTTAGAATAATGGTTGGCAGAACTCCACCTCTGAAGAGTCTACAGAGGTTCCATTACTCCATTAGTGATAATGGTTATTGATCTGGCCTCCTGGAAGAGCTAGTGGGAAAATGGAATGTTTAAGATAGTAAGAATTTTAAAGTCCATTGATCCCACTAGGAAAGACTTAGAAAAACTGCGATAGCCTTTTGCCATCTTTGCCCTCCCACCCCTTGCTGAATTAAACTGCTTAACCCAGTAACTTCAACAAAATTAGTAGCCCTGAACTTTCCCCCACCCCCAAGTACCAGTAGCCTACTTAAAATATTAACTTCTCAAGAGACTATTAAAAGCCAAAGGACAAGACAGTATTGTCTCACATCTAACATGTAGGAGGAACCAGCTAGATGTTCACTCTCCTTCAATGTAAGACTAAATGTCTCTTAAAAGGCCTAACGTTCCTATTTCCTTCCTTTCAAAATACTGCACAATAGAGTATTTCTGTCCTGGTTACCCACGTAGAACTATCATTCTACACAGATCCCAATAGTCTTAGTACTAGGATAATTTCATTAAATGCAAATACATTTTAATCCTTCTATCAACAGGATGATTTTTGGCCTTAAAGGAGAGCTCACTTGAATGGTAAGACTGGGTTCTTTCTCTGCAGTTTCCAAAATTCTCCATGATGACTTTTATAAACAGGAAGAAAATGTCTTAGGTAGTTGCCATTTTGGAACACCTACTACATTTCTTATCAAATCAGCACAACTTTTCAAGTATTGTCCCATTTTACAGATGAGGAAAATGAGGCACAGAGACTATTTCCTTAAAGCCACAGGAAGCAGATTTGAAAAAAGATTTTTATTTTACAGACTGTTCTTTCCTGCATACTGGAAAGGAGCAGAAGCACAAATCTAGAAAAAAAACAAACTTCCCAAACCTTGACTTAAAAGGCTTTGTAACGGGTTGTCATTCCCTAATAGTAACTGAAAATGACTCAGTAGGAAGTCATTTTTTTAAGATTTTTATTAAAATCTGCCAAACTATCTGCAAAAAAACTCGAGGATACATCCTATCTCTGTACTGTTATCATAAAATATATTCTTGCTTAAAATTTCTACTTTTATTCTATCACTGCCTAGTATTCTAAATAAGTGAGATGAATGTTTAAAAATATAAAAAAAGCATCTTATAAACTTTTGTGAGAAAGCAGCAATAGGGGGAACAAGGCCTGGCTAGAGGTCACATATCTGCATGTCTAAGGGTAAATGAAATCCTTATTTTTTGGACTAATTCTTTTCTGGTGGAATATGAAGTGCTCGATTCCACCTGGCTTCTCGGCTAATTTCTGCATTACCCTGGACAAATGCCATTTGCACACTCCCTACCAGCCCTTAGGTGCATTGCAGCCTCTGTGTCATTGTGTGTGACATCACTTGGTTGCTATGGATATAGGTGCGAGGTCACTCGCTTTCCTGTGGAACTAGAAATATGGAAAAATTAGAAGAGTCTAAATAACACGAACTGAAGGTATTTCCAATACTGATACCTATTAGCAGTGCAACTTACATCATTTGAGCATTAAAACCTTAGAAGACAGAGACCGTGACCACAGCAGCATCCCCAATTTCAGAACCAATTCTCTTCTTTAATAAAATAACAACCTTTCTTTGTGAATACGGCTGGTTTAAATATAAAGGTATCAGCATTGTCCTCTTTTGAGAACCGGTTAAGTTATTCAAGAATAGACCTGTAATATCAATAATGCTTCACTTAAAAGCTGTAACATGCAAGGTACATACACTTCAGCATCCACTTCACAATGGAGATGCATTTGAAAACCTTTGTTACATAAGGCAGGAAGTTAAATATTAAGATAGTGGGGCCCAGAAATCATTAATTAGATTAATTTTCAACCTTTCATTTCCTAATGTTCAGTACTTCCCCCTCCTCTAATATCAAACTGGTTGACAGCCCCTTAGATAAGTGTGATGTTACTGACAAAATGGTGCAATAGAGGGAGGAATCTGCAACCCAGACAAAATGCGACAACTGGAGATCAGTATTCTCTTTTCATCAGCATGAAGATGTACTCGCTTAAAAAAATAAAAGCCTCAGATGCATCTAACAACAAAAAAAATTTTTTAAAGACTTTTTCCCCTTTAACTCCTCCCAGCCTCCACCCAGTCTAGGCTCTCTGCAATATGACAAATGCAGAATCTTCTGGAATGACTTGATACTGCCTCTCACCACCGCTTTGTTTGCACTATCAGATCAGACAGAATATTTTTCCCCCAACTTATAGGAATTTCAACAGACGCGTGCCTGTATGCAAAAAAGAAACGGCATATGTCACAGATCGAACCAGTCGGCTACATTCACCACCTTTTATTTTACAGGCAATACCTACGCTTTTCGATACAAAAACATTAGGGGATAAGATGGAGATGACATGCTGAGAACGATCAATGAAAACGCTAGCGAGACAAACGTTCCCCCTTCCTAAAAGCCGGAGGACTTGCTTTGAGGGACTGGAGAAAGAGGAGCCTTTTGTTAAGAAAAACGTGAGCAAGGTGGTTTCGATTTTGCACCACAGGGCTCAGGTTTTCAAGAGACCCCCCTACACGATGTTCCTGGGAAGGTTCTCAGGGATCTGTCGGGAGAGACGGTGGGGAAGATTTTGGGGGGGCTCGGGAGGCGGAAAACCGGGAGACCTGCTGAGTGAATGGGAAAGGCGCCGCCCAGACACCAGGGAGAGAAAGAGGAACCGCATCCATGCGGTCCCCCGCCCCCACGCCCAGGCTGGGAGGAGGGGGGAAGTGGGGCACAAAGGATGCGCACGGCTCCCCGCTAGGGTCCCCTGCACCCCCAGAGCCGCGGGGGCCGGAGACCCCGCTCCCAAGTCCAGCCCCGCGGGACCCCGCCCCGGCCCGCGCCCGCGCAGGGCCTGAGAGGCACCGCCGCGGGGCCCCGGGGACGCCAGCAGAGGCCGCGTCACAGCCCGGGTTCCCGTCGCCTCTCGGGACCCTCCCAAGGCCCCTCAGTGAGCGAAACGGGGCAGTCACCCCACCATCGCGACAAGGCGATGAAGCCCCGGGCCTTCCACGCCCAGGACCGCGTCTCCGGAGGGGCAGGGAGTGGCGGGGGAGGGGAGGAGATACTCACGTTCTTCATGGCCGCGGCCATGTCGTCGTAGCGCTCCGCCTGCTCGGCCAGCCGGGCTTTCTGCACCAGTTGCTCGCGGTCCACCATCTTCGCGGAGCTGGGTCGGGCCGGAGAAAAAGAAGGACACTGGGGTGGCCTGAAGGGCTTGGAGGGCGCGGCTGGAGCCCAAGTGGCGGACAGGACCGACCCACCGAACGAGGGGCTAAGGCGGCGGCTGCGCGGAGGAGGCGGCTGGAGCTGCGACCGCGGGACCAGGCGCGAGGCGGCTGCGGCTGCTGTGCGTGCCACGATCGGACAACCCCCTGCGGCCCCGCCCACGCGGCGTGACGCAGCTAGTCCCCGCCCGCTCTCCCGCAAGCCCCGCCCAGGCCCCGCCCGGGTCGGGCCGCAGTTGGGGCTCACCGCTCCCCAACTCGGCTCACTGCGCGTCTTTCGGGCACCCTGTCCTTTCCCACTGAGCCCCCACGCTTTCTTTTATTCCCTTCACTCCTCAGTTCCCTCGCCCCAGCTTCTCCAGACGCCCCCTTATCCCTCCCCCTTGAGCCCTCAGCCACTCCAGGCCTCCGACGCGTGGGCCTCTGGGAGTTGTAGTTCAACCTGCAGGGGGCTGAGGCGTTGGGGAGACCAAGGACAGAGGGGCGGTCAAGACTACAACTCCCAGCGGACGTAGCGCGCAGGCACAGGCGGACGGGCGGGGGGTGGGGTGGGATTGGTTCGAATCCCGAGGCCGCTGGGGACCCCTGGCGGGGATCAGGGCTGCATCAGTCCCTGCGAGTGCTGATTCACCGCCCCGCCCCAAATTCTACGGGAAATTACGAGAGGAGGGGGCAGGGGCCTCAGTCCTAGACCCTGTTTCCGAGATCACGTAGTAGATTGTGGTGTGGGAAGGACAGCAGGCGCGTCCTTTGCAGATCCAGACTCACAGTGTGGTGCCTGCCCGCGGGATGGCTGAATTAAGGAGCCAGACCCTGGGAACTGTCACCTCCTCCCCCAGTGAGCTTCCGCTAACACCCCCACCCCACCTTGAGGTTCTTGGGCCTGACTAGGTGAAAACAAATACCGGCTGGCCACACTGGTTGGTTTCCAGAAAGGATGCAGCTGTCTGCTGGCTGACCCTGGAGAACCCCTTCTTCCTCTCTAGGGTGGAGTACTAAAGATTCAGTTCAGCTACCAGAAGCCTACTCCTCGCCTAACTGGGCTGTGTCTAAGGCCTGGTTGTCCAGCCTTCTCTCCCCTCCTAAGACATACATACATATTGACGTCACGCTGATATAGTCTCGTTCATATGCTTCCCTTTCTTAATATTCCACATAGCTTGCAGATAACATAATTTTTTTGCTTTGTTTTGGTTTTTGTACATACAGGGGTCTAGCTTTGTTGCCCAGGCTGGTCTCGAACTCCTGGGCTCAAGCGATCCTCCTGCTTCGGCCTTCCAAAGCGCAGGGATTACAGACATGAGCGACTGTGCCTGCAGGCCCCATAGTTTTGACTGCACATTTTATTTACTTTATTCAACAATTATCTGTGAGAAGCTACTGTGTTCCAAGCCCTATTCTAAGCCACGAGGCCCAGTAGTGAGCAAAACAGACAAAAATCCCTGCCCAAGAAGATATGTAGAATATGCCAGAAGTCAATAAGAAGTAAGCTTTGGCCAGGCACGGTGGCTCACGCCTGTAATCCCAGCACTTAGGGAGGCTGAAGCAGGGTGGATGACCTGAGGTCAGGAGTTCAAGACCAGCCTGACCAACACAGTCAAACCCTGTCTCTACTAAAAGTTCAAAAATTAACCGAGCATGGTGGCAGGCGCCTATAATCCCAGCTACTCGGGAGGCTGAGGCAGGAGAGGTTGCAGTGAGCCAAGATTGCACCGCTGCACGATCTTGGATAGAGCAAGACTCCATCTAAAAAAAAAAGAAGTGACTTCTCATCTAAACCGTAAAGCAATGTTAACATATCAGAGCTGTTTGCAGACAAGGTTGCAAAGACAGCAGAAACCTTGCGTTCTCTGAGCACTAGAGAGAAAGGATTTAGTTATAAGGGTTCCTGCTTTCACAGAATTATTCCAGGGTTTATGTGCCAGGGTGATGACTTCCCACACTGTAATGGCACTGGTGACGAGTCCCTCTACAGCGAGAAATTCGATGACCAGACCTCATTCTGAAGCATACAGGTCCTGGCATCTTGCCCATGGCAGATGCTGGACCCAACACAAACGCTTTCCAGTTTTTCATCTGCACTGCCCAGACTGAGAGGTTAGATGGCAGGCATGGTGGTCTTCGGCAAGGTGAAAGAAAGCATGAATTCTGTGGAGACCATGGAGTGCTTTGGGTCCGGGAATGGCAAGACCAGCAATGGCCAGGCACAGTGTCTCATGCCTATAATCCTAGCACTTTGGGAGGCAGAGTCAGGCAGATCACTTGAGGTCAGGAGTTTGAGACCAAGCCTGGCCAACGTGGTGAAAACCCAGCTCTGCTAAAAATACAAAAATTAGCCAGGCATGGTGATGGACGCCTGTAGTCCCAGCTACTCGGGAGGCTGAAGCAGGAGAATCACTGGAACTGGAGAGGCAGAGGTTGCGGTGAGCCAAGATTGCACCATTGCACTCCAGCCTGGGCAACAAGAGCAGAACTCCATCTCAAAAAAACAACAATGAGAAAGAAGGTCACCTATTCAGGAATGTTAGGGTGAAGGGATTAAAAAAAAAAAGAAAGAAAGAAAGAAAAAAAGAAGATCACCATTGCCGACTGTGGACAACTCTAATAAAGTTGACTTGTTTTTTATCTTAACCACCAGATCATTCCCTCTGTAGCTCAGGAGAGCACCTATCCACCGTATTTGCTCCCTGTATCCTGTAATCTTTGTGCTCTTGCTACAGCACCCTTTGCATTCCATGTTTCTCTTCTTCCCTTCCACGACTGGCTAGATTGCAGAATTAAGTTTGTGATTATGAAATATAAACTAAATAACAACAAAAAAATAAGAAGTGAAAGATAGAATAAGAAACATGAAGAGTGCGTGAGACTCTGGAATGAAAGAGATCCCGTGGGGGAATATTGCCGGCTCTATGCCAGATGCTGGAGGACCCCTGTCCTGAAGGAATTCGGAGTGTGTTAAGCATTGTAAATATTTTGTTTAAAAAATAACTTCTCCCAGGCTGCAAAGGAAGAGGTTCTGAAAAGCTTCTCCAGGGAGTTTGGTAACATTTCCAACCCAGCGTTTTTTTGAGACGCAGTCTCACTCTGTTACCCAGGCTGCCATGCAGTGGCGTGATCTTGGCTCACTACAACCTCTGCCTCCTGGGTTCAACTGATTCTTCTGCCTCAGCCTCCCAAGTAGCTGGGATTACAGGCACCCACCACCACGCCCAACTACTTTTTGTATTTTCAGTAGAGATGGGGTTTCACCACGTTCTGGTGAGGCTGGTCAGGCTGGTCTCGAACTCCTGACCTCACGTGATTCACCCACCTTGGCCTCCCAAAGTGCTGGGATTACAGGCATGAGCCATGCACCCAGCCCAACCCAGCCTTTAAAGGACTGTAGGATTTGAGAGCAAGCAGAGGTACAGTTAGCAAGACTCAAAGGCAAGTTCCTCCCGGATTTATTGATTTATGTACTTATTTTTGTGAGATTGGGATCTCACTACATTGCCCAGGCTGGAGTGCAGTGGCACGATCATAGCTCACTGCAGCCTCCAATTCCTAGGCTCATGTGATCCTCCCACCTCAGCCTCCTGAGTAGCTGGGACTACAGGCATACACCACCACACCCAGAAATATTTATTGACAGGCAAACAATCTGAGGTATCTGGTGTCTAGTTGATGGGTAAGGGGCTGGGGGTAGAGTCATGGGCCAGAACGGCACTGAATGGCAGCCCCAAGAGTTAAATTTTTATTCTGAAATTAAGAGGAGGCCTGTGAGAGATTTTAACAATGGCAGAAAGTGATCAGAGTTGGATTTCGTCTTCTTCATCATCACAATTGGCTGCTCAGTGCTCAGCACAGTACCTGACACATGGTAAGTACATAGAGAGAGCATAGGAAATAAATAAATGAACGTGGCTGGGTGCGGTGGTTCATGCCTGTAGTCTACACTTCGGGAAAATGAGATGAGTGGATCACCTGAGGTCAGGAGTTTGAGACCAGCCTGGCCAACATGATGAAACCCCGTCTCTACTAAAAATACAAAAATTAGCCAGGCATGGTGGTGGTGGTGGTACATGCCTGTAGTCCCAGCCACTGGGGAGGCTAAGGCAGGAGAATTGCTCGAACCCAGGAGGCTGAGGCTACAGTGAGCCAAACTCGTACCACTGCACTCCAGCCTGGGCAACAGAGCCAGACTGCATCTCAAAAAAGAAAAAAAAAAAAAAAGAAGAAGAAAAAGAAATGAATGTGGCTATAGTCCCAGCTAGTCAGGAGGCCAAGGCAGGAGGATTACTTGAGGCCAAGAGTTCAAGACCAGCCTGGGCAACATAGCAAGACCTCATTTCTAAAAAAAAAAAAAAAAATTAAAAATTAGCTGGGTGTGGTCATCCCAGCTATTTGGAGGGCCGAGGCTTGAGCTCAGGAGTTGGAGGCTACAGTGAGCAGTGATCACGCCACTGCACTCCAGCTTGGGAGACAGAGCAAGACCCTGTCTCCAAAGAAAAAGAGAGAAAGAAAGAAATGAATGAGGGAAGAAAGGCGTGCGCTTTAGGGAGACTGTGCTGGCAGGAGGTGGAGGAGATGGACTGAGTGGGGAGAGAGTCTAGAAATAGTTTTCTCCCCCTCCTCCAACAGAAGATCTGGCCCGGACCCTCTTCTCTTACCACACCACCCAGCAAAATGTGAGCCTGCTGCTGAATAAACCCTCCCACTTCCTTCTGTCTCTTGTGTGAGTGTTCGCCAAATCATTCCTCTTCCTTTCTCTTCCTCCCTGCAGGGCCGGCCTGCGCATCCTCCGGCCTGGGCATCATTAGTCCATGGGAGTGGGCCCTGACCACCAACCTGCGTTGTCCACATGTGGCTTAAACGTGTCCATGATTCAGGGCCAAATGTTAAATCTCGGGAACTTCCTGGTCCATCTCAGGCTACCTCTCTGACCTCTCCACCTCAGTTCCTTCCCCCAACGGTCTAATGCACAAAGAAAAAAAAGAAAAAAAACAGCTCAGGCCAAATCTATTTGGGAAAAAGTAAAATAAAGCAGATGCAAAGAAAAGGGTATTTCACAGCCAAACAGGAATGATATCCGCAGCCTCCACACGGAGCCTCCCCTCCAACCGTGCAGGGGAGAGTGGGCCCTGCCTTCGTTTCCCTTTTGATTTTGCAAGGCTCTCGGCTTCCAGCTGCAGCTGCCCACAGGTCCTGGCTGTTTAGAGGGCGGCTTCAGAGGCTTGATGACATCACAAAGAGCAAATGGCTTCAGATCCTGGCTTCCTCCTCCACTGCCTGGTAGTGCAGAAAGAAACCCGAAGCAGGGACGTTAAGAGCTAGCATTCGGGCTTCTGCCTGGCCCCCGACTCTGCATGCAGGACCTGTCCCCTCTCTGGGTCTAATTTCCCCACCTTGAAAACCAGAAATTAAACTAAAAGAGCACTAAGTTTAAGCACCCAGCTGTGATGAGTCATAGTTCTAGATTCAGCATGTTCTTCTTCTGAAATGGAAGCTACTGGCATTTTTTTTTTTTTTCCTGAGATGGAGTCTCGCTCTGCCGCCCAGGCTAGAGTGCAGTGGTGCGATCTCGGCTCACTACAACCTCTGCCTTCCAGGTTCAAGTGATTCTTGTGCCTGAGCCTCCTGAATAGCTGGGATTGCAAGTGTGTGCCACCACGCCCAGCTAATTTTTTTTTTTTTTTTTTTGGTGGTGTCTTGCTTTGTCACCCAGGCTTGAGTGCAGTGGCATGATCCTGGTTCACTGCACCCTCCGCCTCCTGAGTTCAAGCGATTCTTCTGCCTCAGCTTCCCAAGTAGCTGGGATTACAGATGCCCGCCACCACACTTGGCTAATTTTTGTATTTCTAGTACAGACAGGTTTTCGCCATGTTGGCCAGGATGGCCTCAAACTCCTGACCCCAGGTGATCCACTTGTCTTGGCCTTTCAAAGTGCCGGGATTACCAGCGTGAGCCACCACACTCGGCCTCTTCCCTGTTTTATAAGACAAGGAAGTAGAGACACAGAGAGGCTATTTGATCAGCCAAAAGTCACACAGCTTCCCTGTGTCTCAGCTAACAGAGCCTGAATTCAAACACAGGCGGACCTCCTAGACTCTTAGCAGCGAAGGCACCATTTCCTGTCCAGGATCTACCCTCCTTGGCATCTGCTCAGGAAAGGAATGAACAACCTGTCGGAAGGGCACCCTGCATCCCCTTCTCCAGCACTGGAGGACATGACCTTTTAAATGCATCCCCTCTGGCTGGATTGGCGGACATACAGGCCAGCCAGGGACATGATTGTCCTACTGTTTCTGTGCAGT
This sequence comes from Sapajus apella, assembly GCF_009761245.1. Lineage (NCBI taxonomy): Eukaryota > Metazoa > Chordata > Mammalia > Primates > Cebidae > Sapajus > Sapajus apella. The sequence continues at coordinate 6,408,247 of NW_022437028.1, forward strand.
CATAAATCACCGCAGCCCCATCCCCTAGCTTCTGGCTTCATCTTGCGGCTGGAAAGCTCTCTGATGAGTGCAGAGGCAGCAGCAGCAGTATCTTCTGAGGCCAAGCAGCAATGCTCCCCGCCCTGGCCTCTGGGGACACTTCCCCGTCACTGCCTTAGCAGGCTGGCCTGCAGCAGGAGCAAAGAATGACAAGGAAATCTCTGCAGCCTGCCTCTTTTCCTGAGGATCTCCGGCCAGTGGAGGAGGCATGAGCCCAGGAGGCAGAACCCACAGGTTGAAGCCCTGACTCTGCCATTAATCTTGCTGTGTGACCTTGGGCAAATCACTTTGCCTCTCTGGGTCTCAGATTGTACATCTATAAAAAAAGAGGAACTGGGTGGATGCTTCTTAAGATCTTCTAGTTTATAGCAACAGCTTTTCAACTAACATCCCTGTCTCAGCCTCTTTCCATCCTTCCCAGTGAAAGATCCAACAAATCTTTTGTTTCCTTTTGAGACAGGGTCACGCTCTATTGCCCAGGCTGGAGTGCAGTGGTACAATCATAGCTCACTGCACGACCTCCTAGGCTCGGATGATCCTCCCGCCTCAGCCTTCAGAGGAGCTAGGAATACAGGTTCACACCACCACGCCCGGTAGAAAAAATGATTCTCCTTCTTTTTTTTTTTTTTTTTTTTTTTTGAGACAGAGTTTTGCTCTTTTTGCCCAGGCTGGAGTGCAATGGCACAATCCCGGCTCACCAAAACCTCTGCCTCCTGGGTTCAAGCGATTCTCCTGCCTCAGCCTCTCAAGTAGCTGGGATTACAGGCATGCGCCACCACACTTGGCTAACTTTTTGTATTTTTAGTAGAGACGGGGGTTTCACCATCTTGGCCAGGCTAGTCTCGAACTCCTGACCTTGCGATCTACCTGCCTAGGCCTCCCAAAGAGTTGACATTGCAGGCGTGAGGCGTGAGCCACTGCACCTGGCATTTTTTTTTTTTTTTTTTTTTTTTTTTGAGACAGTCACTCTCTTTGCCTAGTCTGGAGTTCAATGATGTGATCCTGGTTCACCACAACCTCCACCTCCTGGATTCAAGCAAATTCTCCTGCCTCAGCCTCCCAAGTAGCTGGGATTACAGGTAAGTGCCACCACGCCCGGCTAATTTTGTAATTTTAGTAGAGATGGGGGGTTCTCCATGTTTGTCAGGCTGGTCTCGAACTCCTGACCTCAGGTGATCCACCCACCTCAGCCTCCCAAAGTGTTAGGATTACAGGCGTGAGCCACCGTGCCCAGCCTCAGTCTGGGCTTTTTCAAAAGTTGTTCCTTGTGCTGGAAACTCCTTCTATGCTCACCCCCATTAGACCCATGCCTCCTCATCTTTCAGACTCAGACACTGTGAGTTGAACTAACCTTTCTTTCCTCGGTCCCCATGGGCTCTCCTGCCATGTTCTCTAGACAAGGGCCCAGACCAGCATATTACACTGAGATGTGTATGAGTCTGTCTTCCGTGGGGTCATATTCCTTGAAGACATGGGCTCAGTGTGAGCCATCTCTGATCTCCAAGCCTAGCATGGAGCCTGGTGCTCGGCAAAGTTGTGTTCAATGAAAGAGACTCTCTGCTCTAAGAAGGGAATCAGGCCAGGCACGGCACGGTGGCTCACACCTGTAACTGCAGCACTTTGGGAAGCTGAGGTGGGGGGATCACGTGACCCCAGGAGTTGGAGGCTGCATTGAGCTATGATGGTGCCACTGCACTCCAGCCTGGGCAACAGAGTGAGACTCTGTCTCAAAAAATTAAAAACAAAAAACAAAAAACAATTTTTTAAAAGGAGGACAGGTGTGGTGGCTCATGACTGTAATCCCAGCACTTTGGGAGGCCAAGGGAGGTGGATCACTTGAAGCCAGGCGTTCAAGATCAGCCTAGCCAACATGATGAAACCCCATCTCTACTAAAAATACAAAAATTAGCCAGGCGTGATGGTACACGTCTATAAACCAGCTACCTGGGGAAGCTGAGGCGGGAGAATCGCTGGAACTCAGGAGGCAAATGTTGCATTGAGCTGAGATCATGCCACTGCACTCCAGCCTGGGTGACAGAGCAAAACGCCATCTCAAAAAAAAAAAAAATTACCTTGACAAGGGATTGTGTGTCACGAAAAAAATGGGCCACTGTCTCAAAGAGACAAGCCATGTATTCTGAAGGAGAAGAGCCTGGGCTGCAACCTTCTCCCAAAACTCAGCTGTGTGAACTTAGGCCAAGTACTTTACCAATCTAGAGTTTGGGTTTCCCCACTGAATCTTAAAGAGAAATCTGTACCACGACCTTTGAATCGAACTGTGAAATGAACAGCAGTATTCTTCAACTTGGTAGAAGAGCCTGGAATGTTTTGGTACTTGGAATACTAACAGAGGACAAATAACTCATGGCGGACTCATAGTGACGGGGATGGTGGCAGCCTGTGGTTTTTCTTGTGTGTGTGCGTGTGTGCGAGTGTGTGTGTATATTGAGACAGGGTCTCCCTTTGTCACTCAGGCTAGAGTGCTGTGGTATGAACATGGCTCACTGCGGCCCTTGACCTCCCAGGCACAAGAGATTCTCACACCTCGGCCTCCCAAGTAGCTGGGACTACAGGTGTGCATCACCACTCCCAACTAATATTTTGATTTTATTTATTTATTTATTTTAGAGACAGTGTCTTGCTGTGTTGCCCAGGCTGGTTTTAAACTCCTGGCTCCAATTGATCCTTCCACCTCGGCCTCCCAGAGTACCAGAATTACAGGTGTAAGCCACCAGTGATGGCTGTTTTTGTGTTTTTAGAGGACTCCAAGTGTCAGAGAGCCCATCAATTTCAGCTCAGTTCAAGGAAGCGATTTCTTCATAAGCTGGAGCTGTCCAGCGATGGCAGGGGATTCAGGGGCAGAGACCACCACTCATGGGTGATGCTGAGCAGTGGTCCTCCGCTTAGCTGTGCATCACACCACCCCAACACTTTGAGGAAGCTGATCTAGAATAGAGTCCCAGACCCTAGACATAGTGGGTCAGAGTCTCCGGTGCTGAGACGTCTGAGGATCTGTATGTTTTCAAATCCCTCTGGAGGGTTTGTGCACCACCAGTGGTCGGCAGAAGTCACCTCAAAAAGCTCTGTCAACTCTGAAGGAGGCCAGCCTGGATTGCCTGAAAAAGAGGGAAAACAAGCGGCCGGGCGTGGTGGCTCAAGCCTGTAATCCCAGCACTTTGGGAGGCCGAGGTGGACGGATCACGAGGTCAAGAGATCGAGCCCATCCTGGCCAACACGGTGAAACCCCGTCTCTACTAAAAATACAAAAATTAGCTGGGCGTGGTGGCAGGCGCCTGTAATCCCAGCAACTCGGGAGGCTGAGGCAGGAGAATTGCCTGAACCCGGGAGGCAGAGGTTGCAGTGAGCTGAGATCACGCCACTGCATTCCAGCCTGGGGACAGAGCAAGACTCCATCTCAAAAAACAAAAAAAAAAAAAAAAAAAAAAGGAGGGAAAACAGCCAGAAGGGGTCCCAGTAGCTGGCTTGGAGGGGAGCAGGAGCTGGCAGTTTCTGGTGTTGGCCGTTCTGCCCCCAAGTCAGCCCAGCACTAATGCTTCCAGAGTGCAAATCCCACTTGGTCATGTGATAGGAACGCCAGTGCTGACACAGCAGGCAGACAGGAGCCCAGGCTGTACCGGGCAGGAGGTAGGCACAGACATTCAGCCCCAAATCCTTGCCCTGAGCCTGGGGACAGACAGGGGCAAAAGGCACCATCTCCACCCCCAGCTTCCAGCAGAATCAAGATGACTCAGAGGCGTGGACCCTGAAGTGCTTTCTAGGTTTCGGAGTCAGCCAGGTGCCCTTCCTGTCTTCCTGGAGTTTGGGATTGCTAAATTGGAAAGGACTGCGGAGAAACTCTAGTTTGCCCAGGGTGGAAATCCCTTACGCAGCACCCCATATCCTTCTTCTCAGCCCTTCCTAGCACACCTCCAGCCACAGGCAATTCACCATCTCCTGAGGTCCCCTTTCCACTGCAGAAGGGACAGCTATTCCATTCCCGGAACCTTCTGTCCGTGCTTTCTTTTTCTTTTTTTTTGAGACGGAGTCTTGCTCTGTCGCCCAGGCTGGAGTGCAGTGGCAAGATCTCAGCTCACTGCAACCTCTGCCTCCTAGGTTCAAGTGATTCTCCTGCCTCAGCCTCCTGAGTAGCTGGGATTAAAGGTGTCCGCCACCTTGCCCGGCTAATTTTTTGTATCTTTAGTAGAGATGGGGTTTCATCATGTTGGCCAGGCTGGCCCCGAACTCCCGACCTCGTTCTGTACCAAAAATACAAAAACTTAGCTGGATGTGAGATGGCGCATGACTGTGGTCTCCGCTACTCTGGAGGCTGGGGTAGGTGAATGGCTTGAGCCTGGGAGGCAGAGGTTGCAGTGAGCTGAGATCGCGCCACTGCACTTTAGGCTGAGTGACATAACAAGACTCCACCTAAAAAAAAAAAATGAAAAAGGATAATTCTCCTTCTCCCCAAGAGCTTTTTTAAATTAAAAAACATTATTTTTAACTTTTAGTAGAGGCAAGATCTGACTGTGTCGCCCAGGCTAAAGTGCAGTGGTGAGATCATAGCTCACTGCAGCCTCCAACTCCTGGGTTCAAGTGATCCTCCCACCTCAGCCTCCTGAGTTGCTGGGACTACAGGTACCACCATGCCCAGCTAACTTGTTTTGTGTAGGGTTGGGGATCTCGCTATGTTACCCAGAATGGTCTCAAACTCCTGACCTCAAGTGATCCTTCTCACCTTGGCCTCCCAAAGTGCTGCGATTACAGGCGTGAGCCTCCATGCCCAGCTTCCGGTAGCTTTTTTTTTTTTTTTTTTTGAGATGGAGTCTCACTCTGTCACCCAGGCTGGAGTACAGTGGCACGATCCCGGCTCACTGCAACCTCCGCCTCCCAGGTTCAAGTGATTCTCCTGTCTCAGCCTCCCGAGTAGCTGGGACTACAGGCATGCACCACCACACCCAGCCAATTTTTAATTTTTTTTAGTAGAGATGGGGTTTCACTCTGTTGGCCAGGCTAGCCTTGAACTCCTAGCCTCTAGCGATCCTCTTGCCTTGGCTTCCCAGTGCTGAGATTACAGGCATAAGCCACTGTACCTGGCCAGAATTTCTTCTTTTTTTGGCCTCTTTTCAGAACCAATGAAAGCAGGCCTCACAACACACAGCTTTATTTACTTAGAGACAGTCTCACCATGTTGCCCAGGCTGAAGTGTGGTGGCACAATCATAGCTCACTGCAGTCTCCAACTCCTGGGCTCAAGCAAGCCTCCTGCCTCAGCCTCCTGAGTAGCTAGGACCACAGGTGTACACCACCATGCCCAGCTGATTTTTTTTTAATTTTTTTGTAGAGATTGGGGGGCGTTCTCAATATGTTGCCCAGGCTGGTCTTGAACTCCTGGCCTGAAGTGATCCTTTTGCTTCAGCATCCCAAAAGAACTTGGATTACAGACATGAGCCACTGTGCCAGGCCACAGCTGGATTTATTTATATCCCCATCTATTGGAGGATACAGAGGGAAGTAGGTAGATGTGGGAGGGGACAGAGGGAAGAAGCAAATTACCTGCCTTCTCATGGGAATGAGGAGTGTGGTCTTAGCAAGAGACAGGGTGAGTCAGAGCCAAGGCGCTGCTGGAGAAGTTGTAGGGAGCGCAGTTGCCAGGTGGACTGCCCAAGGCTGCCACCATCCATGATGGATTCAGGAGCCCTGGACAGCAAATAGAACCCTGGAGGCCTGGTTCCAACAATGACTTGCTAAATAACCTTAAAGTAATCACTTCTTTTCTGTGGATCTCTGTCTCTCTTTTTATTTTCTTTTTCTTTTTCCTTTTTTTTTTTTTTTTTTGAGACAGAGTCTTGCTCTGTCACCCAGGCTGGAGTGCAGTGGCATAATCTGGGCTCACTGCAACCTCTGCCTCCATTTCAAGAAAAAAAAAATTTTTGGAGCCTGGGCTGGGCACAGTATAACCCCAACACTCTGGGAGGCCAAAGTGGGAAGATTGCTTAAGCCCAGGAGTTGGAGACCAGTCGGCGCAACAGAGTAAGACCCCATTTGTACAAAACAAAAAATTCAAAAACATAGCTGAGTGTGGTGATCCACACCTGTCATCCCAGCTGCTCAGGAGGCTAAGGCGGGGGGATCGCTTGAGCCTGGGAGTTGGAGACTGCAGTGAGCTATGATTGCACCACTGCACTCCAGCCTGGGTGACAGAGCAAGACCCAATCTCTTAGGAGGAAAAAAAAAAGGAAAAAAGATTTGGAGACAACTGTTTTGAACAGTATTAACGGTGAGATGAAAGAGGGAGCAGCTGATGTCGCTGGTGGCTCCAGGCAATAGGAAGGGTTCCTGAGGCTGGGAGATGCCTGGGATGGTTTAAATGCAGGAGCCTGGAGAGAGTCAGGCTGGAGGGTTGGGGCGGAGGTGGGAGGGACAGGAGGATAACTGGAAACGGGGAGGTCTGGAGCACTCGAGGAGGGGGAGGTTTGGCTGAAGTGGAAGGCAAGTGAATGAACTTCTAAGTAGAGAGCTGGCCGGTCCTCGGGAAACTGTTTCTCTGAGAAGTGTTTCTCTGAAGTCATCTGCTGAGTCATGGAGGAGGATGGGAGGAGGCTGGAGAACAGGCTGAGGGTTTCCAGGAGCCTCCGGAGAGGGTTGGGTAGCGCGCTAGGGAAGGACTGGCCATTCAAGTACCAGCTGGGCCTGGAGATCAGGCCCTGAGGGTCCCTCATGTGTGGTTTTCTCCAGGGCCCTCAGCAGCTTGGACCAGGAACTGAGAAAGTCAAGGTCGGACCACCCACAGCAAGCAGTGGTCCACTGTGGCCATGGGATCAGGGGATAGGGAGCTCAATATATCGAAGAAGTGAGTGCCAAGGTGGGGAAAGGAAAAAAGAAGGCAGTCAGAGGCTGGAGGCCTGGGAGACCCTGAAGAATAATAGGTAGAGGGGGCAACGGTGTAGAGGTGCCAGAGCATAGAGAGAGTGGAGTGTTCTGGTTCTGGGAGGTCCCCCAACCCAAGATCCACAGAAAGCTCTGAGTCATGGGGGCTGACGTGGATGTGGGCTGCGGCCCATGTTTGAGAAGGTGCACCCTGAGATGCTCTGATGGAAGAGGCCATGTACTGTGGATGCCAGAATTCCCCAGGATGAGGCAGGAGTTGGGGAAAGAGGAAAACTGCAATCAGAGACCAAAGGTTTCAGGAATCCCATCTAGGACCAGGCGGTTTGGGCAAAGGGTCGGCTCATAGAGCTGCAGAACCCAAGCTTTGAGGACAGGGGTTTGCCCAAGGCGTCTGGAAGGGACAGCACGTCAGTTGGGGCAGCCAGGGGCTTGGGCTTCCACACCTTTCCATTCTGCCTGGGACAGAGGCCCTGACATGCTCTAATTTCACTCAGCAACCTTGATCTCTGGGCAGCACATCCACCTCTGTAAGACGGGATAGTATGAGACACGGGCTTCATAATGAGGGAAGAGGAGGCCAAGGGCTTGAACAGATTGGTGCATGACAATGGGATCCCCCTGCTTTGTAATGTTTTTTTCCTTTTTTGAGACAGAGTCTTGCTCCAGGCTAGAGTGCAGTAGTATGATCTTGTCTCACTGCAACCTCCACCTCCCAAGTTTAAGCGATTCTCCTGCCTCAGCCTCCTGAGTAGCTGGGACTACAGGCGCACACCCCCCACGGCCAGCTAATTTTTGTATTTTTAGTGGAAATGGGGTTTCTCCATGTTGGCCAGGCTGGTGTCGAACTCCTGGCTTCAAGTCATCTGCCTGCCTCGACCTCCCAAAGTGCTGGGATTACAGGGATGAGCCAGTGCAGCTGGCCTGTCATTTTTTTTATGTACTGGCTCCTGCAAGCAGCTGAGGAGAGGCACCAGGAAGAACAGGGACCTCTGTGACTCCTAAGAGACTGGAAGTCCTAAGGCCATGCCTGGGATGGGAGAAAGATCAGGGAGGAAACCTTGAGGCTGACAAAACAAATAATAATAACGGAGATGAGAAAAGCGTCATGACAGAGAAACAGACGCACAGTGGTCAACACAGAGCCCCAGAGAGAGACAAGGATCCGACAGGGGGACAGACAGGAAGACAGATTGCCGGAGATGGAGACAGGGAAGCCTGGCCAGGTGCCCGAGACTCATCCTGGAAGCTGCTGGGCTAGACCCAATCCGTGGAAGATGGACGGTTGCTCTGGGGAGGTGGAGGCCACCAGGCCAGGCAGCTGGGCTGTCTCTCCCATCCACACAAGCTGCTGCAGAAAGCCCAGCGGAGTGACCCTGTTTCCCCACACACGGATTGAGCCATGCCCCGAAGGGCTTCCTCCCAGGGAAGATGAGGTCGTAGGATGCATCTGCGTTGGAAGCATGGACTCCAGTTCTCGCTGTGAGGTTTGGCAGCCACTGAACTCCTTGCAGTCTTTTTTGGTTTTGTTTCTTTTGGAGACAGAGTCTTGTTCTGTTCCCTAGGTGGACAGCATCATAGCTCACTGCAGCCTCAACCTCCTGGGCTCAAGGGATCCTCCTGCCCCGGCCTCCCCAGGTATTTATTTGATTATTTATTTCTTTTTACTTTCTGGGACAGGAGATGGATGAGGAGCAGGGGTCTCCCTGTGTTGCCCAGGCTGGTCTCAAACTCCTGGGCTCAAGAAATCCTCCCACCTTGGCCTCCCAAAGTACTGCAATGACAGGCATGAACCATTGTGCCCGGCCCACGTCTTGCAGACTTTATTCTCCTCTGTAAAATAGGAACAACTGCCCCAGTCCTCAGTGATTCAGAGCAAGTCTTCACCTGCCCCATAGAGACCTGGACCTGGGTGAGACTGGGGTATAAGGGTGTCCCTCAGGTCCAGCACGAACTTCGAGTTAACACATGCCTCCTGTACTGAGCCTTCGGGGATGGTTTCGACAGTTTCAAAATCCAGCCCAAGCAGTTTCAGCTGGGGGTGATGAGGAGTGAGACTAGGTTGTGATCCCAGCTCCAAGCACTGCATAAGTTATAAAGATCCCACTAATTAAGATCTCCTGTCCATCACCCCCTTGTCCCAATGCCACTGTACTCTAGCCTGGGTGACAGAACAAGACTCCATCTCAAAAAACAAAAAAAAAAGGCCAGGGACAGTGGCTCACACCAGTCATCCCAGCACTTTGGGTGGCAGAGGCGGGCGGATCCCGAGGTCAAGAGATCGAGACTATCCTGGCCAACATGTTGAAACCCCATCTCTACTAAAAGTACAAAAGTTAGCTGGACATGGTGGCATGCACCTGTAATGCCAGCTACTCAGGAGGCTGAGGCAGGAGAATCTCTTGAACCCGGGAGGTGGAGGTTGCAGTGAGCGGAGGTCGCGCCATGGCACTCCAGCCTGGGCGACAGGAGCGAAACGCTGTCTCAAAAACAAACTAACAAACAAACAAACATTGAGTTCCTATTAGGTGCATAAAATAATGACACACCAACAGAAGAAGTCTAGGATGCCAAGAGAAGACATGGAGGGAGCCCATCTCCCCTTCCCCAGCTACCCAAATCCAGGTCCTTCAACCCCAGCTAAATGCCTGCTCTTCCAGAAGGCTTTCCAGAACTTCTACTAGGCAGGCCCTTTTCTTCCTCCTCTGATGCCCATAACATTTCTCCTGCAAAGTCCCCCTCATGGGGTCTTATACAAAGTCTAGGAATGTATATGCATTCTATCCCACTAAGCTGTCTCCTCCTGGACACAGAGTCCACATCCTGTTCATTTTTGCATCCCACAGCAGCAGGGGATCAGAATTTGGTGGACACGTATTTGTTGTGTGTCTTTGAACCTCAAAGTAATTCAATGAATGCATACCATTGTGAGCCTCAGTTTCCTCACTTGTAAAGCGAGGACAATAATTTTCCCTTCCCAGTTGTGGCTGGCCAGGTGGGTCAGATGAGATAATGCATGCAAAGTCCCCTGGCTGGCTGGAGGCTGGTAAGCACTGCGCAGACGTGGGCTGTTACTAATAATACAGCAATCTCGAGACCAGAGCTGGACTCAGGGAGGCGGGGAGCAGGCGTCCCTCTGTCTGCAGCTTCCCCTCCTGCCTGAGAGTGATGGAAGGACTCTCTGAGCATGAAACAAACCAATGTGGGCAGCCAGGCTGCAGAGGGAACAGAAGCTGGTGAGAGCCCAGATACTCAGGTTCCAAGGCTGCTTCTAGCTCCGGATGGGTGACCTTGAGCAGATCGGTCCCTTCTCTGAGCATCCAGTTTCTGCATCTGCCAAGAAAAAATAATGATCTCTGGCTGGCTGGTAGCAAGGAGATGAGGCCAGGCCGTGGAGAGAGTAGAAACCAGCAGGAACCCCCGAGACAGTGTCCAAATATTGTGCAGTTGTGGGGTTACCGTGAGGTCTGCAGCAATCCCTTTGCAGACATCGCCCTTGCTCTTCCAAGTCCTCAATGGATCAGGCAGCAGACACTCTTCCTGGCAGACAGGACATAATTTCTGACCCAGAGTGGTGCTCAAATATTTGTTGAAAGAAAGAGAAAATAATTAGCCAGGCACGGTGGTGCACACTCGTAGTCCCAGCTGCTTGGGAGGCTGAGACAGGAGGATGGCCTGAGGCAGGAGTTGGAGGCTGCAGTGAGCTATAATCGCACCACTGTACTCCAGCCTGGATGACAGAGCAAGATCCTGTCTCTAAAAAAAGAAAAAAAAAGAGTAAGAAGACAAATGAACAAATAAACAAATGGGGCCTCAGGGAGGGAGCTGTGCTCTAATTATCCGGAGCATGACAGCCCCTTTGGACAGGTCAACATTTCATCCTCCTCTCACTGTCTCTTCCACTCCCATCAGTGTGCAGACCAGCTTCTCTCCCTGCACCATCCCAGCAGTCTCCAAACTGGATTCCCTGCTCCCATCTTGTTTCCCTACGACCTCTTCTCCACAGGATACCCAGAGTGATTACAAATTCAAATGTGGTGGGGTGCAGTGACTCACACCTGTAATCCCAGCACTTTGGGAGGCCAAGACAGGCAGATCACTTAAGGCCAGGAGTTCAAGACCAGCCTGGCCAACACAGTGAAACCCTGTCCCTACTAGTAATACAAAAAATTAGCTGGGTGTGGTGATGCAGGAAGGAGAATCACTTGGACCCGGAGGCAGAGGTTGCAGTGAGCCAATATCACACCACTGTACTCCAGCCTGGGTGACAGAGTAAGACTCCATGTCAAAAAAAAAAAAAAAAAAGCCCCAGGGCCCACTCTGGAGATCCTGCACTCTCACACCTTTGCTGGGGTGCCTCTAGGCAGCTGGTCCTGTTTGTTTTTGTTTTTGAGATAGTCTTGCTTTGTCACCAGGGGCCATGCTGGAGTACAGTGGCGGGATCTCGGCTCATTGCAATCTCACCCTCCTGGGTTCAAGCAATTCTCCTGCCTCAGCCTCCCTAGTAGCTGGGACTACAGGCGCATGCCACCACGCCCAGCTAATTTTTGTATTTTTTTGTAGAGACGGGGTTTCACCATGTTGGCCAGGATGGTCTTGATCTCTTGACCTAGTGATCTGCCCGCCTTGGCCTCCCAAAGTGCTGGGATTACAGGCGTGAGCCACCGCCTGTAATATGTCTGTGAGTATACAGGAGCCCCTCCCTTTCCAATCTTGGTTTTATTAAAAATTGGCTTAATATTTATTTATTTTTTTTTTTTGAGGCAGAGTTTCACTCTTGTTGCTCTGGCTGGAGTGCAATGGCACGATCTCAGCTCACCACAACCTCTGCCTCCTGGGTTCAAGTGATTCTCCTGCCTCAGCCTCCCAAGTAGCTGGGATTACAGGCATGTACCATCAAACCTGGCTAATTTTGTGTTCTTTAGTAGAGATGGGGTTTCTCCATGTTGGTCAGGCTGGTCTCGAACTCCTGACCTCAGGTGATCTGCCCGTCTCAGCCTTCCACAGTGCTAGGATTACAGGCGTAAGCCACCATGCCTGGCTTTTTTTTTTTTTTTTTTTTTTTTTGTAGTATTGTCATCATAGCTCACTGTAGCCTTGACCTCCAAGGCTTAAGTGATCCTTCCACCTCAGCCTCCAGAGTAGCTGGGACTACAGGCGCATACCACCAACTTGACTAATTTTGTTTATTTTTTGTAGAGATAGGGGTGCTCTCACTATATTGCCCAAGCTGGTCTTGAACTCCTGGGCTCAAGCGATCCTCCCACCTCGGCCTCCCAAAGTGCTGGGATTAGAGGCAGGAGCCACAGCACCTAGCCAAGGCTTTACAATTTTAAAGGCCTCTCTGGGTTACAAGGGTAAAGACCCCTGAAAACAAAGAGTAAATACTCCAGCCTGGCCTTAGGTGGGGAGGGGGAGAGGTTGGGGAAGATAAATGCTCTTTGTAAGTTGCGAGGGACCGCATAGACTAATAAGGTCGCCTTCACGCCAGGCTTTTGGGGGCCTTTCCTGTCTCTTCCACCCTGACCCCGCGTAGGCCGCAGGGCTCCGAGCCCAGGGCCCAGCCAGCCTGGCCTACCCAGTGGCTAGGCTCAGATGTCCCCAGAAGCCCCAAGGGTGCGGCGCGATGGGAAGATTCTAGGGGAGGAGAAGGAGGTGTGACCTACGCCCTCGGCCCCGCCCCACCATTGCCCTGCAGCTGGCTGTGATTGGCTGTGCCGGGCGCAGGCTCTCCAATCAGGAGACTGCCGTGGGGCCAGGGGTGGGGCTCCGCTCCCCACGCGGGGCGAACTCCCTCCCCGTCGTCTCCCCAGCCCCACCCCTCGCCGCTCCCCGCGGTGGCCGTGACTCAGCAGGAAGGCGAGACCCGACTGGGCCAGCCGGAAGGGCCGAGTCACTCAGCGCCCTTCCCCGTCCCCCATGTTTACGCCATCGGGGCGGGGAGATCTGTGGGCTGGGGTGGGAGTCCCAAGATCTGGTCCTTGGTCTTTGTGTGTGACCCAGAAAAACCTCCCAGGCTTCCCTGGCCTTCAGTTTCTCTTCTGTACAGAGGAGTTAACAATAAACACGTGGAGATTTGGGGATAAGACAGTAGGAGTTACAGGAAGAGCATGGAGCTTTGGAATTCCACCGTTCAGGGTGCAGATCTCAGCTGTGTGATCCTGCGCAACAGCTCACTGCAGCCTAGAACCCCTGGGCTCAAGTGATCCTCCTGTCTCAGCCACTCCGGTATTTTGGAATAGACACGCACCACTACGTCCTGGCTAATTTTTAATTTTGTAGTGATGGAGACTCATTATGTTGTCCAAACTGGTCTCATACCCCTGGCCTCAAGCCATCCTCCCTCCTTGGCCTCCCAAAGAGCTGGGATTACTTGGGCGAAGTGGCTCATGCTTGTAATCTCAGCACTTTGGGAGGCCTAGGCAGGCAGATTACCTGAGGTTAGAAATTCAAGACCAGCCTGGCCAACATGGAGAAACCTCCTCTCTACTAAAAATACAAAAATTAGCTGGGCATGGTAGCACTTGCCTGTAATCCCAGCTACTTGAGGCTGAGGCAGGAGAATGGCTTGAACCCAGGAGGCGGAGGTTGTAGTGAGCCGAGATTGCTGCCACTGCACTTCAGTGTGGGCAACAGAGCGAGACTCTGTCTCAAAAAAAAAAGAAAAGAAAAAAAAAAAAGAGTTGGGATTACAGGCATGAGCCACTCTGCCAGGCATGAGAGACAGTTTTGACTAGGAAAACAAAAAGGGCAATTTTCAGCTGGGCGCGGTGGCTCACACCTGTAATCCCAGCATTTTGGGAGGCCAAGGAGGGTAGATCAGGCGGTCTGGAGCTCGAGACATGGTGACACCTCGCCTCTACTAAAAACACAAAAATTAGCCAGGTATGATGACACGCGCCTGTAGTCCCACCTACTAGGGAGGCTGGGGCAGAAGAATCGCTTGAACCTGGGGGGTGGAGTTTGCAGTGCGCCGAGATCGCACCACTGCTTTCCAGCCTGGGTGACCAAGCAAGACTCCATCTAAAAAACAAAAAAAAAAAGAACAAAAAGGGTAATTTTTACATTAAAAAAAAAAAATGAGCAAAAGCCTAATGGAAAATGGGTAAACAACTGAATAGATGATTTATCCGAAGAAGATAAATGGCCAATAAGCAGACGAAAAGATTCTCAACATAATTAGTCATTAAGATGCAACTGAAGGCTGGGTGCAGTGGCTCACAACCTGTAATCCCAGTACTTTGGGAGGCCGAAGTGGGCAGATCACCTGCAGTCAGGATTTCAAGACCAGCCTGACCAACATGACAAAACACCACCTCCACTAAAAATATAAAAATTAGCCAGGCATGGTGGTGCACGCCTGAAGTCCCAGTTACTCAGGAGGCTGGAGCAGGAGAAGTGCTTGAATCAGGATGGTGGAGGTTGCAGTGAGCTAAGATCGCACCATTGTACTCTAGCCTGGGTGACGGAGCAGGACTCCGACTCAAAAGAAAGAAACAAAAAAGATGTGAGTGCAAACTAAGACCAAGAGAGACCGCTTCACACCCACTAGAATTGCTAGAATTTTTTTAAAAAAGGAAAATAACAAGTGTTGGTGAGGATATGGAGAAAGTGGAACCCTATTGACCTACTGGTGGGAATGTGAAATGATGAAACCGCTGTGGAAAACTGATAGTTCCTCAAAATGTCAAAAGCATTACCCCTAGGTATACACCCAAGACAACTGAAAACGCGTTACCGAACAGATGCCAGAATACAAATGTTCAGGCCGGGTGCAATGGCTCACACCTGTAATCCCAGCACTTCGGGAGGCCAAAGCAGGCAGATCTCTTGAGGTCAGAAGTTTGAGACCAGCCTGACCAGCCTTACCAGAACATGGTGAAACCGCATCTCTACAAAAAATACAAAAATTAGTTAGGTGTGGTGGCAGGTGCCTATAATCCCAGCTACTCGGGAGGCTGAGGCACAAGCTGGGAGGCGGAGGTTGTAGTGAGCCAAGATTGTGCCACTGCACTCCAACTTGTGTGACAGAGTAAGACTCCTTCTCAAAAATAAAATAAAATTAAATTAAAAGTTCTAAAATTAGACAGTGGTGATGGCTGCACACCACTGTGAATATCCAGTTGGCTTTCTGTATCCACGGGTTCCACATTCATGAATTGAACCAACCGTAGATGGAAAATATTTTTAGAACAATAAAAAACAACATTACAATAAAAAAAATACAAATAGGCTGGGCACAGTGGCTCATGCCTGTAATCCCAGCACTTTGGGTGGCTGAGGTGGGCGGAACGAGGTCAGGAAATTGAGACCATCATGGCTAACACGGTGAAACCCTGTCTCTACTAGAAATCTAAAAAATTAGCTGGGTATGGTGGTGTGAGCCTGTAATCCCAGCTACTCGGGAGGCTGAGGCAGGAGAATCGCCTGAACCCGGGAGGCAGAGATTGCGGTGAGCTGAGATCCCACCACTGCACTCCAGCCTGGGCGACAGAGTGAGACTCCATCTCAAAACAAACAAACAAAAACAAATATAGGGAGGCAGAGGCGGACAGATCACTTGAGGTCAGGAGTTGGAAACCGGACTGGCCAACGTGGTGAAGCCCTGTCTCTGCCAAAAATATAAAAAAGTAGCCAGGTAGGGTGGCATGGGCCTGTAATCCCAGTTACTCGGGAGGCTGAGGTAGGAGAATCCCTTGAAACCAGGAGGCGAAGCTTGCGGTGAAGTGAGATTGTGCCACTGCACTCCAGCCTGGGTGACAGAGTGAGACTCCCTCTCAAAATAAAATAAAATAAAAACAGTATCATAACTATTTGCCTAGCAATTCAGAGATGTTAACGTGTGCAGGAGGATGGTGTGTAGGTTACACGCAAATACTACGCCGTTTTATAAAAGGGACTAGCACATCTACGGATGTTGGTATGGGAGTGAGGTCCTAGAACCAATATGACACTCAGGCACTCAGGACGCCTCTGTCACTTACTTCCCAATGAATTCTCATCACCTGTAGAATAAAACGCCTCCCTGTGGCCTAAAAAGCCGTGAGTGGCCCAGGCCCTACCAGCTTTTCTGACTCATCTGTTAGCATGTTCCTCTTTGCTCCAATCACAACGTTCTCTGGTCCTTCTGCAGGCCAAGCTAAGTTTCCATTGAAGGACCTGGAATAGTACTTCCCGAATCGTTTCACAGCCAAAGGTCCACGGCCATCTCCCTCTCCCTGCTCAGGCTCAGCTCAGACTTCACCCCCTTAGAAGCCTTTTCTGACCACACAATCCCCACCTTATGACTCTGCTTCATTTTCTTTTCTTTTTTCTTTTTCTTTTTTTTTTTTTTGAGTCAGAGTGCAGTGACAGAATCATAGCTTACTGCAGCCTTTACCTCCCAGGGCTCAGGTGAACCTCCCACCCCAGCCTCCCAAGTAGCTGGGACTATAGGTTCAAGCCAGCACACCCAGCTAATTTTTTAATTGTTCGTAGAGACAGAAGGGTCTTGCTATGTTGCTCAGGCTCTCCTCGAATTCCCAGGCTCAAACAATTCGCCTGCCTTGGCCTCCCAAAGTTCTGGGATTACAGGCGTGAGCTACTGTGCCTGGCCTTCACTTTCCTTCTAGCATTAATCACTAGGTCAGATGGTCTAGTTCATTGATTTGGTCAATGCTTTGTCATTTGTCTTCTTCTTCTTTTTTTTTTTTTTTTTTGAGGGGCAGTCTTGTTCTTTTGCCCGGGGTGGAGTGCAGTGGCCTGATCTCAGCTTGCTACAACCTTTTCCTCCTGGGTTCAAGCGATTCTCCTGCCTCAGCCTCCTGAGTAGCTGGGACTACAGGCACTTGCCACCACACCTGGCTAATTTTTGTATTTTTAGTAGAGATGGGATTTTTAGTAGAGTATCAGGCTGGCCTCGAACTCCTGACCCCATGATCTGTCCATCTCGGCCTCCCCAAGTGCTGGGATTACAGGTGTGAGCCACCATGCCTGGCTGTCTTCTCCTTTTGAAGGTCATCTTTGTGTCAGGCAAACAGGAACCTGGTCTAGGCCTCTTCTGGCTCTGGAGCTCCACAGGCCAGCATGGTACTTGGCCTAGTACACAGAGCTCCAGAAATATTTGTGCATATGCTGTATTCACTTGGCAATTTTTTTTTTTTCCCGTGAGACAGAGTCTTGCTCTGTCTCCAACAGCTGGTGCGCAATGGCGCAATCTCAGCTCACCACAACCTCCACCTCGCCGGTTCAAGCAATTCTCCTGCCTCGGCCTCCTGAGTAGCTGGAATTACAGGCATGTGCCACCACACCCGGCTAAGTTTTGTATTTTTAATAGAGATGGGGTTTCATCATGTTGGCCAGGCTGGTCTTGAACTCCTGACCTTGCAATCTACCCACCTTGGCATCCCAAAGGGCTGAGATTACAGGCATGACCCATCGTGCCCAGCCTCACTTGGCAAATATTATTTGAGCATTCACTGTATCACTGTATATGATGTCATGTGCACAAAGTTGGGTACAACAGATACAGCCCTCACCCTCAGCATTCCCCTGGTCTAGCACAGCTTTTTCCTTCTCTTTTTTGTTTTTTAAAGACAGGGTTTCACCATGTCGGCCAGGCTGGTCTTGAACCCCTGACCTCAGGTGATCCTCCTGCCTCGGCCTCCCAAAATGCTGAGATTACAGGCCTGAGCCACCACACCCAGCCAGATTTTTCTTTTTCTTTTTTCTTTTTTTCTTTTTTTTTTTTTTTTTTTTTTTTTGAGACAGAATCTCGCTCTGTCGCCCAGGCTGGAGTGCAGTGGCGAAATCTCGGCTCACTTAACCTCCACCTCTTGGGTCCAAGAGATTCTCCTGCCTCAGCCTCCCAAGCAGCTAGGATTACAGGTGCCCACCACCACATCCGGCTAATTTGTGTATTGTTCGTGGAGACAGGGTTTCACCATATTAGTCAGTCTGGTCTTGAACTCTCGACCTCAGATGATCTGCCCACCTCAGCCTCCCAAAGTGCTGAGATTACAGGCGTGAGCCACCTTGCCCAGCCTAGGCAGCAGTTTCATGTAGTGCAAGGGTGAGTGTGGTTGCCGGGGAGGTACAGAGTGGGATGAGGGCTCCCAGTTCATCCCAACAAGGGATGTCCATGAAGACCATCTGGAGAAAATGAAAGCTGAGACTCAAAGTTAAATAACAGTTGGCTTGACTGGGTGTGCTGGTACCCACCTGTAGTCCCAGCTACTCGGCAGGCTGAGGCAGGATTGCCCCAGAGACAGCAACCCTGTCTCTATTTTTCTTTTTTTTTTTTTAATGGCTGGGTTCAGTGGCTCAAACCTGTAATCCCAGCACTTTGGGAGGCTGATGTGGGTGGATCATTTGAGGCCAGGAGTTCAAGACCAGCTTGGCCAACATGGCAAAACCCTATCTCTACTAAAAATATAAAAAATTAGCTGGGTGTGGTAGTGCAAGCCTGTAGTCCCAGCTACTTGGGAGTCTGAGGCAGGAGAATCGCTTGAACCTGGCAGATGGAGATTGCAGCAAGCCAAGATCACACCACTGCACTCCAGCCTGGGCAACAGAGTGAGACTCTGTCTCAAAAAAAAAAAAAAGGTATATGGAAGGATGTGCATAGGTTATGCATATTCTACATCATTCTATATCAGGGACCTGAACATTCTGGATATTGGCACCCTCGGAGGGTCCTAGAATCAATCCCCCTGAGGACACTGAGACATAATTGTACTTTGCTTAGACAGGGAAGGGATTCCAAGTGCAGGATGCTGTGAAGTTTCTCAGGACAACGGAGAGCACTGAAGTGCGTGGTGGCTGGAATGGCTATGAGCAGAGCAGAATCTCTGAGTGTGGCTGGGCACAATGGCTCTTACCCGTCATCCCAGTACTTTGTTTATTATTATTATTTTTTGAGACAGAGTGTTGCTCTGCTGACCATGCTGGACTGCAGTGGTCAACATGGTGAAACCCCATCTCTACTAAAAACACAAAAATTAGCCAGGTGAGGTAGTGGGCGACTGTAATCCCAGCACTTTGGGAGGCTGAGGCATGGTGGATCGCCTGAGGTCAGGAGTTAGAGACCATCCTGGCCAACACAGTGAAACCCCATCTCTACTAAAAATACAAAAAAATTAGCTGGGCGTGGTGGCTGCCTGTAATCCCAGCTACTCAGGAGGCTGAGGCAGGAGAATCACTTGAGCTCGGGAGGCGGAGGTTGCAATGAACCGAGATCGCGCCATTGCACTCCAGCTTGGGCAGCAAGAATGAAATTCTGTCTCAAAAAAAAAAAGGGCCGGGCGTGGTGGCTCATGCCTGTAATCCAAGCACTTTGGAGGCCAAGGTGGGCAGATCACCTGAGGTCGAGAGTTCAAGACCACCCTGACCAACATGGTGAAACCCCGTCTTTAAAAAAATTTAAAAATTTAAATTTAATTTAACTTAAAAAAAGAATTTCTGAGTGTGCTGGAGACTGTAAGGTGGCTAGAACATTCCAGTCCTTTTGCCCCAGCTCCTCCAATTCTTAGCATTTTCATATCCTTCATTTCTCCAGCCTCATCCTCTGATGACACAGCTCAGAGAACTCCCTGACAAATGGAGACAAAGCCATGACTGCCAGGAGCTGATAGAGTTTGGAGCCAAAATGTCCACCTCACTCCCTGGCTGAGAGCCATGACCCAGGTTTGGAGCCTTTTGGAGCCAGAATACTGGCCCCTAAATATTCCCACACCCTAATCCCTGGAGCTTGTGAATATGTTCCTTTACGGGGCTAAAGGGATTTTGCAGATGTATTAAATTAAGTATCTTGGGATGGGGGATTATCCGGGATTGCCCAGGTGGGTCTAATATAATCACACGAGGACTTAAAAGATGGGGGAGGAAGACAGAGTCAACAAAGGGATATGAGAGGCTAGGCAAGGTGGCTCACGCCTGGGGTCCCAGCACTTTGGGAGGCTGAGGCGGAAGGATTGCTTGAGGCCAGGAATTTGAGACTGGCCTAGGCAACATAGTGAGACCCCATCTTAAAAAAATAATAATTATAAGCCAGTCACAGTGGCTCACACATGTAAATCCCAGCACTTTGGGAGGCTGAGGTGGGCGGATCATGAGGTCTGGAAATCGAGACCATTCTGGCTAACGTGGTGAAGCCCCATCTCTACTAAGAATACAAAAAAATTAGCCGGCTGTGGTGGCGTGCGCCTGTAGTCCCAGCTACGCGTGAGGCTGAGGCAGGAGAATCACCTACACCTGGGAGGCAGAGGTTGTAGTGGGCCGAGATTGCGCCACTGTACTCCAGTCAGGGCAATAGAGTGAGACTCTGTCTCAAAAAATAAAATAATAATAATTTATTCTCTCTTCTAGTGACTCCAACACCTTGCTTTGTGGCCTTGATCGAGCCCCTTCCTTTTGCTGGATGTTGATTTCTGCATATGTGAAAGTAGAGAGTTGATGTGTTGAGGGGCTCCCTAGGGGCGGTGGAGTCCTGACACTGTGACTCAGCATTTCCAGGATGTGACGTATCTGCTGAGAGCCCTTGGACGATGCTCTTGAACCGTCCGCATCCTGAACCCTGTTTCCTCCCGAGAGCCCTGCCCAGAGTCTCTCCTGCTGCCACAGAGTATGCATTTGTGCTCAAACAGTGACATCGGTTATAAGAGACGGGTGACAATGCTTTATTGACTTGGCACCTATGAACGGGTGGCTACAGGCCCCCAGGGTTCTTTGCTCCTGCAAAGTGGAGGCTCTGTGGTGGGGACATATAGATCAGAGATGCTGGTTCCAGCTGCAGGGAGGGGCCACTGTCCCTGCTTTGGCCCCTCCCCTGGTCCCCTTGTCCAGCCGAGCACCATCTGAGTGAGTCCAGACCCTCGTGGAGCAGGGCAGGGCAGGGACCCAGCTTCCTCTGCAGCCCTTGAGAGCCTAAGGTAAGAGCTGTAGGCCCCTCATGACTTCCCTCTTCTTGGGGATCCCAAGATGGGTTGCAGGAAGAGGTGGTACCCCATTTAAAGAGCCCCTGAGCCTCCTGGATATAGGTCGAGGGAGGCAGGTCTGGTGCTATAAAAACAGCCCCACCAAAGATTTAGGAGTCATTTCTCTTCCCCTCATTTTGGTTTTGGCTGAGCAGAACCACAGGAGCTTTCACTGAACTGGGCTGACAATAGTGGATGACAGGCTGAGGTCACGCAGTCAGTGGATGGGGGTACAGCCAGGGTCCCCCATGCGGGACTGCACTGTCTAGGTAGGCCCTCTCCCAGGCAAGGGAAGGAGGGGCAAAGTGAACTGTAGTCGTCAAGAGGAGGGCTTCCTGGAGGAGGAAGGGCAGGTTACAGCTCCTGGAAGAAGAGGTGGTCTGCAGAGCAGGCTGGGTCATGAAGCCTGGCACAGGACACTGGCATCTTCGCTGTGGTCACAGTTGTGGGCATCCCAGCGGATGTGAGAGCAGAGCAGCAGGGTACTCTCTTCCCCACGGCACTTGACATTGTCCAGGAGAATGGGGCCTCGGCCTGGACCAAAGTGAGCCTCGCCAGGAGCTGCCAGGGCCTGGCCACAGCCCAGCTGGCGGCACAGGACACCGGCTGCCCGCAGGTCCCAAGCATCATCACAGACAGTGCCCCACCGTTGCCCCAGGTAGAGCTCAACACGCCCCTCGCATCGGTGGGCTCCGTTGACCAGACGTAGGTGCCCTGTGGGGGGACAAGGGCTGAGTAGTGGCTGCTTCATGGCAGGCTACTACCAAGCTAAGTCAGGTGGGAGTAAAGAGAGGTCTGAGACACTCTGAGCACTCCCTAGGAGCCACTAGATGAAGGCAGACACGTGAAATTAAAATAAGATGGGCACTGGGCGAGGTGGCTCATGCCTGCAATCCCAGCACTTTGGGAGGCTGAGGCCAGAAGGAGGATTGCTTGTGCCCAGCAGCCTGGGCAACATAGAAAGACCCTGTCTCTAAAACCAAACCAAAACAAAAAACAAAAATTAGCTGGGCCTGGTAGTGTGTGCCTTGTAATCCCAGCTACTTGGGAGGCTGAAGCAGGAGGATCGCTTGAGCCCAGGAGGTCAAGGCTGCAGTAGCCATGATCGTGCCACTGAATTCCAGCCTGCATGACAGAGCAAGACTCTTTCTCCAAAATAAGTAAGATGGGGCTGGGCATGGTGGCTCATGCCTGTAATCCCACCACTTTGGGAGGCCAAGGCTGGTGGATCACTTGAGGTCAGGAGTTCGAGACCAGCCTGGCCAACATGGTGAAACCCTGTCTCTACTAAAAACACACACACACAAAATTAGCCAGGTGTAATGGTGCATGCCTACAATCCCAGTTACTGGGGAGGCTGAGGCACAAGAATCGCTTGAACCTGGGAGGCGGAGATTTCAGTGAGCTGAGATCGCGCCATTGCACTCCAGCCTGGGTGACAGAACAAGACTTCATCTCAAAAAAATAAAATAAAATAAATAAATAAGTCAATAAAATGGGCATCAGTCCAGACCCAGAGTCTCAGGACTGGGAGAAAGCGTGCAAATGTTTGTCGAGTGATCCATGACGTGTGCTGGGTGCCTCATGACTGCTCTCTCCCTAGTCCTCTGCTCATAATCCCAGTGCCCCAGCCCGAGGCCAGCTGTTATGAGACTGTGATTACATCCTATTGTTTCCCCTGAAGGTCATCATCATGGTCTCCCCCAACCCCCTGGGCTCCCGGAACTACATTCTGAATTTTTTCATTGCTGTGTTCAAGACAGGATCCTTATCCCCTCATTCTGATCCCACCTCTAGAAATCTCCAGACTGCTGTAATTTAAAGCTTACCTCCTTCTTTCTGGACACCATATTCCTACAAAGGAAGCCTGAGACCCACAAAAAGGACAACAGTTTCCAGGTCCTTGTGTGAATCTGCTGAGCTTTATAACCCAGGCTGTGACCTCCCCCAATCCAGGTCCTTTCAATGATCCTGATGCATCTACCCACTTTCAGGGGACTGTGGGCACCTACCATCCCTGGGCCGAGGAGTGGGTACCCGTGTGGTCTCAGAACCATCCTGCTGGACTTGCAGTCCCAGCTCCTCTGGGCCTGGCTCAGGAAGGACAGAAAAAAAGAGGTGCTGTCACAACGGGGAACATGTTCCTTAGGGCCAGGCCCCCTCCTATTCTCCCCAGGGAAGCCTGTCCTAAGGACAAAAAGGACTTCACAGGTTCCTGAAGAACCGCTCCCCTTGATCAGAAATGGGGGTTGTGTCACTGGGTGGGTGCAGTGGCTCACACTTGTAATCGCAGCACTTTAAGAGGTCAAGGTGAGGCTGGGCGGGCGGATCACCTGAGGTCAGGAGTTCAAGACCAGCCTGGCCATCATGGCAAAACCCCATCTCTTCTAAAAATCGAAAAATTAGCAGGGCGTGGTGGCATAGGCCTGTAATCCCAGCTGCTCCGGAGGCTGAGGCAGGAGAATCACTTGAACACAGGAGGCAGAGGTTGCAGTGAGCCAAGATGGTGCCATTGCACTCCAGCCTGGGTGACAAAGTGAGACTCCGTCTCAAAAAAAAAAAAAAGAGGTCAAGGTGAGAGAATTGCTTGAGGCCAGTAGTTCGAGAGTGGCCTGGGCAACACAGCAAGACTCCATCTCTACAAAAAATACAAAAATTAGCCAGGCGCGGTGGCATGCCCCTTGCAGTCCCAGCTACTCTAGAGGTTAGGCAGGGTAGCATTGCTTGAGCCCAGGAGTTTAAGGTTGCAGTGAACTAGGATCATGCTACTGCACTCCAGCCTGGGTGACAGATCAAGAAAAAAAGGAAATAGGGTTGTGCAGAACCCTTTGTGGCCAAGACCATGGGAAGTAGGGCCTACTAGGCCTGGGGCACCAAATGAGGGTAAAGAGATCAATTCCCGCAGCAATTAATGAATTTCACAATCTTCTGCCAAACTGCAAGCACCCCTTTCCATTGACTCCGCCCAAATATGACACGCTTCCTCTAGCAAAGGTGATCTACTCTCTGCTTAATAGAATTTTGCTTGGTCTAGGTTTATCAGGGAGCAAACGGCCCCCCTCTTTACGGACTTGATGCCTTCCTGGAACAGGGATCGGCTTTAGCCCTGACCTCGGACACCGCCCCTCAGTGCTGCACCAAGCAGCCCTCCCCAGGCCCCGCCCCATTTTCCACTGCAGAGGGCGCTCCGTTCTGGCCCCGCCCCGCTGCGCAGCCGCAGAGAGCGCGGACGGCGGGGCGGCGCCCCTCTGCGGAGTGCGCATGCTCCCCTGATTCCGCGGTGCCGCAGGGCGGCCTCACGCGTGGCCCCGCCCAGGCCGCGCCCGGCCCCGCCCCTCCCACGCCGCAGAGCTCGGCCCAGTAGGCTGCCTCACCTGCGCAGAGCGCGCCCGCGTCCTCGTGGTGGCCGCAGTTGTGCTGGCCCCAGCCCAGGTGGAAGCAGTCGCTCAGGCGGGCCTCGGTGCCAGCGCAGCCCACGTTGTCCAGCAGCACTGGGCCGCGGCCGTAGCCGAAGTGGCCCAGGCCCGTGGCTCCCAGCGCGGGCCCGCAGCCAGCCTCGCGGCAGGCCACGCGCGCGTCCGCAAAGTCCCAGTCATCGTCGCACACGGTGCCCCAGCCCCCGGCGTACAGCACCTCCACGCGGCCGCGGCATGGGCCCGGGCCGCCCACCAGCCGCAGTCGCCCGCCTGCGGGGCGCACATGCCCGCGGCCAGAGGGGCTGGGCTGGGGATGCGGGCTCCCGGGCAGAGCCCCGGCCCTACCCTCCCCCGCCCCCCGCGGACCCCGGGCACGGCCACTTACTTTTCTTCCCTGCGGCCCAGGCAGCGGTGGTAAGCAGTGCAGTCTCCCGGGAAGGCTGGGGGGCAACTCCTGTAGCTGCGGAGACAGGGCATCGAGAGCGTTCGAAGGGGACGAGGAGGCATTCTGTCCTGCAGCAGGGCACGGGGACACCTACCAAGACCCCCCAACCCTACCGCACCTTTACCCCCCACTCAGCTGCAACCCCAGAGTCACCACGTTGTCTGGTGCCAGTTAGGATCACCGGGAAACTTGGTTGGAATGAACTGAAGCCTAATTCTAGGTATTATCCTAACATCGAGCCCTGGGATAGTTCCTATCCTAATTCCCATTGCACTGCTAACCTTGATTCAGCCTTCATCTCAATCAGCCCCCTCATAAGGTTTCTCAGTCCCCAATCTCAGCATCATCCCATTGAAAAAAAAAAAAAACTTTGAGAAAGGGTCTTGCTCTGTCGCCCAGACTGGAGTGCAGTGATGTCATCACCGCTCACTGCAGCCTAGAACTGGCCTCAAGCGATCCTCTCGCCTCGGTATTCCAAAGTGCTAAGACTATAGGCGCAAGCTACCACGCCCAGTTTTTTATTTATATATTTTTTGAGATACGGAATCTCCTCTGTCGCCCAGACTGGAGTGCAGTGGCGCAATCTTGGCTCTCTGCAACCTCTGCCTGCCAGGCTCAAGCAATTCTCCTACCTCAGCCTTCCAAGTAGCTGGGATTACAGGCGCCTAGCTAATTTTTGTATATTTATTTATTTACAATTTTTGTATTTTCAGTAGAGATGGGATTTCACCATGTTGGCCAGGGTGGTTTCGAACTCCTAACCTCAAGTGATTCACCTACCTTGGCCTCCCAAAGTGCTGGGATTACAAGCGTGAGCCACCGCACCAGGCAATTTTTAAAAAATTTATTTGTAAAGGCAGGGTCTAGCTACATTGCCCAGGATGGTCTTCAACTGACCTCATGCGATCCTCCCACCTGTTTCTGAAAGTGCTGGGATTACAAGAGTGAGCTGCCACCCACATCCCAAATTTTACTTCTGTGCTTTGAAGAAATCTCTTACTGCCTCCTCCCACCCCGCTGAAGTTTTCAGAGCTCTGGGTTTCATCATCCTTGCTCCGTCTGCTCATAATTCTCTCACCCACCTCTGCACCATCTGGCCAAAGCCCTGGCCTGTTAGCCAGGGCCCCCGCCTGTGGATCCAGAACATTCTTCCCAGTTCCCAGCCACACCCACTGTGCCCCTAACGTTCCCGCCCGGAGGGCTGAGCTCTTTACCGGACGGATCTGTGTGCCAAGCCCAGTCCTCTCTTGTGGCCGAGGATGGCAGTGCTGTGAGCGTTGGGGGACCCAGGACTAGGGCAGGAGAGAAGGGGACAGGGTCAGAGGCTGAGATTTTGGTCCCTGGTCAGCCATAGGCTGTCAGGGGAGGCTAGGAGAGCCTCCCTGGAGGAGAGAATAGATGTTACCTCCAGGGCTGGTGACCACAGCTGGGGTCCGAGGAGGCCTGTCCCCACCTTGATTGTGGTTGTAATTCACTTCTGCTGTGAGGTATACACTTCACAGTTTGTACAAGACTCTAAGAGACATGCTTTCATTTCTCTCCAATGTCCCATGTTCTCAGAAGCCCACTGTGTCCCACAGACATGGAGTACAGAAGGCCTTGCCCATCAGGGAGGACCATGCACAGTCCTGAGTTCTCATTATCCCCCTCTTACAGAGAAAACAGGGCTAGCAGGGAAAGGGACATGCCCAGGGTTAGCAGGGACTCTGCCAGGGCTCACTGTGACAGACTTCTGCCCTTCTATATCCCCTCTTATAGTAAAAAACAAAAACAAAAAAACAACTGAACTCTGAGGAAGGAATGGGGTAGGAGAGGGAACTCAACCCAGGAGGTGGGGTTCAGACACCGGACCAAATTTAGGACTAACTAAAACAGGATGGGGTGGAAGTGCCTCTCCATGAGACAGGCCCACCCGTGTGCCATGTCAATTTACCATTGCCGTGGCAACACCTGGAGTTACCTTTCCATGGCAACGCAGACAACCCAAAAATTACCATTCTATTTCTTAAAATATCTGCATAATCCACCCCCTAATTTGCATATACTTGAAAGTAAATAAAATTATGACAGCAGACCTGCCTCTGAGCTGCTACTCTGGGCACACTGCCTATCAGGTAGCTCAGCTCAGCAAGGAGCAGGACCCTCTGCTGCTGCTGTAGACTGCTGCGTGGATGAAAGTTGCTAACACCAGCTGGCCCTTAAATTCTTTGCTGGGGGAAACCAAAAACCCTCCTGGACTAAGCCTCACTTTGGGAGTTCTCCTGCCTTGCATCAGCTGTGCGACCATGGGTAAGGCTCTGACTCTCTGGGCCTCAGTTTTCCTACCTATACCCTGGGAATGATAGCCCTTAGTTTGTTATGAGTTATGAGTTGTGGGCAAGCACTTTATATCTTACAGAGCGGAGTCCATCTGTGAAATAGTTGGAAAGGGCCCAGGTGGGGAGAAATACTATTATTTAAGCATCAGAATGACAGAGGGTTGTGCTAGGTAAAGTTGTGGCCATTCGACAATTCTGGAATATCTCTTGGGCAATTCTAGAGTGTTACTCTGAGTGTTTTTCTAGATTGTTACTCTAAAGTGCTCCAGGAACAGTACTTGCTGGAACGTTCTGGAGGCATTCTTGGGATATCACTAGAATTCTGGAGTATTGGTGAAGCAATAGTGCAGGGTTTTGTTTTGTTTGTTTGTTTATTGAGACAGAGTCTCTTTCTGTCGCCCAGGCTGGAGTGCAATGGCATGAGCTCGGCTCACTGCAACCTCTGCCTCCTGGGTTCAAGCGATTCTCCTCCCTCAGCCTCCCGAGTCGCTGGGATTATAGGCAGGCGCCACCACGCCTGGCTACGTTTCTCAAGTTGGCCAGGCTGGATTAGTGCAGTATTGTTACATAGCTGTGGACTGTACCACAAGGAGTTTTGGGATATTCTGAGGCACTTCTAGAACAGTACTGAGATAGAAGTAATTTTGGAGGCTTCCTGGAGAGCTCTGGGAAGCGTCAAGACAGCCAAAACACCCTCCCCATTCACCTCCCCACCCAAGCCTCCTCCTCCTGCCATCAGCGCAGGGCTCCGCCCCTGCCCGCGCCCGGCCCCGCCCACACTCCCCGCATGCCCCGCCCACACTCCCCGCAAGCCCCCGCCCACCGTCCCTAGAGCCCGAACCTGTGCAGAGCACGCCCGCGTCCTCGTGGTGGCCGCAGTTGTGCACGCCCCAGCCCAGGCTCTGGCAGGCTGCCAGGTGGGGCTCGCTGCCTTCGCAGTGCACGTTGTCCAGCAGGATGTGCCCCGTGCCATAGCCGAAGAAGGCGTTGGTGGTGGCGGCCATGGCCGCCCCACAGCCCAGCTGGCGACAGACCACAGCGGCATCCGGCAGCCCCCAGTCGTCGTCACACACTGTGCCCCACAGGCCACCATGCAGGATCTCCACTCTGCCCTGACACGGGTTCGCGCCCCCCACCAGACGCACACTGCCCTCACCTGGGGACAGGAGCGGGGGCAGGGCGTATCTCCCACTGGCCTCTGCCTCCTGTCCACTCCACCAGGGCAGCTAGGTGTCCTAGGACCTACAACCCGGGGACATCTGCTCACCCCCCTTCCCAGGGCACCGCCTCCTCGGTCCAGATTGGGGGTAGTTTGTGGAATCACAGTATCATCCCTGCCTAAAACCAACTCCCCTATCCTGCTCCCTCTCTCCTGGCAGCCTGGAACGTGCTTCCTCCTCTACTGCAAATGAAATCCTCAAAGTACAGCTCCCACATCTCTTCCTCCAGGAAGCCCTCCCTGATCTCCTGAGTAATGTGACCCCTCTTCCACCTCTGGACTTCCTTGTCTCTTTCACTGTCCCTCTTTTAGAGCACTTTTCTTTTTCTTATTCTAGTCATGATCATCCTTCTTGGGCTCATCTGACCTTCCTGTAAGATAAAGCTCCAGTTTTACCTCTCCCCCACTCTTTCTCTCTCTCGCTATCTCTCTCTTTCTTCCTCTCTCCCTCCCTCCCTCTCTCTTTAAAAACAGGATTTCACTGTGTCCCCCAAGCTGGAATACAGTGGCATGATCTCACTGTGACCTCCACCTTCTGGGGTCAAGTGATTCTCCTGCCTCAGCCTCCCAAGTAGCTGGAACTACAGGCATGTGCCACCATGCCTGGCTACTTTTTGTATTTCTTGTAGAGACCGGGTTTCACCATGTTGGCCAGGCTGGTCTTGAACTCCCAATCACAATTCACCGCAGCCTTGACCTCCCGGGGCCTCAAGTGATCCACCTACCTCTGCCTCCCAAAGTGCTAGGATTGCAGGCATGAGCCAGCATGCCTGGTCATTTTCTCTAACTTTCTTTTTTTTTTTTCTTTTTTGAGATGGAGTCTTGCTCTGTCTCCCACGCTGGAATGTACAGTGGCATGATCTCACTGCAACTTCTGCCTCATTGGTTCAAGGGATTCTCCTGCCTCAGCCTCCCGAGTAGCTGGGATTACAGTGGCCCACCACAACGCCCAGCTAATTTTTGTATTTTTAGTAGAGACGGGATCTCTCCATATTGGCCAGGCTGGTCTCCTGACCTCAAATGATCCGCCAGCCTCAGCTTCCCTAAATGCTGGGATTACAGGTGTGAGCCACCACGCCTGGCCATTTTCTCTGCCTTTCAATCTTTAATTTGTAATCCCTGTCTTCTCACTGCCTAGGGTAGGGTGTGAGAGACTTGTCTCCCAAATCCCAGGTGGTGCCCACATTATGCTTACGTACTTTTTCCATTAGGAAGTGTCCTAGGGGGTGCTCTACTCGTTAACATCTTCCTTGTTGGGGGCTGCGTTGGCAAGAATTCTGGAAAGGAAGTGGGGTGGATACAGGGGTCTTTCTGTTCTCCATCCTCATACCACAGGGTGTTCGAGGGGCAGGAGGATGGACCCATAAGCTGGTTGCCCCCAGAACTGGCCACACAAAGAGTCACAGCAAGGAACCCTGGGGTATGAGAGGAGGAGGGGCCACACCAGAGTCCTGGACTCCTTTAAAGAACAGTAGTTTTTTTTTTTCTTTATTTGTTTTTTTTTGTTCCTATTAGCCAGTCTTGAGATGGAGTCTTGCTCTATCACCCAGGCTGGAGTGTAGTGGTGCAATCTCAGCTCACTACAACCTCTTCCTCCCGGGTTCAAGTTATTCTCCTGCCTCAGCCTCCCGAGTAGCTGGGATTAAAGGCACCCGCCACCATGCCCAGCTATTTTTTTTTTTTAATTGAGACAAAGTCTTTCTCTGTCACTAGGCTGGAGTGCAGTGGCACGATCTCGGCTCACTGCAACCTCCACCGCCCAAGTTCTAGCGATTCCCCTGCCTCAGCCTCCAGAGTAACTGGGATTACAGGTGTGTACCACCACGCCTGGCTAATTTTTTGTATTTTAGTAGAGACATGGAGATGGGGTTTCACCAGGTTGCCCAGGCTGGTCTCGAACTCCTGACCTGGTGATCCACCTGCCTTGGCCTCCCAAAATGCTGGGATTATAGGAGAGCTACCTCACCTGGCTAAAAAGAAAAAAATTTTTAAAGGGAGGGGGTCTGCTGGGACAGTCAAAGCCTCACGTGGAAGCAGTGATGCTGGTTTTCTTTTGGTCCAAGGTCAGGCAATGAACTAGAAGAACCCCTGGGACCCTTGCTGGGGCCCTTCCCCAGCACCAGGCATTACAGCCCCTGGCCTGATCTGCACGGAACAGCCTTGCCCATGGGAAGTCCTTTCATTTATCTAGCCTACAGCCCTGCTGCCTGCCACAGTCGGTCTGTCCCCCCAGGTCCTAGGGCTGCACTTACCGTCACACAGGACAGCCACATCCTCGTAGTGAAAGCAATTGTGGATGCCCCAGCCCCGGCTGCCGCACTCGCTCAGCGCAGCTTCCTGCCCACGGCACTCCACATTGTCCAGCAGGATGGGGCCTCGGCCCTGGCCAAAGGCGAGGGGCCGTGGCACGGGCAGCGCCAGGCCACAGCCCAGCTGCCGACACACCACGTTGGCATCCACCACATCCCAGTCGTCATCACAGACGCTGCCCCAGGAGCCACCGTGCATGACTTCCAGGCGCCCCCGGCAGCGGCTGGGGCCCCCCACCAGCCTCAGCTCTGTGAAGAGGGTGGAGCTGGCACCAGGGGGGGGTCACTGAGTCCAACCTCCAGGGTACCCACTATGTCCTTTTTTTCTTCTTTTTTGGTAGAGACTGGGTCTCACTCTGTTGCCCAGGCTCGTCTCAAACTCCTGGGCTCAAGTGATCCTTCTGCCTTGGCCCCCCAAAGCACTAGGATTACAGAAGTGTGCACTATGGGACCCAGCCAGGTTACCCGCTTTGCCATGAGGCCGTGGGAACCTTGGGATCAATCCCTTCTGGAAAATGGGGAGACTGCAGCTTCCCTGAGATGGGGGCATCTAGAGTCAAGAGGGCTGGTCACTTCCTGAGGTTTCCCGTCTGAGGCTGGAGTACCTGGGGGACAGGTGAGGGTGAGGAAGGGCGAGGCGGAGCACCTACCTGGAAAGGGCAGTGGAGTGGGCTGTAGGGCACTGGCTGAAACAGAGTGAGGAAGAGCATTGGCCCCTCTGCCCACACCATGGCTCCCTGGTCCCAGGAACACACCCCACAACCCCAACCATCCTCAACATCACCCCTGTCTTCTTGGACTTCAGTACCCCTGCTTTCCCAAAGCCCCACTGTCTCTTGCCCCCCTGTTGTGATTGGCTTGTCTCCTTCACGCATCTGTTAGAGATCCCAAGGCCAACCCAGAGAGATCTGCGAGGGTAAATCTGTAGATCTGCACGTCTCAAACTAATGCCAAATCCCATAATGACCCATTACCTGCAGGAGTCTCAGCTCCTGAGCAGTCACTACAAAGCCTTCTAGAATCTTCTAACCATTCTGACCAGCCTCGCCTTGCTTTTTTCTTTTTTTTCTTTGAGACGGAGTCTCTCTCTTGTCGCCCAGACTGGAGTGCAATGGCGTGATCTTGGCTCACTGCAACCTTCGCTTCAGGGGCTCAAGTGATTCTCCTGCCTCAGCCTCTGGAGCAGCTGGGACTACAGGCGAAGGCCACCACGCCTGGCTAATTTTTTGGATTTTTAGTAGAGACGGGTTTTCACTGTGTTGGCCAGGATGGTCTCGATCTCCTGACCTCGTGATCCACCCACCTCAGCCTCCCAAAGTGCTGGGATTATAGGTGTGAGCCACCTAGCCTGGCCTTTGTTTTTGTTTTTGTTTTTGTTTTTTTTCTTTGAGTCTTGCTTTTTTTGGTCCAGGCTGGAGTGCAATGGCATCATCTTGGCTCATTGCAACGTCTGTCTCCCAGGTTCAAGCGATTCTCCTGCCTCAGCCTCCTGAGTAGCTGGGATTACAGGCACCCACCATTAGTATTTTTAGTAGAGACAGGGTTTCACCATGTTAGGCTGGTCTCGAACTCCTGACCTCGGGTGATCCGCCTGCCTCGGCCTCCCAAAGTGCTGGGATTACAGGCATGAGCCACCACGCCTGGCCTGTTTTTGTTTTTAAAGCTGGGTCTCACTATGTTGCCCAGCCTAGTCTCAAACTCCTGGCCTCAGCAATCTTCCTGCCTCTACCTCTCCGGTAGCTGAAACTGCTGGCACTTGCCAACAAACCTGGGTGTTGTCTCCAGGTCTTTAACCTGTTCTGTTCTGGCTTCCTGCTCATTACGGCCCTCTTGATCCTTCCTTCAAGGAAGGAAGCTTAGAGCTTTCTTTTCTTCTTTCTTTCCTTCCTTCCTTTTCTTTCTCTTTTTCTTTTTTTTTTTTTTTTTTTTTTTTTTTTGAGAGAGACTCTTGCTTTGTCACCCAGGCTGGAGTGCAGTGGAGCAATCTCGGCTCACTGCAACCTCCGCCTCCCGGGTTCAAGCGATTCTCTTGTCTCAGCCTCCCGGAGTAGCTGGGACTATAGGCACATGCCTCCACGCCCGGCTAATTTATAATAGAGATGGGGTTTTGCCATGTTGGCCAGGCTGGTCTCGAACTCCTGACCTCAGGTAATCCACCCACCTTGGCCTGCCAAAGTGCTGGGATTACAGCATGAGCCAATGAGCCTAGCCAAGAGCTTTCTTCAAGTCCCAGCTTGGAGCTCCTTCCTCTGGGAAGCCATCCTGGAGCCCTCAGCTACAAGTGCTCTGTGTCCTCTGAATTCTGAGCACTACATACCCAGGCCTCTTTCGGGACCTTCTCCCTGGTAATGTGGCCATGCCTGTCTCAACTCTGTGTTCCCCAGGGCTCTCCACTCAGAGCCTGGTACGCAGCAGATGTTCAGTAGCCCCACCTTAAATGTGTAAAATGGCTTTGGGATTCATTACAATCGCCTCCCTAAAGATTTACCTATATGAGTCCTACTTCATTCTTCTTTTTTTTTTGAGACAGTGTCTCAGTCTGTCACCCAGCCTGGAGTGCAGTGGCATGATCATAGCTCACTGCAGCCTCCAATACCTGAGTTCAATCCATCGTCCTGCCTCAGCCTCCAGAATAGCTGGGACTACAAGCTAATGCCACCCATCCAGCATTTTTTTTCCTTTTTCTTTTTTAGACAAGAGTCTTGCTCCATCCAGGCTGGAGTGCTGCAGCACAGTCTCAGCTCACTGCAACCTCTGCCTCCGGGGTTCCAGTGATTTTCCCACCTTGGCCTCCCGAGTAATTGGGACTGCAGGTGCATACCACCACATCTGGCTAATTTTTATATTTTTAGGTGGAGATGGGGTTTCACCATGTTGGCCAGGCTAGTCTTGAACTCATGACCTCAAGTGATCCGCCTGCCTCAGCCTCCCAAAGTGCTGGGATTACAGGCATGAGCCACCACTCCCAGCCTAATTTTTCTATTTTTTATAGGGTCAGGGGTCTCATTATGTTGCCCAGGCTGGTCTCAAACTCCTGGCCTTAAGTGATCCTCCCATCTCAGCCTCCCAAAGTACTAGAATTACAGGCATGAGCCACTTTGCCTGGCCTTGAGTCTCTCTGCTTCAGCTATCACATATGTCCTCCTTGCTTTCTTTAGACGAACTCAGTAAATCATTAGGATAATTTATAAGTTAGGCAGGATTTTACAGACAGGGCAACTTCAGGGTTAGTGAGATGAGTCAACTTGCTGAGAGCCACATAGGTAATCAAGGGTAGAGCTGAGAGGCTGCCCAGACAGCCACGATCCTTTTCATCATGCAGTTCTGAGCACAAGGCTTGAGAGTGGAGGTGGGAGAGGAAACAGGGAAGTAAAATTTGCCTACCAGGCAAAATGGAAAGCCCCAAAATAATCCCTCACTTGTGCTCTGGGTATGACAGTTCTGACACTTTCACACACATTACCTTGTAGAATCCTTATTGTGAGGATTCTACACCCTCTGCAGCCTGTATTCGTGTGCCCATTTTACTGATGAAGAAACTGAGACTCCACTTTTTTTTTTTTTGAGGAGGAGTCTCGCCCTCTCACCCAGGCTGGAGCATGGTGGTGCGATCTTAGCTCACTGTAACCTCCGCCTTCTGGGTTCAAATGATTCTCCTGCCTCAACCTCCCTAGTAGCTGGGATTATAGGCACACACCACCACGCCCAGCTCTTTTTTTTTTTTTTTTTTTTGGGGAGGGGTTTTCACTCATTTTACCCAGGCTGGAGTGCAATGGCGCGATCTCAGCTCACCGCAACCTCCGCCTCCTGGGTTCAGGCAATTCTCCTGCCTCAGCCTCCTGAGTAGCTGGGATTACAGGCACGCGCCACCATGCCCAGCTAATTTTTTGTATTTTTAGTAGAGACGGGGGTTTCACCATGTTGACCAGGATGGTCTCGATCTCTTGACCTCGTGATCCACCCGCTTCGGCCTCCCAAAGTGCTGGGATTACAGGCTTGAGCCACCGCGCCCGGCCTCAGCTTTTATATTTTTAGTAGAGATGGGGTTTCATTATGTTGGCCAAGCTGGTCTTGAACTCCTGACCTTGTGATCCACTGGCCTTGGCCTCCCTAAGTGCTGGAATTACAGGTATGAGCCACCGTGCCCAGCCAACTCCACTTCTTCTTCTTTTTTTTTTTTTTTTTTTTGAAACGGAGTTTCGCTCTTGTTACCCAGGCTGGAGTGCAATGGCGCGATCTCGGCTCACCGCAACCTCCGCCTCCTGGGTTCAGGCAATTCTCCTGCCTCAGCCTCCTGAGTAGCTTGGACTACAGGCACGCGCCACCATGCCCAGCTAATTTTTTGTATTTTTAGTAGAGACGGGGTTTCACCATGTTGACCAGGATGGTCTCGATCTCTTGACCTCGTGATCCACCCGCTTCGGCCTCCCAAAGTGCTGGGATTACAGGCTTGAGCCACCGCGCCCGGCCCACTTCTTCTTATTTATTTATTTTTAAATTTCTTTTTGAGATGGAGTCTCGCTCTGTCACCCAGGCCAGAGTGCAGTGGCATGACCTTGGCTCACTGCCACCTCCACCTCCCAGGTTCAAGTGATTCTCCTGCCTCACCCTCCCCAGTAGCTAGGATTACAGGTGCACACTGCCATGCCCGGCTAATTTTTGTATTTTTAGTAGAGACTTGGGTTTCACCATGTTGGCCAGGCTAGTCTCAAACTCCTAACCTCAGGTGATCCTCCCATTTTGGCCTCCCAAAGTTTTGGGATTACAGGCGTGAGCCACCACGCCCAGCCTTCTTATGTTCGGATAGTCCCTAGGTCATTTGATTTCATCTCTTTTACCAGCTGCCTTTCCAACAGCCATTGGGGAGCACACTCTCTTTCTCTCCTTCCCTGTGCCCAGTGTCCCCTAACTGCCCATTCCCTAAGTATGTTTACCTGTCACCTCCATTACTGGGCCCTTCATTCCCCAAATTCAGACTCTTAGCCCTTTCATCAACTCTGGGCAAATGTCAGCATTGGAAAGAACAGCAGGAACAAGCTCATTCACAAACCCCCTCCTACTAAAAAGTTACAGGTGGAACTACTGAGAGCCACAAAGAGGAAGTAGCAAGGGCTGGCAGGGGAGGACTCACCCAGTGGCAGGAGAAGAAGGAAGGACAGGGCTTGGGGGAGGAGGGGAGGTGCAGCACTCCCATCTCCCAATCTCCACCCCCAGCCCTTCTCATCTGGCTGGGGACCAATTTGCATCTCTGCTTCCTTGCTCATTCAAATGGTGAAGGGTGTTTCAGATGCTTCCATCAAGGGACCAGAGAGAAGTCACAGTTGGAACATCTGAAATTAAAGATCCCAAACATTACTGGGTCTCCCAGCGCTTTGGGAGGCTGAGGCAGGTGGATCGCTTCAACTCAGGAGCTCGAGACCAGCCTTGGCAACATGGCAAAAATGCATCTGTTTCAATAAATACAAAAATTAGGCCAGGCGTGGTGGCTCATGTCTGTAATCCCAGCACTTTGGGGGGCTGAGGTAGGCGGGTCACTTGAGGTCAGGAGTTGGAGACTAGCTGACCAACATGGTGAAACCCCATCTGTACCAAAAATACAAAAATTGGCTGGGCGTGGTGGCGGGCACCTATGATCCCAGCTACTTGAGAGGCCAAGGCAGGAGAGTCTCTTAAACCCAGGAGATGGAGGTTGCAGTGAGCTGAGATCACGCCACTGCACTCCGGCGTAGGTGACAAAGCGAGACTCTGCCACAAAAAGAAAAAAAGTTAAATTTTAAAAACACAAAAATTGGTAGAATTTTTTTTTTTAATGAGTCGGGTATGGTGACTCATGTCTGTAGTCCCAGCTAATGGGGAGGCTGGGGTGGGAGGATCACTTGCGCCAAGGAGTTCGAGGCTGCAGGAAAAAGTAAAAAAGATCCCAAGTGTTTATTTCCTGGAGGGGCCAGCTTCAGGGAAAAATGACATTTCCACTTGCCTTTGGCATTCTGAGTGGAGACCATGGCAGAGGCAAAAGCTGGGAGGTGAGAAAGATGCTGCATGGATGGAAACGCATGAGGAGTCAGGCTTGGCTGGAGGAGGGTGTGTGAAGAGGGAAATGGTGGGAGAGGAGAGGGGGTTGGGAAGGTTGGCTGGGCCCAAACCATGACAAGCCCGGGGGCTCCGAGGCTATCCTCCAGGGCTGCACATTCGATTTTTTGCCTTCCCTTCCTTCTTTCCTTCCTTTCTTCCTTCCTTATTCCTTTCCTTCTTTCTTTCAAGACGGGGTTTCTCCATGTTGGCCAGGCTGGTCTCGAACTCCCAGCTCAGTTGATCTGCCTGCCTCAGCCTCCCAAGTGCTGGGATTACAGGCGTGAGCCACCGCACCTGGCCTTCTTTTTGTCTTTCTTTCCCTCCCTCTCTCTCTTTCTTCTTCTTCTTTTTTTTTTTTTTTTTGAGAAATGGTTTTTGTTACCCAGGCTGGAGTGCAATGGCGTGATCTTGGCTCACCACAACCTCTGCCTCCTGGGTTCAAGCAATTCTCCTGCCTCAGCCTCCCGAGTAGCTGGGACTACAGGTGTGTGCCACCATGCCCAGCCAGGTTTTTTTTGTATTTTTAGTAGAGACGGGGTTTTACCATGTTGACCAGGATGGTCTCGATCTCTTGACCTCATGCTCTTTCTTCTTTCTTTCTTTGATGGAAGCTCTCTCTGTCATCCAGGCTGGAGTACAATGGCACAGTCTAGGCTGAGTTTCCTGCCTCAGCCTCCTGAGTAGCTGGGTTTACAGGCATGTGCCACCACACCTGGCTAAGTTTTGTATTTTTAGTAGAGATGGGGTTTAACCATGTTGGCCAGGCTGGTCTCAAACTCCTAACCTCATGATCTGCCTGCCTCAGCCTCCCAAAGTGTTGGGATTACAGGTGTGAGCCACCATGCCCAGCCATTTCTTCGCTTTTTAAAATGTATTTATGAGCCATGGTAACTATTATAATTTCCTTAGTAATTTTTCTCATTTTATTGGCTCATTTCTTCTGATTTAAATTATTTATTTTATTTTATTTATTTATTTTTGAGACAGAGCCTCCTTCTGTCGACCAGGCTGTAGTGCAGTGGCCTGATCTTAGCTCACTGCAACCTCCACCTCCTGGGTTCAAGCGCTTCTCCTGCCTCAGCCTCCCCAATAGCTGGGATTACAGGTATATGTCACCGCACTCAGCTAATTTTTGTAATTTTAGTAGAGACAGGGTTTCGCCATGTTGGCCTGGTTGGTCTGGAACTTTTGCCCTCAAGTGATACACCTGCCTCGGCCTCGCAAAGTGCTGGAATTACAAGCCTGAGCCACCATACCCGGCCCTGATTTAAATTAAGTTTAGGTTAAGCGTGGCGGCTTACTCCTGTGAGCACCTTGGGGGGCTGAGGAGGGAGGCTCTCTTGAGCCCAGGAGTTAAAGACCAGCCTGGGCAACATAGTGAAATCCCATTTCTACAAAACTAAAAAATAATAAGCTGGGAATGGTGGTACATGTCTGTAATTTCAGTGCTTTGGGAGGCCAAGGTGGGAGGATCACTTGAGCCCAGGAGTTCAAGGCTGCAGTAAGCCACGATCACGCCACTGCACTCCCACCTGAGTAACAGAGTGGACCCTGTCTCTAACGAAGAAAGAAAAAAAAAAGTGCATACATCATGAGCTTAGCGCTCAAAGAGCATTCATACCATGTAACCAGCATCCCAGAAGCCTCTCCCATGTCCCCATTTCTTGCAGACTTTTTTTTTGAGATGGTGTCTCGCTCTTGTTGCCCAGGCTGGAGTGGAATGGTGCAATCTCAGCTCACTGCAACCTCCCCTTGCCAGGTTCAAGCGATTCTCCTGCCTCAGCCTTCTGAGTAGCTGGGATTACAGGGCGCCACCATGCCTGGCCAATTTTTGTATTTTTAGTCGAGTCAGGGCTTCTCCATGTTGGTCAGGCTAGTCTCCCGCTCTCTACCTCAGGTGATCTGTCTGCCTTGGCATCCCAAAGTGTTGGGATTACAGGCATGAGCTGCCCCACCTGGCCTCTTGCAGACTTTTAGCAGGGATCTGATGCATTGTGTGAACTGTGGACTGGTTGGTTGGGGAGAGATGGGAGGCTGGTTTACAGCCTGATGCAGTTGTCCAGACTCCAGGCCGTGAGAGGCAGAGAGGAAGGAGAGATGGGAAAGACATGTGGGAGACGGAACTGGCTGGACTGGGTTTGTCTTGGTGTTGGGGGCGGGGAGCTAGGTGCATCCATTGGCTCCTGGTCACCCTGATGGGGACTTTGTAGGAGGAGGTTGTGGAGAGGATGGTTCTGTTTGGGCTACATTGAGAGAGTGGGGTGTTGGGGTACATGGGTGCCCGTTCCAGAAGGAACTCCCTCTCACCCTCCCAACACCCTCCTCTCTCTGGCTTTGCCTCTGCCCCGGTGTACAAAGTCTGGTTGGGAAGAAGATGAAAACCTATCCGGATGCGGACACGGGGATTTCAACACCCCATTCATGGGGCCGAGGACAGCCCCCAGTGGAATAATCACCTTTTGTCCTCCTTCTGCCTGGACTGGTGACAGCTGGGAGATGGGAGCCGAGAGCCATGAGGAGGGGGAAAGTCACAGTCCAGTCTTTGCTTGGGGCTTGGTGTTATCGTTATCTGGGCCTCCTTCTACCTCCTGGCCTCGGTGCCACCCACTTCTCAGGCTGCTGGGACACTGGCCTCCCAGGCCAGATCAGCTCCCACCCTGTGTCTATGGAGACAGAAAACTTCCAGAGACCCTGCCAGGAATCCTCAGCTTTCCCAACTCTATCCCCTTGGATTACAGGTGCCCACCACCATGCCCAGCTATTTTTGTACTTTTAGTAGAGGCGGGATTTCACCACATCGGCCCAGGAATGAGGGAGAAGGACCTCTGATCATGATCCCCACGGACCTCACATCCCAGGTGACCCCAGAGCCCTCTGCCAAGTCTGCCTCCTTACCCCCCAGCTCCAAGGTGCACCCCTCCAGTTCTGCAAGACAAGGCTTCGCCCTTCCCTGCCCCGGTGAGTAGGGCTCTTCAAAGCCCTCCCATTCCTTCGCACCCCTTTACAAACCATCTATTGCCTACATTCACTACAATGCAGCCGGCCGCAGAGCACAGCGGTTAATATTACAGCATCCGCTCCACCATCTCCTAGCTGTACGACCTTCACTTTGCAAAGCCTTGCTGTTCTCATCTGAAAAACGGCGAATCTGATCCACTTACCCGTTGTCATTTTTGCCAAGTTCAATGAGCAAATGTTTGCCCAAGGCTTAGCCCCGTGTCTGGCCCTAGCTAGGTGTGGGTGGGTACTGTTATCATTACTGTTTCTCCTTTGAGACTGTGGACCCTCGAGGGCGGACACCAGATCTTATTCAGTGGTTGCACTTGGCACAGGGTGGATACTCAGAACATGTTTGTTGAATGACCGAATCAAGGAGATGGCTACAGAATCATAGAAAACAACAGTCAGAAGGGGCTTGGGAAATTAACGAGGACAATTTCCCGTCTGACCAGTGGGAAACGGTTCTCTCTCTCTCTCTGTGTCTCTGTCTCTCTCTCCTTCTCTCTCTCTCTCTCACACACACACACGCACACACACACGCATGCACATGCACATATGCATAAACACCCCAGCAAAAGTGAAGGATTCATACCTGGGGGAATATTCTGGGCTCTTCCTGTCCCTTCTTCTACAGTCAATCCAAGGTTGAATCACTGTGTCTGCCCCTGGAAGTTTAGGAGGAGGAAGGATCTTCCAAACAAAAATCAACACAGATGTTTCTTCTTTTCTTTCCACAGCTGGAAGGTGAGTAGAGGCAAAGCCCCTGTCCATGGAGCTGGCTGGTGGTCCCAGCCTGTCTCCATCCAACCTCAGGGACAGCAAGAAGCAAAGGGGAGTGGAGGTGGCTGGCACCAGCTGGAGCGGCCCCAGAGAAAGGGCAGCTAGGTGGAGGCGGAGCTACGTGGTGAGGGGAGGCATGGATGCTCAGGGCCAGGCAGCCCCTCCTCCCCCCACAGCCTCCTCCGACCCCAGGGTTCAGGTTTCAGAGAGGCCTGGATAGGTCTCCACCCCTTTGCAGGGCAGCCAAGCACCCTGATCTTTGGAGGTAGTCCTGATCCAGCCCCAGAGTCCCCTTGATGATGTCCTGACCCAACCACATCAGCTGGGGGTTTGGAAAGGGTCCCAGGAGCCACAGTGTATGGCGTGGGCTTCCCACGAAGGCAGGACCTCATGACGTCACAACTTCACTTGGTGGCTGCTGATTTTGCCTTTTTTTTTTTTTTTTTTTTTTAGACAGAGTTTCTCTCTGTCACCCGGGCTGCTGGAATGCAATGGTGCAATCTTGGCTCCCTGCATCCTCCACCTCCCAGGTTCAATCAATTCTAGTTCCTCAGCCTCCCAAATACCCCGGATTACAGGTGTGCAGCACCACGCCAGGCTAATTTTTTTTTTTTTTTTTTTTTTTTTTTTTT
>NW_022437028.1:6449412-6484632 GCF_009761245.1 Sapajus apella
TTTTTCTGTAGTGACTGGGTTTCTCCATGTTGGCCAGGCTGGCCTTGAATTCCTGACCTCAAGTGATCCGCCTGCCTTGGCCTCCCAAAGTGCTGAGAGGCTACAAACCTGTACAGCTTGTGACTGCACTGAACACCATAGGTAATTTGTTACACAATGGTACTTGTGTATCTAAACATAGAAAAGGGACAGTAAGAACACAGTAATATAATCTTCATTTTATTTTGAGATAGGGTCTCGCTATGTGACCCAGACTGGTTCAAACTCCTGGGCTCAAGCAATCCTCCCACCTCATCCTCCTTAAGTGCTGGGATTACAGGTGTGAGCTACTGCACCTGGCATGATTTTGCTTTCTTGTGTGGTTCTTCCTGAGTTCCGGTGCTTTTGTAGTTGTAGGTGAGAGGAAGTGATGTGTGGCTTATTTTGTGGTTTGTAGCTGCAGTAAAGAGCTATGCTGGGATTCTGGCTCTTTCCCGTGGAGGCACAAACTCTCGGAGCTGGAAGGGCCCTTAGAACCCCGCAGGGCAGTTCCCAAACCTGGAGGCACATCCCATCCCCACTCATTTATTTATTTTTTTTCTTGTTCCTTTTCTTCTTCTTCTTCTTCTTTTTTTTTTTTTTTTTAGACTAAGTCTTGTTCTTGTTGCCCAGGCTGGAGTGCAATGGCACGATCTTAGCTCACTGCAACCTCCGCCTCCCAGGTTCTAGGTTTGTAGCCTAGAAGCAATAGGCTAGACCACGGAGCCAAGCTATGCAGCGTGCTAGCCCATCTAGGTTTGTGTGAGTACACTCTATGACGTTTGCACAATAAGGAAATCAAGTAACGACATATTTTTCAGAATATGCCCTGGCTGTTAAGTGATGCATGACTGTATGTTTGAGACCTAGTACGGTGGTTCATGCCTCTAATCCCAACACTTTGGGAGGCTGAGGTGGAAGGATTGCTGGAGCACAGGAGTGCGAGACCAGCCTGGGCAATATGGTGAGACCTTGTCTCTACCAAAAAAAAAAAAAAAAAAAAAAAAAAAATTAGCCAGGCATGCTGGTGTACACCCGTGGTCTCAGCACGCTAAGAGGCTGAGGTGGGAGGATCACCTGAGTCCAGGAGTTGGAGGCTGCAGTTAACCATGGTCGCCACTGTACTCCAGTCCGGGCTACAGAGCAAGATCCTGTAGAAAGAAAGAGAGAAAGAGAGAAAGCAGGAAGGGAGGGAAGAAGAAAGGGAGGGAGGGAGGGAGGGAAGGAAGGAAAGGAAAAGAGAAAAGAAAAAAAAAATGCTGGGTGCAGTGGCTCATACCTGTAATCCCAACACTTTGGGAGGCCGAGGCAGGCAGATCACTTGAGGTTGGGTATTCGAGACCAGCCTGACCAACATGGTAAAACCCCATCTCTACTAAAAATAGAAAATTAGCTGGGCATGGTGGCTCATGCCCGCTGGGATTACAAGCATGAGCCACCACGCCCAGCTGAGAAGTTTAAAAGTTAGCCAGAGGCCGGGCGCGGTGGCTCAAGCCTGTAATCCCAGCACTTTGGGAGGCCGAGGCGGGTGGATCACGAGGTCAAGAGATCGAGACCATCCTGGTCAACATGGTGAAACCCCGTCTCTACTAAAAACTACAAAAAATTAGCTGGGCATGGTGGCGCGTGCCTGTAATCCCAGCTACTCAGGAGGCTGAGGCAGGAGAATTGCCTGAACC
The DNA here is from genome assembly GCF_009761245.1 of Sapajus apella. Classification (NCBI taxonomy): domain Eukaryota; kingdom Metazoa; phylum Chordata; class Mammalia; order Primates; family Cebidae; genus Sapajus; species Sapajus apella. Next base: position 6,451,110 of record NW_022437028.1, read on the forward strand.
CAGGAGGCGGAGGTTGCGGTGAGCCGAGATCGCGCCATTGCACTCCAGCCTGGGTAACATGAGCGAAACTCCGTCTCAAAAAAAAAAAAAAAAAAAAAAAAAAGTTAGCCAGATGTGATGGAAAGATAGAAAACATGATCAGGCATTGACAAAGAGGAATGTTGGAGTGACATATCTGCAAGTCCAGGAATGCCAAGAATCGCAAACCCAGAAACTAGAAGAGGCAAAGAAGGAGTCGCCCAGGTTTCAGGGAGCCTGCCCCTGCTAATACGTTGATTTCAGACTTTTGAGTCTCCAGCACTGTGAGACAATGAACTATTTTTAAAGCCACTCAGTTCGTGAAACTTCGTTGCCGCAGCCCCAGGAAACTGATACAAGTATTTCGCCATCTCTCAAAAGTTTGTCTTCGCCAGCCCGGTGGCTCCTGCCTGTATTTAATCCCAGCACTTTGGGAGACCGAGGAGTGTGGATCACAAGGTCGGAGGTTTAAGACCAAGCTGGCCAACATGGTGAAACCCCATCTCTACTAAAATACAAAAATGAGCTGGGCATGGTGGTATGCACCTGTAGTCCCAGCCAGATTAGGGAGACTGAGGCAAGAGAATTGCTTGAATCCGGGAGGCGGAGGTTGCAGTGAGCCAAGATCACACCACTACACTCCAGCCTGGCGCCTGGCAACAGAGCGAGACTGTCTTAAAAAGAAAAAAAGTGTACCATTTGATTAGTTTTGACATGTATGTAAATCCATCAAACCATCACCACAATCAAGATAATGAACGCCTCCATCATGCTTAAAGATTTCTTCCTGCTCCTCTGTAATCCCTCCCCTCCTCCCACCATTCTTCCATCTCTAACAAGACGCTTATCTGCTGTTGCTATAGATTAATTTGTATTTCCTAGAATTTTATATAAATGGCTGGGTGTAATGGCCCATGACTGTAATCTCAGTACTTTGAGAGGCTGAGGTGGGAGGATCCCTTGAGCGTAGGAATTCAAAAGCAGCCTGGGCTACGTAGTGAAACCCTGTCTCTAACAAAAGAAGAAAAAAAATAAGTAAAATGAAAAAAGAAAAAAAGCTTAAAAGAATGGCCAGGCAACTCCAGATTTTTTTTTTCTTTCTTTGAGACAGAGTTTCGCTCCGTCACCAGGAGCCAGGCTGGAGTGCAGTGGCACGATCTTGGTTCACTGCAACCTCCACCTCCCGGATTCAGGCAATTGTCCTGCCTCAGCCTCCCGAGTAGCTGGGACTACAGGCGCACGCCACCACGCCCCGCTAATTTTTGTATTTTCAGTAGAGGTAGGGTTTCACCATGTTGGTCAGGCTGGTCCCGGTCTCTTGACCTCGTGATCCGCCCGCCTCAGACTCCCAAAGTGCTGAGATTCCAGGCGTGAGCCACCACGCCCGGCCCACACTCCAGGTTTTATTTGAATGAATATTACCAGTGTTCTCACTAACGTCCTTTTTCTGTTCCAGGAGCCAATCCAGGATACCACATTGCATTTAGTAAACATATTTTAAAATTATGATATATGCATTAAAAAGTATGCAGGTTGGCGTTATCTGGTTGCCATGGTGATCTTGAGTAATGGGTCACCTGGTGGTCTGGCTGGTGGCAACAAGGCTGTCAGTCAGTTCATTGTTCAGCCTTCCTTCCCGAGGTGGGATGCTCCACAACCTTGGTTTGATATTTGGATTTCTTGAGGCCAGGTCCTGGGATTCTCTTAAGTAAAAGGCATGGTTCCACATGATGGCATCAGTGAGGTCGTGGTATGGGTCTGTTGATCACTGGGAATGCAGGAAATGAATGCCGTGGTTGGGCTAGGTGCGGTGTCTCATGCCTGTAACCCCAGCACTTTGGGAGACTGAGGCGGGTGGATCCCTTGCGGTGAGGAGCCCCGTGAGGTGGCACGAGCCTGTAATCCCAGCTACTCGGGAGGCCGAGGCACGAGAATCCTTGAACCTGGGAGGTGGAAGCTGCAGTGAGCCGAGACTGCACCATTGCCCTCTAGCCTGGGTGACAGAGTGAGACTGTCTCAAAAAAAAAAAAAATAATAATAATAATAATAATGCGCTGGTGGGGGGTGAGCTTCTGCTGTCTCAGTATAAGTTCCCGGGGATTCACCCAGGAGTGAAGAACCCAGTGCCCCTTCTACACCTCTCTTCACAGAGCTTCCTCGGCCTGAAGTGACCTCCCCTCCTGTCTCCCATAAAATAAGGCAGAGACCCATGAAATTCCCCCAGTCTCCTAATTGATACCACCTCCTTTTTCTCACACTTGGAATGAGCTCCTCATGTCTCAGATCTAATCCCCCAGACCCTTCAATCAAGGGCTTTCTCCTGTGTACCCCACAGATCTGGGACAGCTCTCTTGCCGGGCTGCGAGCTTCCTACGGGCAGGGCCGGCAGGAAATTGGAGGGAAACTGTGATAAATTATGGCTCAGCAGGCAGCCAGCACGCTCTTTGCAAACTTTAATGTAAATACACGTGGGGATTTCCAAGCTAAAAACTTTCACGTGGGCCGGGTCCGGCTCACACCTGTCATCCCAGCACTTTAGGAGGCCGAGGTGGGAGGATCACCTGAGGTCAGGACTTCAAGACCAGCCTGGCCAACATAGTGAAAACCCTTCTCTACCAAAAATACGAAAATCAGCCGGGCATGGTGGCACGCCCCTGTAATCCCAGCTACTGGGGAGGCTGAGGCAGGAGAGTCACTTCAATCTGCCTGGGAGGCAGAGGTTGCAGTGAACCAAGATCGCACCACTGCACTCCAGCCTGGGCAACAGAGCAAGACTTGTCTCAAAAAAAAAAAAGCAACATGGGTACACGTGGGGATTTCCAAACTAAAAAATACTGTGGTTAGGCTGGGGTGAGGACTGAGGGTCTGCAATTCTAACAGGCTCCCAGGTGTTACTGAGGCTGCTGGATGGGGACCACTTTCTACAACAAGGGCCCAGCTGGCTCGGGAAGGGAGGCAGGTGAGAGCACAGGTGGCAGCAGCCAGCATCCCCAGGTATAAGATGGCCGGTGGTGGCTGCTCGCTGCTCTGCAGGCGCCATGGAGCTGACCTATGGGCTCTTCATCTGCCTCCTGCTCTGGGGCAGTACTGAGCTGTGCTACCCCCAACCCCTCAGGCTCTTGCAGGGTGGAACCAGCCGCCCTGAGACCGCTGTGCAGGCTGTGCAGCCCATAGTGGTGGAGTGTCGGGAAGCCACCCTGGTGGTCACGGTCAGCAAAGACCTTTTTGGCACCAGGAAGCTTATCAGGGCTGTTGATCTCACCCTGGGCCCAGAGGGCTGTGAGCCCCTGGTCTCCACGGACACAGAGGATGTGGTCAGGTTTGAGGTTGGACTCCATGAGTGTGGTAACAGCATGCAGGTGAGAGACGCTAGGGGGCCCCGGCTTTGGCGGGAGGATGCGAGGCAGCCGGGGATGGAGATTGTGACCACAGAGTCGGGGGAGGTGGGGTTGTGTGGACCCCTCTGACTTGTAGGTGGGGAGGTGGCACAGTTGAGGCCTGAAGCTGGGAGCTGAGGGATCGGGGCCTGGGGCAGCCCTGCCTCCAATTGCCAAAATCGGTAGGTGGGGCGGAGCCAGAGGTGGCAGTGCCCATCGAGCTGGATCAAGCCACACCACTCTGACTCAGGTGGGTTTGTGACACACACAGGCATGCGTAATGGGACAGCCCTGTGGGGAGCCTAAGGGGCTAAGTTTCTAATGCTTGGGGCGTGTTCTGAAGAGACCCAAACTATTAAGAACAGCAAGTGGGCCGGGTGCTGTGGCTCATGCCTGTAATCCCAGCACTATGGTAGGCCAAGGCTGGAGGGTCGCTTGAGGCCCGGAGTTTGAGGACAGCCTAGGCAACAAAGCGAGACTCCTGTCTCTTAAGCCTTTTTTAAAAAAAACAAACTGGGGCCTGGTGTGGTGGCTCATGCCTGTAATTTGAAAACTTTGGGAGGTCACCTGAGGTCAGGAGTTCAAGACCAGCCTGACCAACACGGAGAAACCCCAACTCTACTAAAAATACAAAAATTAGCCGGGTGTGGTGGCATATGCCTGCAATCCCAGCTACTTGGGAGGCTCAGGCAGGAGAATCGCTTGAACCCAGGAGGCAGAGGTTGCAGTGAGCCGAGAATGTGCCACTGCACTCCAGCCTGGGCAACAGAGCAAGACTCTGGTTCAAAAAACCAAAAAAACCCCACAAAACCACACATAGAAAAGTGGTATGGGGGGGAGGGGCGCATCATAACCTTGGTGTTGAAGACCTTAAAAGCATCAGTGGGTCCCTGGGGGCAGCTCCAAGGGGGAAGGGCTTAACCCGAGGCACGTGCTAGAAGAGATCAAGAAATCCAGGCCAGACCCCTCTCCCCCTAGCCAGTGGGGAAACAGGCTGCAAGGAGGGGCCTTATGGTAGGGCAGGGCTGGGCACACAGCTCCCCAGCTGAACCCTGAGTCCCTGGACCAAGCTCCTGTGGCCCCATAGAGGGCCTGTTCTCTCCTGCCTTACGGGGATCTGGCTCCCGCTTACCTGGGCCTGGACCCAATAGCTTGGCTGGGTTGGGGGCAAGTCCAGCCCCTGGAGCCCTCTAGCCAGAGCTCTGGTCTTAAGTGTGGTCTCCTGGCTCTCCTTGAGGACTTGGGGTCCTCGTTTCCCTGGGGAGGGAGGCCAGAGAGCTTCAGGAGTGATTTGAGGATTGACTCTAGAGGCTCACAGATGTGTTAGATTCACCAAAACTGGGGAGCCAGGTGTGGTGGCTCATGCCTGTAATACAGCACTTTGGGAGGCTGAGGAGGGAGAATCGCTTGAGTGCTCGAGTTTAAGGCCAGCCTGGGCAACATGAGACTCCTTCTGTACGGAAAAAAAAAAAAAAACCCTAAGTTAATGCGGTGTGGGGGGTGCATGTCTGTAGTCTCAGCTACTTGGGAGGCTCAAGCAGGAGGTCTGCTCAAGCCCAGGAGCTGGAGGCTGCGGTGAGCTATGATTGCACCACCGCACTCCAGCCTGGGAGGAAGAGCAAGACCCTTTCTCTTATTTAAAAACCCTAACTTTGTCACTTAAAACAATCCTGATGTCCAGCCTGCTAAAACGGTGTGGGAACGGCCATGGGTAATAAGGTTCTCAGGTGACTCCAATGAGGAGCAAAGCCTGCAAACTCCTTCCTCTGGTGTGGTGTTTCCCAGTCCTACCGGATAAGAATCACCTGGGGCCAGGCTGCACTTGGTGGCTCACACTTACAACCCCAGCACTTTGGGAGGCCGAGGCAGGCGGATCACCTGAGGTCAGGAGTTCAAGACCATCCTGACCAACATGGAGAAGCCCCGTCTCTACTAAAAATACAAAATTAGCCAGGCATGGTGGCACATGCCTACAATCCCAGCTACTCGGGAGGCTGAGTCAGGAGAATCGCTTGAACCCGGGAGGCAGAGGTTGTGAGATGGCGCCATTGCACTCCAGCCTGGGGAACAAAAGAGCAAGACTTTCTCAAAAAAAAAAAAAAAAAAAAAAATCACCTGCAGCCCAGGCCAGCTCCCCAGTATACAGCCTGTGTAGTCCTGTAGGGCAGGTGCTTAGCTGAATGCTCTCCTGCCCTGAAATTGGTAACTACTTTTGAATAAGGGGTTCCACGAACTACACTGCTGGTCCTGTCTGTGCTGGGGCACTTGCTAATAAGGTCTAGGACTGTTCCCTGAAGATCGTTAGTTGGGGCAGAGCCAGGCAGCCACCTGGGCTCAAGCCATCCTCCCGCCTCGGCCTCCTGAGTAGCTGGGTTGGACTACAGGCAGATGCCACTGTGCCCAGCCAAGTGATCTTTTGCAGAGCCTCACTGCAGCCTCCAACTCATTGGCTTAAGCAGTCCTCCCACTTCAGCCTCCCAAGTCCCCGAGACTCCAGGCATTTGTAACCACACCCCGTTAATTTAGGTTTTTGTTTTTTTTTTTTTGAGAAGGGGTCTCATCATGTTGCCCAGGCTGGCCTTAAACTCCTGGACTCAAGCTATCCTCCCACCTCACCCTCCCAAAGTGCTGTGATTACAGGTGTGAGCCACCGTGCCTGGCTCCCCAGGTGAATCTAACAAAAAGCTCTATTTCCCAGGCTGGTCTTGACTTCCTGGCCTCGCGCAATCCTCCCTCCCAAAGTGCTAGGATTACAAGTGTGAGTTACTTCACCCAGCCCTCAAGTAGCTTTTAAACAAGCTCCCTGAGATGAGAGGTGGGGATAGTGAGTTTAGAATAGGTGGTTGGGGCTTGGACAAGGTGGTTCACACCTGTAATCCCAGGACTTTGGGAGGCTGAGGCGTGTGGATCACCTGAGTTCAGGAGTTCGAGACCAGCCTGGCCAACATGGTGAAACCCTCTCTATTTAAAAAAAAAAAAAAAAAAAAAAAAAAAACAAACACCAAAAAACTGGCATGGTGACTCACACTTGTAATTCCAGCTACTTGGGAGGCTAAGGCAGAATTGCTTGAACCCGGGAGTCAGAAATTGCAGTGAGCTGAATTTGTGCCACTGCACTCCAGCCTGGGTGACAGAGCAAAGAAGCAAAACAAAAGGAAGTGGTTAAGGTAGAGGTTTCCAATCCCGACTCAACACTAATCACCTGGAGAGGTAAAAATACTGATTCTCATTGAGAATATCATACCTTCACTGAGGAGAGTCCCGTGTTAAATTTTCTAATTCTATTAAAATCTTCAAACATAGGTCAGGCCCTGCCTTCTGCGGCCCTGTTGGACGATGCAAATTTCCCCAATAGCATTCACCTGTAGCTCTTCCTGCCTCAGGCAACCTCAACCAGTCTCCCCCACCTTCTGTGAAATGGGCTTGGATAGGTTAGAAGCTGATAAGGGGTGTGTATGTGGGTTTTCTTTCTTCTTTGAGACGGAGTCTTGCTCTGTCTCCAGGCTGGAGTGCAGTGGTGCAATCTCAGCTCACTGAAACCTCCACCTCACGGGTACCTGGGACTACAGGCACGAGCCACCATGCCCAGCTAATTTTTGTATTTTTAGTAGAGACGGGTTTCACTGTGTTGGCTAGGATGGTCTTGACCTCATGATCCACCCGCCTCGGTCTCCCAAAGTGCTGGGATTCCAGGTGTGAGCCACCGTGCCTGGGCAGAAGCTGATAAATGTTAACAGCTGGGTACTTCGTGGCTCCTTTCTGGGGGCTACCTTGGCCCTGGGCCTCTCCTGAAAAAGGAAACTTTGTGTATGTATTGGGAGGCATGGAGGGGGAGTGTCAGAAGGGAAGCACTACCCTGATGCCTCTATTGCTTGGGCAGTACATGGCATCAGCCATGTGTCGATCCAGGCTGCCTGTGGTGGTATCAGCGTGTCAGAAGTGAAGCCTGAGGTGCAAAGAGAGGAGGTGCCTGTCCTGCCTCTCCTAACTGACCAGTGGCAGAGCCTGTGTTCTCTTTTGTAGAGATGGGGTCTTGCTATGTTGCCCTGGCTAGTCTCAAACTCCTGGCCTCAAGCAATCCTTAGCCTCCCAAAGGATTACAGGCATGAGTGGCTGCACCTGGCCTTGACCCCGTGGTCTTTCTGTCCCCTGTGGGCTGCCCACTCTGTACTCCTGTGTGGCCTGGTGCACCGGGGCAGGTGATGCTCATAGCATTAACCCCTCACCTTTCCTCCAGGTGACTGACGATGCCCTGGTGTACAGCACCTTCCTGCTCCACGACCCCCGCCCTGTGGGAAACCTGTCCATCGTGAGGACTAACCGAGCAGAGATTCCCATCGAGTGCCGCTACCCCAGGTCAGTGTGGGACTGTCCGTCACGGCCCCTGCAGACAAGTGGGTCAGCCGTGGGCGGTAGCTTGCTGCATGGTTATCTGAGCTACCTACAGAAGTGCTTGCAGCTCTGGTTACTGCCCTGGGTGGGATTGAGGGGACTGCTGAGTCTAGTTTGAACCCCAGAAGAGTGCCAGGAGCCCAATTGCAGCTTAGGGGAAACTGCAGAGCTGCCCAGGCCTGGGGGTGCTATCGTGCCAGCTAGGGCCCTCTGCGGGGTTCAGAAATGCCCTCCTATTTCCACTGGGGCCAGGCACAGTGGCTCACATCTATAATTTTGGAGGCTGAGGCAGGTAGATCACTTGAGGTCAGGAGTTTGAGACCAGCCTGGCCAACATGGTGAAACCAGTCCCTACTGAAAACAGATATTAGCCAGGTGCCTGTAATCCCAGCTACTTGGGAGGCTGAGGCAGGAGAATTGCTTGAACCCAGGAGGCAAAGGCTGCAGTGTGCAGAGATCGTGCCACTGTACTCCAGCCTGGGCAACAAAGTGAGACTCCATCTCAAAAATAGTAGCGCCAGGCTGGGCTGTGACCACCTCCTCTTCTGTGGTCCTAAAGCCCCTGGCATTAGGCATGTCCCTGCGAACTCAGGCCCTGAGGTGAGAGTAATTATGGCTCCCAAGGGCAACACTGGTTCCTGTGCTGGCCTCAGCATGTGGCGTAGGGGCCTTTGTCCCTGCCCTTGAACCAGTCTGGGAGTGGGTATAAGAGGATATGGGCAGGTGCAGCAGCTCACACCTGTGATACCAGCACTTTGGAAGGCTGAGGTGGGCAGATCACAAGGTCAGGAGTTCGAGACCAGCCTACCCAACATGGTGAAACCCCATCTCTACTAAAAATAAAAAAGAAAAAAAAAATTAGCCAGGTGTGGTAATGAGTACCTGTAATCCCAGCTCCTCAGGAGCTGAGGCAGGAGAATCATTTGAACCCAGGAGGTGCAGATGTTAGTGAGCTGAGATCACACCCCCACACTCTAGCCTGGGCAATAGCAAGATTCCATCTCAAAAAAAAAAAAAGACTAGTGTGAAGTGGGCAGGGAGCTGATGGAAGAAGGGTCATGGTAGGGGTCATCCTAGGGCAGAATCCTGGAGCAGGACCTTGAGGCTGAGTCAGCCTGGGCAGAGCCACCTGGGCACACCCCAGGGGAGGGCAGCACATCCCCTAGTAGGTGACATGCAGCCTGGGGCTGGAACCCAGGGACTGGAGTAACGAGGGAGCCAGACAGATGGGCTCACCAGCCTCGCCACAGATGCCCTTCCTGGAATGGGTGAGGACCGAATCTCCACCCAGGTCACCAGGTGACGGTGCAGAAGACAAGTGGGAGCTAGTGAGGACCAGCTGGGAGGCTGGGAAACAGATTCGATGAGGCCTGACCCGTGGCTGCAGGGGCTGCAGAGGCTGACTCGGAGCTAAGAGCAACTGGAGGAGCTTGGGGTCATTGTGGGTAGGGGAGAGGGGAGCAGTCAAGGGCAGGCTGCTCAGCCGGCTGGAGGGATTGAAGCCCTCCTGTGACCACGGCAGTCCCCGACTTCAGAGCAGCTTTGTCTGGGCCTGACCTCTGAGGATGGTGGCTCACATGGTCAGTCGCAGGAGGTGCTGGAGAAGCTGGCTGCGGGCTGGGATGCTTTAACCTGGCTCCGGATACCTGAAGTCTGGTTATCAGGAGGTGTATCCGTCACCTGGAGTAGCTTCTTCCAGACAGCCTTACCTGATTCCCCTCTCAAGCATCCTGTGGGGTACCGTGCAGGGCCTGCTATCAGACCCCAAACCTGAACCTCTAGGGCTAAAGTGTGTGTGTGGTGGTTTAAAAAAAGTCTTGCTGGGCCTGGTGCAGTGGCTCACACCTGTAATTCCAGCACTTTGGGAGGCCCAGTGGGCAGTCGCCTGAGGTCAGGAGATTTGAGACCATCCTGGCCAAATAGTGAAACTCCATCTCTACTAAGATACAAAAAGATTAGCTTGGTGTGGTGGTGTGTGCCTGCAATCCCAGCTACTTGGGAGACTGAGGTATGAGAATCACTTAAACCTGGGAGGTCAAGGTTGTAGTGACCTGAGATTGCACCATTTCACTCCAGCCTGGGTGACAGAGCAAGACTCCGTCTTACTCTGTCACCTAGGCCGGAGTGCCATGGGCAGCATCATAGTTCACTGCAGCCTTGACTTCCTGGGCTCAAGCGATCCTCCCATCCCAGTCTCCTGAGTAGCTGGCACTACAGGCATGTACTACCATGCCCAGTTATGTTCTTCATTATAGAGATAGGGTCTCACTATGTTGCCCAGGCTGCTCTCAAACTCCTGGCCTCAAGTAGTCCTCCCATCTCCACCTCCCAAAGTGCTGGGATTAAAGGCATGAGCCACCGCACCCAGGTCCAGCGCTAAAGAAGGAACTGAGCTCAGTCTAGACACCAAACTCCTAAGTTCAGCTGTATCTGTCTTTAGCAGCCCAGATGGCCTCAGTTAGGAGGGCTGGGCCACTCACAAGTGCAGAAGTTGAGGAGGGTTCGGGGCAGCCTCAGGCTCTAGGTGTCTGTTGAGCCATCTTGTGCCAGCTACCTGGCTGGGCCATGGCTGAAGACCCTGCAGTGGGGTAACAGTGAGATACTCCCCATCAGTGAGGACCGAGGTGGGTATGACCCGAGGCAGGTGTGCACAGCCGCTGTTCTTCTTTCAGGCGGGGCAATGTGAGCAGCCAGGCCATCCTGCCCACCTGGTTGCCCTTCAGGACCACGGTATTCTCAGAGGAGAAGCTGACTTTCTCTCTGCGCCTGATGGAGGGTAAGAGAAGAGGACTGGGTGGGGCAGCTGTGGAAGGCCCTGGGCAGTCTAGAGCCCCTGCCCTTGGCTGTTTCTGTGTGTGCGCGCGTGTGTGTGCTGAGAAGGAATCTTGCTCTGACCTCCCAGGCTGGAGTGCAGTGGTGTGATCTTAGCTCACTGCAACCTTCACCTCCTGGGTTCAAACAATTCTCCTGCCTCTGCCTCCCAAGTAGCTGGGATTACAGATGTGTGCCACCACAGCCAGCTAACTTTTTTTTGGCAGAGTCTCTGTCACCCAGGCTGGAGTGTAGTGGCATAATCGCGGCTCACTGCAACCTCTGCCTCCCAGGTTCAAGCCATTCTTCTGCCTCAGCTTGCTGAGTAGCTGGGATTACAAGTGCCTGCTATGGCTCCTGGCTAATTTTTGTATTTTTAGTAAAGACGGGATTTCGCCTTGTTGGCCAGGTTGGTCTTGAACTCCTGGCCTTAGGTGATCCTCCTGCCTCAGCCTCCCAAAGTGCTAGGATTACAGGTGTGAACCACCGTGCCCGGCCGGCTGTGTCTTTCAGAGAACTGGAGCGCTGAGAAGAGGACCCCTACCTTCCACCTGGGAGATGCAGCCCACCTCCAGGCAGAAATCCACACTGGCAGCCACGTGCCACTGCGGCTGTTTGTGGACCACTGTGTGGCCACGCCGACACCAGACCAGAATGCCTCCCCTTATCACACCATCGTGGACTTCCATGGGTGAGCACTGGGCTCCCTTCCTAGGGAACATTCCTAGCAAGATGACCCTAGAGCCACCTGTTTGGCTTTTTTTGGGGGGGGAGATGGAGCCTTACTCCATTGCCCTGGCTAGAATGCAGAGGCACGATCTTGGCTCACTGCAACCTCTGCCTCCCTGGTTCAAGTGATTCTTCTGCCTCGGCCTTCTGAGTAGCTGGGATTACAGATGCCCATGACCACACCTGGCTAATCCTTGTATTTTTAGTAGAGACGGGGTTTCACCATGTTGGGCAGGCTGGTCTTGAACTCCTGACCTCAAGTGACCTGCGCACCTCAGCCTCCCAAAGTGCCAGGATTACAGCGTGATCCACCACGCCTGGTCCACCTGTCTGGCTTTAACACCATTCTGTTCTTTTCCAAGCTGTCTTGTTGACGGTCTCACTGATGCCTCTTCTGCATTCCAAGTTCCCAGACCCAGGCCAGATACACTCCAGTTCACAGTGGATGTGTTTCATTTTGCTAATGACTCCAGAAATATGGTAAGAGCTTAACAGCCTGGAAGAAGGCCAAACTCTCAACCTTAATATCCTACTGAATGTGGTCACTCACTAGATCCTCCCCTTAAGCAAATGACTTAGACCTCTGACCTGGGAACTCAACCTTGCAAGTAAAGCCGTGAGCTTTTAGTGAGGCCTTCAAGGGGAATGATGGACAATATGAACCCTTAAGAGGTAGGAGGATGATGGGTACGGTGGCTCACACCCGTAATCCCAGCACTTTGGGAGCTCGAGGTGGGCAGATCACCTGAGGCCAGGAGTTCAAGACCAGCCTGGCCAACATGGTGAAACCCCATCTCTACTAAAAATACAAAAACTAGACAGACGTGGTGGTGGGAGCCTATTAAGCCCAGCTGCTCAGGAGGCTGAGGCAGAAGAATTGCTTGAACCTGGGAGGCGGAGGTTGCAGGGAGCCGAGATCACGCCATTGCACTCCTGCCTGAGCGACAAGAGTAAAACTCCATCTCAAGAAAAAGGCAGAAACCCCACTCAGGGTTGGGAAGAATCAGGGGTTCTAGAAGTGGAAGAAACTAGGAGGACAAAGACTGCATATGGTCAGGGGCACAGTGGCTCACACCTGTAATCCTAGCACTTTGGGGAGCTGAGGTGGGAGGTTTGCTTGAGCCCAGGCATTTGAGACCAGCCTGGGCAACATGGCAAGCCCCTGTTCCTACACAAATATAAAAGTTAATTGGGCGTGGCAGTATGCACCTGTAGTCCCTCCCAGCTACTTGGGAGGCTGAGTGGGAGGATATAGTAAGCTCTGATTGTACCACTGTACTCCAGCCTGGGTGACAGAGGGAGATCTTGTCTCAAAAGGACCCAAGACGTAAAGCTGACAGGTCAAATAAGATCACTTACTGGGCCTGGTGACCAGGTTGCCAGCCTTGTCCTTGCCAAGGATTCAGCAGGGCTAGAACCCAGGCGATGATGGGTTGAATAAGAATTGACAAGACTCAGGTGTCGCCTGGGTGCAGTGGCTCATACCTGTAATCCCAGCACTTTGGGATGCTGAGGTGGGCAGATCACTTGAGGCCAGGAGTTTGAGACCAGGCTGGCCAACATGGTAAAACCCCAAGTCTACTAAAATTACAAAAACAGCAGGGCATGGTGGTGGGTGTCTGTAATCCCAGCTACCCGGGAGACTAAGGCAAGAGAATTGCTTGAACTTGGGAGGCAGAGGTTGCAGTGAGCTGAGATTGTGCCACTGTACCTCCAGCCTGAGTGACAGAGCAAGACTTCATCTCAAAAAAAAAAAAAAAAAAAACAGGTGTCAGCCTTTCTGGAGGCTTTCTCCAGGGGCAAAGAAAGCGGGTATGAATTTCCTATCCAGGGTGCCTCTTGAACTTGATCATAGGCTGGGCTGGTGATTCTGAAGGCAGCATCCTCACCTGGAAGGCTTGTTGAAACTGATGACTGGACCCAACCCAGGGTTTGATTCAGGCGGCCAAGTGTGGGGCCTAGAATCTGCATTCCTGAGTGTTGGTTCTGCCAGTCTGGGGCCTCCCCTAGGGAACCTAAATAGAAATTTTGGCGGGGCATGGTGGCTCACACCTGTAATCCCAGCACTTGAGAGGCCAAGGTGGGCGAATCACGAGGTCAGGAGATTGAGACCAGACTGGCCAACACGGTGAAACCCCATCTCTACTAAAAATACAAAACTTAGCCGGGTGTGGTGGTACATGCCTGTAATCCCAGCTACTCGGGAGGCTGAGGCAGGAGAATTGCTTGAACTAGGGAGTTGGAGGTTGTGGTGAGCCAAGATAGTGCGATTATATTCCAACCTGGGCAACAAGAGGGAAACACTGTCTCAGGGGGAAAAAAAAGTTCAAGCTGACCCTAGGAAGGAAGAAGGAAGGAATGCAGGTGTGAACTGCCTCTGATGGCTGAGGCGGGAAGGGGATGGGGCAGGAAGTACAGGCGGAAGGACCGGCTTCTAGCCAGGAAGTACTGGTAGGCTATTAGAAATACAAATCAACTTGTGGGTCTTCTGCCCTTTGTGGAAAGTGTCTCCCTATGCCCAGTCTGCAGTGCAGTGGCACAATCATGGCTCATTGCAACCTCAACCTCCTGGGCCCAAGCCATCCTCCCACCTCAGCCTCCTGAGTAGCTGGGACGAGTTACAGCTTAGGTGTCACCATGCCCACCTAAGTTAGCTTTTTGTGGACTTGGGTCTAGCGCTATTGACCAGGCTGGTCCTGAGCTCCTGGCCTCAGAGTCCTCCTCCCTCAGCTTCCTAAGGTGCTGTGATTATAGGCATAAGTCACAGCCCTCAAGTAACTTCTATTTTTTTGAGACAGTCTCATTCTGTCGCACACAGGCTGGAGTCCAGTAGCATGATCTCTGCTCACTGCAACCTCTGCCTCCTGGGTTCATGCAATTCTCCTGCCTCAGTCTCCCAAGTAGCTGGGACTATAGGCACCCCCACCATACCCAGCTAATTTCTTGTATTTTTAGCAGAGACGAGGTTTTACCACATTGTCCAGGCTGGTCTCAAACTCCCGGCCTCAGGTGATATACCTGCTCGGCCTTCCAAAGTGCTGGGATTACAGGTGTGAGCCACTGCCCAGCCTCAAGTAGCTTTTAAACAAGCTCTCTGAGATGAGAGGTGGGGATGTGAGTTTAGAATAGGGTGGTCAGGAAGTGACTAGGGGTTTCCAACACTGGCTCTACACTAATCTGGAAAGGTTGTAAAACTGCTTGTAGAGAATCTTACACCTTCACCCTATCAGGGTAGGGCCTGGTGTCATATTTTTGTAACATTCTATTAGTAAAATCTTCATAGGTGTTTGCTGTAAAACTCTACCAACTTTGATGTGCATATTTTTCTAGGTTGTACCACCAGCTTTTTTTTTTTTTTTTTATGAGAGGGTCTCAGTCACCTAGTCTGGAGTGCAGTGGCACAATCTTGGCTCACTGCAGCTTCAGCCTCCCAGGCTCCAGTGATTCTCCTGCCTCAGCCTCCCAAGTAGTTAAGATTATAGGCATGTGCCACTACTGCCTGCCTAGTCTTTGTGTTTTAAGTAGAGACGGTCTCACCATATTGGCCACGTGGGTCTCGAATTCCCAACCTCAAATGATCCACCTGCCTCAGCTTCCCACAGTGCTGGGATTACAGGTGTCAGCTATCATACCCAGCCGACCACTAGCATTTGACTCTCCTCCATCTACTGATCTACCTTATTCTACTTGGAAATGGCGTCAGAAGCCACTTAAACCCCCAGGTGATTCTAATACACAGCCAGGCTTGCAAACCTCTGAAGCAGAGGCTCATGTCAGGTGGCATTAAGGGACAAAGTACAAATTTATCGAAGATCACATCGATGCCACTTTACCACCTGCAGAAGCTGCCTTATGGGAAGAGAAAGATCAACACAGATCAGTAGGGCAGCAAAAGGGATTAGAATCTATACTGACAAGATGGCCTGAAGCTCTCCATGGTGGAGCCTGCTTGAATGGGGCTGTGGATAAAGGAGGGCGCAGTTGGGAAAAGAGTCCTGGTCCTTGGATCAGTGACCTATAGCTCCTTAGGGGAGAGGATCCTGATTGAGGGAGGAAGTCGAGATTGACCTCAGATGTGGCTCCTCTGGGAAGAAGATGGGGAGAAGGTTCCCCTCAGTCAGCGGGGGTATAGACTGAGCCGGTTTCTCAATCTCCAGGGGTTGTGGGGTGACACCAGAGAACAGTGGCATGTATGTGCTTTTTTTCTTTTGAGATGGAGTCTCTGTCACGCAGGCTAGAGTACAGTGGCGTGATCTTGGCTCACTGCAACCTCCGCCTCCTGGGTTCAAGTGATTCTCTTGCCTCAGCCTCCCAAGTAGCTGGGATTACAGGTACCCTTCACCATAGCCAGCTAATTTTTGTTTTTAGTAGGGACAGGGTTTCACCAGGATGGCCAGGCTGGTCTCGAACTCCTGACCTCAGGTGATCCACCTGCTTTGGCCTCCCAAAGTTCTGGGATTACAAGTGTGAGCCACAGGGCCTGGACAAGACCCTGCTTCTAAAAGGCCACTATACGGGAACTACCCTACGATCTTAGACTCCAGATAGCACCAGAAAAACGTACTAGGAGGAAGCAACAGGCGAAAGCACATTTCCAGTGTGGAATAGATGATGGGGCCTTGGAAGCCTCTTTCTTGCAGGGCAGGTGGCTAAGACTGTCAGCCAGAGAACTGCTAAAATCTTGGCTTTTTTCTAAAAGTGAATCTAATGTGGTTTCCAGTTTCCCTGCCGGTGCGCTTGGCCACTAGGTGGTGATCGAGGCTTGTGGCTCTGAGGCTTCTGCTAGAAGGTGGCAGAACTCCCATGTTCTGCCCGAGGTTGAGCAGGGAGGAACTGAAGCCCTGCCTGGAATATGAAGGGAAACTGACCTGGGAATGGGCCAGGGCTCAGTGTAGCCCTGGCTCTGTCAAAATGGCCCCTAGCCCCAGTGGCAAGATGGAATGTCAGCTTTAAGAATAGAAGGCTTTGGGCTGGGCGCGGTGGCTCACGCCTGTAATCCAGCACTTTGGGAGGCCGAGGCGGGCGGATCACGAGGTCAAGAGATTGAGACCATCCTGGCCAACATGGTGAAACCCCATCTCTAAAAATACAAAAAATTAGTTGGGCATGGTGGCACACGCCTGTAGTCCCAGCTACTCGGGAGGCTGAGGCAGGAGAATTGCTTGAACCCAGGAGGTGGAGTTTGCAGTGAACCGATATCACGCCACTGCACTCCAGCCTGGCGCCTGGCAACGGAGTGAGACTGTCTCAAAAAAAAAAAAAAAAAAAGGCTTTGGTGGCCGGGCAAGAAGGCTGAGGTAGGCAGATCACCTGAAGTCAGGAGTTTGAGACCAGCCTGACCAACGCTTTTGTCTCTACCAAAAACATAAAAATTAGCTGGGTGTGGTGGTGCGTGCCTGTAATCCCAGCTACTCAGGAGGCTGAGGCAGGAGAATTGCTTGAACCAGAGAGACAGAGGTTGCAGTGAGCTGAGATTGCGCCATTGTACTCCAGACTAGGCAATAAAAGCAAAACTGTCTCAAAAAAAAAAAAAAAAAAAAAAAAAATTAGAAGGCTTGGCTGGGTGTGGTGGCTCATGCCTGTAATCCCAGCACTTTGGGAGGCTGAGGTGGGTGGATCACATGAGGCCAGGAGTTAAAGACCAGCCTGGCTAATACAGTGAAACTCCATCTCTACTACAAATACAAAAACTAGCTTAGCATGGTGGTATATGCCTGTAATCTTATCTACTCAGGAGGCTAAGGCGGGAGAATCTCTTGAACCCGGGAGGTGGAGGCTGCAGGGAACCAAGATTACATCATTGCACTCCAGCCTGGGCTACAGAGCAAGACTCTATCTCCCCCCGGCAAAAAAAAAAAAAAAAAAAAAAATAGGAGTGATAGCTTACAGGGCACTTGACAATCCTCTGGGTAGGGGTCCTTCAGCTCCCAGTAGGAGCTCATTTTAGTTTTTCATTACTTGTCTAATGAGGGTGGATAAGTGACACTTCCCAGAGGTCAGGACTGTCAGGGTATCGGCCTGGTGAGTCTTCTGGTCATCATTTCACCTACAGGTAAAGGAGATTGACCTAGGCTAGACTAAGCCCAGGGAAACTTGCCCAAGGAGTAAGCCATAAAACTTTTTGTTTTATTTCTTTGAGACAGAGGCTTGCCCTGTTGCCCAGGCTGGAGTGCAGTGGCAAGATCTTGGCTCACTGCAACCTCCACCTCCCAGGTTCCAGCGATTCTGCCTCAGTATCCTGAGTAGCTGTGGTGGTATGTGCCTGTAATCCCACCTGGCTAATTTTTGTGTTCTTAGTAGAGATGGGGTTTCACCATGCTGGCCAGGCTGGTCTCAAACTCCTGAGCTCATGATTCACCCACCTCAGTCTCCCAAAGTGCTGGGATTACAGGTGTGAGCCTCCACACCCGGCCCATAAAACTTGTAAGTCTGAAATGGAAACTCCGTAGGAATAAGTCTAAAAAGTGTCTGTGCCCAAGGACCTCAGGTCACAGAAACAACTTGCTCTTGCCTTAGCTGGCAATACACAGTGACTATATCCCTGAGAAAAGTAATTTGTCAACTAGTGAAGTGGCAGGTGGCAGTGTCAGCAGCCCAGCTAATGCTGGCTAGTAAGGTGTTCCCACCCACCTCGGTCACCTGGGGGTAGGTGCAGGGGTTTAGCAATGCTGAGTTAAGCTCAGGATTGGCTGGGCATGAGTAGCTCACACCTGTAATCCCAGTACTTTGGGAGGTTGACGCAGGCAGATCACTTGAGCCCAGGAGTTCGAGACGTAGTATAACCTTGTCCCTGGAAAAAGTCCAAAATTAGCCAGGTGTGGTAGGATGTGCCCATAATCCCAGCTGCGCGAGAGGCTGAGGTGGGAGATCTCTTGAGCCCAGGAGGTCAAGGCTATAGTGAGTCGTGATCACACCACTGTACTCCAGCCTGGGTGACAGACCCTGTCTCAAAAGCCCAAGGTCAAGCATGTTCATCGATTGGGTAAGTTTGGGAAAGATGAGGGGAATGATAAATGATGGATTCCAGTCTAGAATTAGTTGCTACTTGTTCTAACTTCGGGCAAGTGAACCTTTAGACCCTCGTGGAGATGAGGCTCTTCCTTCCCTGTCTCTATTTTAGTTTGTTTTTTTTTTTTTTTTTTTTTTTTTTTTTTTTTTTTTTTTTTTTTAAAAGACGGGGTTTCGCCATGTTGGTCAGGCTGGTCTTGAACTCCCGACCTCAGGTGATCTGCCTGCCTTGGCCTCCAAAGTGCTTGGATTACAGGCGTGAGCCACCACGCCCGGCCTGTTTTAGTTTTTGAGACAGTCTTACTCTGTCACCCAGGCTGGAGTGCAGTGGCATGATCTTGGCTCACTGAAACCTCCCCCTCCCAGGTTCCAGCTCTTCTCCTGCTTCAGCCTCCCAAGTAACTGGGACTCTAGGGGTGCACCACCACACCCTGCTAAGTTTCCTATCTTTAGTAGAGACAGGTTTCATCATGTTGGCCAGGCTGGTCTCGAACTCCTGATCTCAGGTGATCTGCCTGCCTTGGCCTCCCAAAGCACTGGGATTATTGGTATGTGCCACTGCACCTGGCCCCTTCTCCCTCTTTAAAGGGTTAAGTGTTCTATGAGAACTGGCGTGTTAAACTTCCTGGCATATCCTGGAACTCAGCCTGGAAATGGCTGTTATTCCTTGCAGATATATATCACCTGCCACCTGAAGGTCACCCTCGCTGAGCAGGACCCAGATGAACTGAACAAAGCCTGTTCCTTCAGCAAGCCTTCCAACAGGTGAGGAGGCCAGGTGCTCAATGACTGGGGTAGAAACTGAATCTGCGGACCTCCCCCATTTCCCCCAGCATATTATCAGCAAACTGCTTCCTGTGGACAACAAAAACCTAAGCTGCTTGTCTTTCCTCTCAGCTGGTTCCCAGTGGAAGGCCCGGCTGACATCTGCCAGTGCTGTAACAAGGGTGACTGTGGCACTCCAAGCCATGCCAGGAGGCAGCCCCACGTCGTGAGCCTGGGGTCCAGTTCGTCTGCCCGTAACCGCAGGCATGGTATGTTGTGGGATGGCCAAGAGGCTGTTCATCGCCCTCTCCTCAGTTGAGGGTACCTGCTGTCATTGCAGGGTGACAGTCTCTTCCCTTGTCGCTCATTTATTTTTTTGAGATGGAGTCTAGCTCTGTCGCCCAGGCTGGAGCGCAATGGCACGATTTCAGCTCACCACAACCTCCACCTCCCGGGTTCAAGTGATTCTCCTGCCTCAGCCTCCTGAGTAGCTGGGATCACAGGCATGCACCACCATGTCCAGCTAACTTTGTATTTTTAATACAGAGGGTTTCTCTGTGTTGGTCAGGCTGGTCTTGAACTCCTGACCTCAGGTGATTCACCCACCTCATCCACCCAAAGTGCTGGGATTACAGGCCTGAGCCACCACACCTGGCCCCTTGTCTCTCATTAAACTGTTTATTTCTTAGGGAAAGGTAGCCGCAGGTATAACCCAAATCTTGGGGCTAAGCAGGAGGGGCTCTTAGCCCCCACCCGAGTGGCAGCCAGGGTAGCTCTGCCGTCGTCCTAGGCTTCTACTGAGACATAATTGGGCATGTAGGGAAAATATCACAGCTGTTAAGGTAGTCTGGCCAGAACAGTAGGTCATGCCTATAATCCAGCACTTGGGGAGGTTGAGTGGGGGAAATTGCTTGAGCCCAGGAGCAATATAGCAAGACCCTCTCTCTACAAAAAAGACAACGTACTAGGGAATCCCTCCTATGTGACCTACATTCTCTGTATGAGAAAGCTGTGAGAAAGTTGTCATTTTTATTTTAATCTTCTGGAGATAGTCTCACTCTGCTGCCCAGGCTGGAGTGCAATGGCATGCTCCTGACTCACTGAAACCTCTGACTCCCGGGCTCAAGCTGTTCTCTTGCCTCAGCCTCCCAAGTAGATGGGACGACAGGCATGTGTCACCATACCCAGCTACTTTGTGTGTTTTTAGTAGAGATGGGGTTTTACCATGTTGGCCAGGCTGGTCTTGATCTCAGGTGATCTGCCTGCCTCAGCTTCCCAAAGTGCTGGGATTACAGGCGTGAGCCACCATACCTGGCCAAGAAAGCTGTCTTTTTTTTTCTCCTTAACCCACACAAAGATAACATACTAGCTCAGCCCACTAAGGCAGAATAAAACCTACATTGCAATTCCTGGTTAGAGACTTAGTCCCTAAGATGACCCTCAGGTATTCTTCCAGTGACAGAAGAAGCAGACGTCACTGTGGGGCCGCTGATCTTCCTGGACAGGACTGGTGACCACGAAATGGAGCAGTGGGCCTTGCCGGCTGACACCTCCTTGCTGCTGCTGCTGGGCACAGGCCTGGCTGTGGTGGCGTTCCTGACTCTGACCGCTGTTATCCTGGTTCTCACCAGGAGGTGTCGCACTGCCTCCCACCCTGTGTCTGCTTCCCAATAAAAGAAGAAAGCAGTATCTGCCCGTGGTGTGGTGACTAGACGGAAGGTCAGAATTAGCACTGACTGTCGGGGTGGGGAAGACTGTATACCAGCCCCGTGTGCTCACATAGCAGTCCAGCACCCACTACAGTGCCTCTAGTGCAAACAGGGAGGCAGGCTCATGTTTTTGGGGACAACTATAATTCTATCACCTCCATGGAAACCAACATGAAAACTTTTTTTTTTGAGACGGAGTTTCGCTCTTGTTACCCAGGCTGGAGTGCAATGGCACGATCTCGGCTCACCGCAACCTCCGCCTCCCGGGTTCAGGCAATTCTCCTGCCTCAGCCTCCTGAGTAGCTGGCATTACAGGCACGCGCCACCATGCCCAGCTAATTTTTTGTATTTTCGGTAGAGACGGGGTTTCACCATGTTGACCAGGATGGTCTCGATCTCTTGACCTCGTGATCCACCCGCCTCGGCCTCCCACAGTGCTGGGATTACAGGCGTGAGCCACCGCGCCCGGCCCATGAAAGCTTTTTTTTTTTAAGACTGAGTCTCACTCTGTTGCCAGGCTGGAGTGTGGTAGTGCAGTCTCGGCTCACTGTAACCTTCACCTCCCCGGTTCAAGCAATTGTCCTGCCTCAGCCTCCCAAGTAGCTGGGACTACAGGCATGTGCTACCATGCCCAGCTAATTTTTGTATTTTTAGTAGAGATGGGGTTTTGCCATGTTGGCCCGGATGGTCTCCATCTCCTGACCTCATCATCCGCCTGACTCAGCCTTCCAAAATGCTGGGATTACAGGTGTGAGCCACCGTTCCTGCTGGAAACGCCTGGATGAAGGTCAGGTTGACTGCACCCACCCTACTTCTAGGCTAGAAAAGAATCTTGCATCTCTGGCCCCATGGATCTGACTCTAGACGTGGGAGTGGGGAGGAGAGAACTTCCAGGCCCACTCTCCAAGGGAAGCAGGCAGCAAAATCTGTCCTGATGCAAGAAGACAGGAGGTCAGTTGTGATTGGGCCCTCCCAGTGGGGCAGTGATGTGAGCTCTGCTGCTGTCTGGTCTTACCTGTCACCTTGGGCTGGAAGCTATGCTTGGGGCACATTGGTATGGACTTGACCTGGCCCAAGGCAGGGGTTCTGAGGTGGAGATTTTGCTTTGCGGGTAGGAGGGCTGAGGACCTGCTTTTGGTTTTGGATTTGTTTTGTCTTTTCTTCAAGATGGAGTTTCACTCATGTTGCCCAAGCTGGAGTGCAGTGGTGTGATCTTGGCTCACCATAACCTCCGCCTCCCAGGTTCAAGCAATTCTCCTGCCTCAGCCTCCCAAGTAGCTGAGATTACAGGTGCCTGCCACCATACCCAGCTAATTCTGTATTTTTAGTAGAGATGGGGTTTCTCCATGTTGATCAGGCTGGTCTCGAACTCCTGACCTCAGGTGATCTGTCTGCCTTGGCCTCCCAAAGTGCTGGGATTACAGGCGTGAGGTACCACACCCAGCCTTGTTTTGTTTCTTTGGAGAGGGAAGGGTCTGACTCTGTTGCCCAGGCTGGAGTGCAGTAGTACAATCATAGCTCACTGCAGTCTGGAACTCCTTGTCTCCAGCAATCCTCCTGCCTGAGCCTCCTGAGTAGCTGGGACTGCAGGCCTGAGTCACCATGCCCAACTTATTCTATTTTTGGTAGAAACTGGTTCTTGCTAGGTTGCCCAAGCTGGCCTCGAACTCCTGGCCTCAAGTGATTCCCTCCCTTTGGCCCCCAGAAGCACTGGGATGATAGACCTGAGGCCTTACTGCCACTGAGGGGAGCTGCTTCTCAAACTCCCCTGATCTTTGTCATTCTCCCTAAATAGGCTGCTTCCCTCCCCCAGGTTTTGGCCACAGCCCCGGGCATACTTACTAAGGGGATGGTGCCCCAAGGGGTTACCCAGGGAGCTTGTGCCCCCTTCTCTAGGGAAGGCGTTCATGTTACTTCTGAGGTATGTGAAGCCTCCCCCAGTAGCTGGCTCCAGCCATGCCCCAAACTCAAGCCATTGTCACTGGGGGAAGTTCATGTTCTCTGCAGCCTCCCAGCCTGGCTGGCTACCTGCTGCGAACCTGCCAGTCCTCATGGGCAACGTGGGGGTGGTGCCTACTGAGCAGGATTAGGCATAAAATGACCCAAGCTGGAAGATGCTCAGGTGCAACTGGCATGGTGCTTATCTCTGGCCTGGTGTCTGAGAGCAGGGGCTCCTGTGTGTTGACTTAGGTATAGACAGATGTCTAGACTGCATTCAGAGCAAGATTTGGGAAGCTTTCAACCTGAGAAAAGGAAGGCCTTTGACACTCCAAGTGTGGTCTGTGAACATCGGTATCACCTGAGATTTTGTCGGAAATAGATCATTTAAAGTCCCATCCTGGGGCTGCCACGGTGGCTCATGCCTGGAATCCCAGCATTTTGGGAGGCCGAGGCAGGTGGATCACCTGAGGGTGGGAGTTCAAGACCAGCTTGGCCAACATGGTGAAACCCTGTCTCTACTAAAAATACAAAAATTTGGCCGGGTGTGGTGGTGGGTGCCTTTTAATCCCAGCTACTTGGGAGGTAGAGGCAGGAGAATGGCTTGAATGCAAGACAATTTCAAAAAAAAAAAAAAAAAAAAAAAATCCCTAGGTGATTTGGGTGGTTAAGGGCCCTGAGCCAGGGGACTTGGCACAAAAGGATTGTTCTGAGTGAGCCACTCTCGGCCCAAGCAGGTTGTGGTGTGATCTATAGGGGAGATACAGGCTGGGGCCCAAAAAAGGCCACGTATGGTGGGTCAGGCCCGTAATGCCAGCACTTTGGGAGGCCGAAGTGGGAGGATGGCTTGAGCAACATCTCAAAAAATAAACCCACCCCCAAAGTGTTGGTTCCTGCAGGCTTTCCAATGCAATAGGAAGTCTCTGGAAACTTCAGGGAAACAGGAGCCTTAAGCAATGGAGTCAAGACCACCCTCAGTGGCTTCTCACTATCTTTCATTTCCAGTCTACCTCCCCTAAGAGGCGGGAAGGCCGGGCCCTCTGACATTGCTGCTGGAGGCTGTCATTGCTGCAAGGGGCCAGGCAAGCTCTCCTGCTGAGGCCCATCCGAAGCTGGCGGGGAGCTGACATTCAGGGTCACATCCTAGCCATGATTCCTCCCCTCTCCTGACACAGCCACTTCCTTTCTGCTGAGGACAGAAGTTGAATGAAGGACAAACTCTCAGAATGATGCAACCCCATAGAACTTGAGTACAAGGAGGAGGTGGGTGTTCGTCGCAGGAACAGTTCCCCAGGGTGTCCTGGCTCGGGGAACAGCTCCAACAACACGTGCTGGATACCAAGTGTGCCACGAGGACCAATCCTCGCTATAACCCCAATGGAAAGAACTTCCCCATCTGAACAGAGGATGGTGGGAAGTAAACAGATTGTCAGGGGTAGAAGTGGCCGTTGGACCCCAAGCCTGGAGCATTTTGCCAGAGTCCTCTTGCGTGAGCCACGATGCCACCAAGTGCTCTACTCATTCCCCCAAGCAATCGTGTCATCCCCTAGTTATAGATGAAGTCACCTGCTAAGCTAGAAGAGGCAGGAAGAAGCCAGGTGTGGGTCGTGGCTGTTTGGGAGGATGAAGCAGGAGGAACGCTTGAGCTGAGATCGTGCCACTGCACTCCAGCCTAGGTGACAGAAAACAAACACTGCAATGAAATATATAGTAATTTGCTTTGTGGCAAATTTTAACAAGGAATCTCAGATTGGACTTTGAAAAAGCTCTTGATGCTAGAAAGCCAAACCGAGGCAGACATTAGAACGTTAGACTTTGCTGCTGTCTCTGACATCTGGAGGCTTCTTGGTCAGCTAGGAAGTAACTGCCTTTTACTGCATCACTGTAAGGGAAGGATCCCTGAAGACAGGCATTGTTTGCACGTTCCTAAATGTGATATTCTAGTCAAAACCTTGGTAATATAACCAATGTTTCCAATTGTATCCTTTTAAAGAGAACAGTTTTTTTTTTTTTTTTTTTTTTTTTTTTTTTGCACCTCGAGACGGAGTCTCGCTCTGTTGCCAGGCTGGAGCGCAGTGGCCCAATCTTAGCTCACTGCAACCTCCGACTCCCGGGTTCAAGAAATTCTTCTGCCTCAGCGTCCCAAGTAGCTGGGACTACAGGTGCATGCCACCACGCGGGGCTAATTTTTGTATCTTTAGTAGAGATGGGGTTTCATCATGTCCAGGATGGTCTCTATCTCCTGACCTTGTGATTTGCCCACCTCGGCCTCCCAAAGTGCTGGGTTTACAGGCGTGAGCCACTGCGCCTGGCCAGAGAACAGATTCTTATTGAACCTATGCAAATAACCATGTTGCTGTAAAAATAGGAATAATCATAAATTGTTTCTAAATTCTGGAGGGTTCAGGTAGGAAAAGCACGCTTTCATTTTTGTTTTCAAAAGTACTTTACCAAATTACTGTAAATTATACAAACCTTAAAAGTAAAAAGTTTCTTTAAATCTAGAAAATGATATTAAAAGAACCCGCAATGCTTGACATAAAGCAGCCTTAAAAATCCATAATTTGGCTGGGTCTGGTGGCTCGCACCTGTAATCACAGCACTTTGGGAGGCTGAGGTGGGAGGATCAATTGAACCCAGGAGTTCAAGGCTGCTGTGAGCCATGATTATACCACCGCACTTCAGCCTCGGTGGCGAGCAAGACTCTGCCTTAAAAAAAAAAAAAAAAAGATCCAGACTGAGTTTAGTGACTCACGCCTATAATCCCAGCACTTTGGGAGGCTGAGGTGGGCAGATCACCTGTTGTCAGGAGTTCGAGACCAGCCTAGCCAACATGGTGAAACCCTGTCTCTACTAAAAATACAAAAATTAACCGGGCATGGTGGCATGCACTTGTAATCCCAGCTACTCGGGAGACTGAGGCAAGGGAATCACTTAAACCCAGCAGGCAGAGGTTGCAGTGAGCCAAGATCGCACCACTGCACTCCAGCCTAGGCAACAGAGCAAGACTCTGTCTCAAAAAAAAAAAAAAAAAAAAAAAATCCATAATTATTTTTCATCAGTTCATTCAGTTTTGAAATTAATTCTTGCACTAATCTGTATTAGCAGTTTCACAACCCATCAGTTTCTTTATTCGAGTTTTGGAAATTTATTTAGTCCAATAGGGTGAACTCAAAGTTGTTAGAAACCCATACTTGTCAGACTTCCATCTTTCCATGAAGCTCCTTGAAGACATAGCTACTGAAAACCAGCTTGGCCGGAAGACCCCACCCAGGCGGGCTGAAGGTATTTGAAGGCAGAAACGCAGATAGCACAATGGAGTCTGTCTATCCTGAGGAACAATAGGCTGAGAGCCTTCGGGGCTGATGGCTCTCCAGACTGAAGGCCCCAAGCAGGGATTCATCCACGCATTTATTTGCTCTGTGACAGGTGATTCTTATTAATACGCAGGTGTTCTACCTATACACATAACTCAGGAATATACCAGGTAGGCAGCTGTTACCTGCCTACCACTAGTTACAAACTAAAAGGTATCCTCCACAAAGGAGCCATGGGGGCTGGGTAAACAATGTTCCTCACCACACAACCCTTTGGGATTATAACTGCTTGCAAGAAACTTTCAGAAAGGCATTAGACTAAAGCAATTAAGTGTGGATGTGAAGACTTCGAGTGGTCATGGCTAAAACCTGGTCTGAGTCCATTGTAATGACACAATTGACAAGACTGTTATTTCTGAACCAAAATTGACTGAGGTTTTTTTTTTTTTTTTTGAGACAGAGTCTTGTTCCATCACCAGGCACCAGGCTGGAGTGCAGTGGCACAATCTTGGCTCACTGCAACCTCCACCTCCCAAGTTCAAGCAAGTCTCCTGCCTCAGCCTCCTGAGTAGCTGGGACTACAGGTGTGCGCCACCACACGCCCAGCTAATTTTTGTATTTTTAGTAGAGACGGGGTTTCACCATGTTGGTCAGGATGGTCTCAATCTTTTGACCTGTGATCCGCCCACCTCGGCCCCCCAAAGTGCTGGGATTACAGACATGAGCCACCGCGCCCGGCCTGACTGAGCATTTATACCAGGACACATCAGATTTCTAGATATATTATACAATCATGGAATATATCAATAACAAACCCATATAAATATATCTCAAGGTGAAATATTTATTTTGACTGTCCTCATAAAATTTATTTTTTATTTTATTTTAAAAAATTTTAAATATTCCAGCCTGGTCAGTATGGTGAAACCCCATCTCTACTAAAAATACAAAAATTAGCTGGGCATGGTGGTGGGTGCCTGTAGTCCCAGCTACTTGGGAGGCTGAGGCAGGAGAATCATTTGAACCTGGGACGTGGAGGTTGCAGTGAGCCGAGATTGCGCCACTCTATTCCAGCCTGGTGACAAAGATCAAGACTCCATCTAAAAAAAAAAAGTACAAAAATTAGCCAGGTCTGGTGGCGAGTGCCTGTAATCTCAGCTACTCTGGAGGCTGAGGCAGGAGAATTGCTTGAACCCAGGGGACAGAGGTTGCAGTGAGCCGAGATCTCGCCATTGCACTCCAGCCTGGGCAACAAGAGCGAAACTCCGTCTCAAAAAAAAAAAAAGATCAATGGTCCTCAAAAACCTTGTTGTTCCAACATAGGGTCCCAAATCGTGGCCTCGTATCCATCAGTGTACTTTTGAAATTAATGCTCGATTTTTAGCCTAGGCAACATGGGAAGACCTCGCCTCTACTATAAATAAAAATTAGCCAGGCGTGGTGCACCCTTGTAGTCCTATCTACTTGGGAGGCTGAGGTGGAAGGAGCACTTGAGCCCAGGAGATTAAGGCTGCAGTGAGCTATGGTCATACCACTGCACTCTAGCCTGGGTGACAGAGTGAGATCCTGCCTCACAAAAGGTTCAATTTTTAGAAAATCTTTTTTTTTTTTTTTTTTTTTTTGAGGTGGAGCCTTGTTCTGTCACTTAGGCTGGAGTGTAATGGCATGATCTCGGCTCACTGCAACCTCTACATCCCAGGTTCAAATGATTCTCCTGCCTCAGCCTCCCAAGTAGCTGGGACTATAGGCACATGCCACCACGCCCAGCTAATTTTTATATTTTTAGTAGAGATGGGGTTTCACCACATTGACTAGGCTGGAAAATTAAAAATTTTTTTAATTAAAATAAATTATATGAGAAAGACTGGCAAAATAAGAGGAGATTTCACCTTGAGATATATTTATATGGGTATAAGCGATACACCTGGGTTCAAGCAATTCTCCTGCCTCAGAATCTTGAGTAGCTGGGATTATAGGCATGCACCACCATGCCTGGCTAATTTTTGTATTTTTAGTAGAGACGGGGTGTCACCATGTTAGTCAGGCTGGTGTCGAACTCCTGACCTTGTGATCTGCGTGCCTCGGCCCCCAGCCTGTAATGCCGAGATTACAGGCGTAAGCCACCCTGTCTAGCTAGAACATCTTATAAGTAATCTCCTTCTAATTTAAGCCAATTGAATCACACACACAATTCCTTTCATGAGATTAGTCTTCCACAAACCTTTCACAACTTGCTTCAACCTTCAGTTTTGTCCTAAACTTCTTTTTTTATATCTGCAGCCTACTTTATGACAGAAATTTCCTTTCCTTTCCTCTTGATTTTGACCAAAGTCCTCTCTTTTGCAAAATGAAAAATTACTCTCTTTTCAACTTTCTTTACCAAAAATACATCCTCATACTTATAACTTTCTTCACATCTCTCCTACTTACTGGGATTCTTCCCACCTTCTTTCTGTTTCATTCCTAAATCCGTATTTTGAAAGAATCTTTAAATAACCCCCGAGTTAAACAAAATTGCTCTTATTTAACAAAAACCCTATCTCAAAAAAGCTAGCACGGTCACCAAGTGTCCAAGTGTGCTTTTCTTTTCTTTCTTTTCTTTTTTTTTTTTTTTTTTTTTGGAGGCAGAGTCTCTCTGTTGCCCAGGCTGGAGTGCAAATGGCACAATCTCTGCTCACTGCAACCTCCGTCTCCCAGGTTCAGGAGGTTCTCCTGCCTTAGCCTCCTGAGTAGCTGGGATTACAGGCGCACGTTGCCATGCCCAACTAATTTTTGTATTTTTTGTAGAGATGGGGCTTTGCCCTGTTGGCCAGGCTGATCTCAAACTCCTGACCTCAGGTGATCCACCCACCTCAGCTTCCCAAAGTGATTACAGGCATCAGCCACCACGCCAGGCCTGATCCCTTTTCTTGAACAACTCATATATCCCAAACCAGCACACCAAAATGTTCATTTACAGTGAGAATGAAGCTATCCCCACAGGGGTGACAGGAACTGCATGCTGGTCTCTGCACAGAGATAGAGCTGTCATTAGCATTCATCAGGCTGCATTTTGGCCCACTTCCTTGTTGCTAAAAGTCAGGTAGCACTAGTTCCTGACCATTGAATACCACTGTTCCTATAGATAGGATTTTTGACTTTAGGGTCATAAGAATTGATTTGGGCCAGGCGTGGTGGCTCGTGCCCGTAGTCCTAGCACTTTGGGAGGCCAAGGCAGGCGGATCACCTGAGATCAGGAGTTCGAGACCAGCCTGACCAACATGGAGAAACCCCGTCTCTACTAAAAATACAAAAATTAGCTGGGCATGGTGGCACACGCGCCTGTAATCCCAGCTATTCAGGAGGCTGAGCCAGGAGATCAAATTGATTTGGGGCCAGGCGCAGTGGGTGATGGCTCATGCCTGTAATCCCAGCACTTTGGGAGGCCAAGGCAGGTGGATCACAAGGTCAGGAGTTTGAGACCAGCCTGACCAACATGGTGAAGCCCTATGTCTACTAAAAATACAAAAACTAGCTAGGTGTGGTGGTAACCTGGTAATCCCACTTACTCAGGAGGCTAAGGCCGGAGAATCCCTTGAACCCAGGAGGTGGAGGTCGCAGTGAGCCAAGATCTTGCCACTGCACTCCAGCCTGGGTGACAGAGTGAGACTCTGTCTCAAGAAAAAAAAAAAAAAAAAAAAAAACAGAATTCATTTGGGAGGCCAGGCGAGGTGGCTCATACCTGTAATCCCAGCACTGTGGCAGGCCGTGGTGGGCAGATCATGAGGTCAGGAGTTCGAGGCCAGCCTGGCCAACATGGAAAAGCCCTGTCTCTGCTAAAAATACAAAAATTAGCCAGGCATGGTGGCAGGTGCCTGTAATCCCAGTTAGTTGGGAGGCTGAGGCAGGAGAATCACTTGAACCCAGGAGGCACAGATTGCAGTGAGCCGAGATCTTGCCACTCCACTCCAGCCTGTGCTATAGACCCAGACTCTTTCTCAAAAAAAAAAAAAAAGAGAGAATTGATTTGGGGACCTCCTGGGGCTGTATCACAGGGGGAAATGTGAAATTAAAAAAAAAAATCAATTTTGGCTGGGTATGGTGGCTCACACCTGTAATCCCAGCACTTTGGAAGGCTGAGATGGGAGGATCTCTTGAGCCCAAGAGTTAGAGACCAGCCTGACCAACATAGTAAAACTCCATCTCTATCAAACAAAACAAAAATTAGCCAAGCATGTTGGTGATTGCCTGAAGACCCAGCTACTCTGGAGGCTGAGGTGGGAGGATCACTTAAGCACAAGAGTTGGAGGCTGCAGAGAGCTATGATCCTGTAAGTTCTGACCCCAGCATGAACAGCATGTTCATCTCTGTGACCTGCAAGAACACGCCAGATAAGGTCCTGGAAGAAATGGTCAACCCCTGCAGCGCCTAACTAACCTGAGACATTCTTCTATTGTTTCTTATTCCAGCCTCAACTGACAAAGCCACTGGACTTTGTTTTTTTTTTTTTTGTTTTTTTTTTTGAGACGGAGTTTCGCTCTTGTTACCCAGGCTGGAGTGCAATGGCGCGATCTTGGCTCACCGCAACCTCTGCCTCCTGGGTTCAGGCAATTCTCCTGCCTCAGCCTCCTGAGGAGCTGGGATTACAGGCACGTGCCACCATGCCTAGCTAATTTTTTGTATTTTTAGTAGAGACGGGGTTTCACCATGTTGACCAGGATGGTCTCATGACCATCTGAGATCTCTTGACCTCGTGATCCACCTGCCTTGGCCTCCCAAAGTGCTGGGATTACAGGCTTGAGCCACCGCGCCCAGCCCCAGCTACTGGACTTTGTAATTCAGCTTGGCCAACCTCGTGACTCCAGATCCTATGACCCCTTCCCAGCTTGCAAACCTGCAATCCCTTCCCAGGTTGTAAAAAACCACTAACTGGCGGGGTGTGGTGACTCATGCCTGTAATCCAAGCACTTTGGAGGCCAAGGCGGGGGGATCACCTGAGATCAGGAGTTCAAGACCAGCCTGACCAACATGGTGAAACCCCCATCTTAAAAAAAAAAAAACAAAAAACCACCAACTGCAACTTTTGTAACTTTCCACTGCCTCCCCTACAACCTATAAAACCAACTTCTGTCCCACTGCCCTTCGCTGACACCCTTTTCGGCCTCAGCCCACCTGCACCCAGGTGAATAAACAGCCATGTTGCTCACACAAAGCCTGTTTGGGTGTCTCTTCCTTCAGAGCGTGTGTTTTAAGAGATCCAGCCGCCTCGCTCCAGCCTGGGTAACACAGCAAAACTCCATCTTAAAAAGAAAAGGAAAAAAAAGGAATTTAGATTGAAAAAGAGAAAAGGCTTGAGTTTGTCGTCGCTCAAGCCTGTAATCCCAGCACTCCAAGCGCTGAGATGGGAAGACGGCTTGAGCCCGGGCTTCCCCGCTGCAGTGAGCCGTGATCGCGTCCCTGCACTCCACCCAGGACGACAGTGAGCCCTTGACTCTAAAACAAAACAAAACAAAACTTGGGAATGATAGTGTTACAGGAAAGGGGTCCCTACCCAGACCCCAAGTAAGGGTTCTTGGATCCCACACGAGAAAGAATTCAGGGCCAGTTCACAGAGTAAAGTGAAAGCAAGTTTCTTTTCTTTTTCTTTTTTTTTGTTTTTTGCCCAGGGAAAAGCCTCTATTGACTCCAGCACAACCGCCCTGGCCCCAGGGCAGGCGGCACAACTATGAGAAGAGGCGGATGGTCCCATCTGCCCCCGAGGAGAAGACCCATGGCTGAGTGGGGTGAAGATGACGTTCAGCACTCCCAGGTCTCGGGTCAGCCTGTGTCCCTTCAGCACCTTGACAGGCACCAGCAGGGGCTTCTGCAGAAGGTCCTTGTACACCATGCCATGGCAGACGAGGAGCAAGTTTCTTAAGAAAGAGGAATAAAAAATGGCTACTCCATAGAGCAGCCTTGAGGGCCAAGGGCTGCTGGGTGCCCATTTTTATGGTTGTTTCTTGATGATAGGCCAAACAAGGGGTGGGTTATTCATGCCTCCCCCTCTTTTTTTTGAGTCCCTTTTTTTTTCTTTTTTTTTGAGACGGAGTTTCGCTCTTGTTACCCAGGCTGGAGTGCAATGGCGCGATCTCGGCTCACCGCAACCTCCGCCTCCTGGGCTCAGGCAATTCTCCTGCCTCAGCCTCCTGAGTAGCTGGGATTACAGGCACGCGCCACTCATGCCTAGCTAATTTTTTTGTATTTTTAGTAGAGACGGGGTTTCACCATGTTGACCAGGATGGTCTCGATCTCTTGACCTCGTGATCCACCCGCCTCGGCCTCCCACGGTGCTGGGATTACAGGCTTGAGCCACCGCGCCCGGCATGCCTCCCCTTTTTAGACCATCCAGGGTAACTTCCTGACGTTGCCTTGGCATTTGTAAACTGTCATGGCGCTGGTGGGAGTGTAGCAGTGAGGATGACCAGAGGCCACTCTCGTCGCCATCCTGGTTTTGGTGGGTTTTGGTGGCTTCTTTCCTGCAACCTGTTTTATCAGCGAGGTCTTTATGACCTGTGTCTTGTGCTGACCTCCTGTCTCATCCTGTGACTTAGAATGCCTTAACCATCTGGGAATGCAGCCCAGTAGGTCTCAGCCTCATTTCACCCAGCTCCTGTTCAAGATGGAGTTGCTGTGGTTCACATGCCTCTGACAATAGCAGGAAGAGTTTAAAAAAAAAAAAAAATTCTTTAACTCCACTCCAGGTGGCATTTCTTAGTGCCTCTGAAGGTTCCCATCCTGGAACCAGCCCCCAGCTCACCCAGAGCAAGAAAAGATCAATGAAAATCCCAGCAAAGGCAAGACCCTGGGTTCCAGCATCAATGCTAAGGGCTGGAGCGTTTTCTGATGTTTTGCTTGGAAAGGCAGAATTTGGTTGTCTAGTGCCTCTGCTAATTGGCCTCCATCCAACACCCTGGAGGGACGGTCTGATTAGAAGCCACAGCTGCTTTGCTCATTATTTCTGATGAATGGACATCACCTGGTGTCTCCCGGTGATGGCGCTTGCTCAGTCCCCAGGTGTGAACTACACAACCAACAAAGGCAAGATGGCTTTGCAGCCAGCATGGCGAAATTCCTCCCTATTAAAAATACAAAAAAATTAGCCATACGTGGTAGCAGGTGCCTGTAATCTCAGCTACTCAGGAGGCTGAGGCAGGAGAATCAGTTGAACCCATGAGGCAGAGGTTTCGGTAAGCTGAGATCATGCCACTGCACTCCAGCCTTGGCAACAAGAAAGACATCATCTCTAAAAAAAAAAGATAGGTTTGGCCGGGCGCGGTGGCTCAAGCCTGTAATCCCAGCACTTTGGGAGGCCGAGGCGGGTGGATCACGAGGTCAAGAGATCGAGACCATCCTGGTCAACATGGTGAAACCCCGTCTCTACTAAAAATACAAAAAATTAGCTGGGCATGGTGGCGCGTGCCTGTAATCCCAGCTCCTCAGG
>NW_022437028.1:6485032-6519399 GCF_009761245.1 Sapajus apella
CACACCTGTAATCCCAGCTACTTGGGAGGCTGAGGCAGGAGAATCACTTGAACCCTGGAGGTGAAGGTTGCAGTGAGCCGGGATTGCACCATTGCACTCCAGTCTGGGCAACAAAAGTGAAACTCCATCTCTGATGGGGGGGGGGGGGGGGTGCGGAGGAAGCGAGGGGGCGTGGGGGCTCACCGTTTTCACTGATTCCGTTATGGCAAATCTAAAATAAGGTACATGTGCTCACCGTTCATTTATCAGAAAAGTTCTAACAGTTTGCAAACACGCTCTACCCATGCCCCTACCCCTCACACATTTTTTTTTTTTTTTGGAGACAGGATGTCACCCTGTCACCCAGGCTGGAGTGCAGTGGTGCCCTCATAGCTCACTGCAGCCTGAACCTCCGGGGCTCAAGTGATCCTCCTGCCTCAGCCTCCCAAGTAGCTGGGACCTCCAGGGTGTCCCACCACACCCGGCTAATTGTTTGATTTTTTTGTAGAGATGGGGCGGGGGTCTTGCCTTGTTGCTGAGGCTGATCTCAAACTCCGGAGCTCAAGGGATCCTCCCACTTCGACCTCCCCAGGTGCTGGGACTATGGGTGTTAGAATCTAAATTTCTTTGCTCAGCACCACTCCCCATTTTGTGGCCAACAGTCACATTCTTTCTTGGGTCACGTCATTCATTTCAGTTGCTTCAGAGCACTGGCGGGCCCCTTGGGTGTATTGAACAAACCCCAGCCTTTAAGGAGTTGTTTTTTTTTTTAAAAAGCCACCATCTCTAGATAGAAAATTTCAGACAAAGAACCCCTGCCAGGGGCATTTCCTGCTGCTGCTCCTGCCACTGGCCAAGGCTGTGGAGCTTTATGCAAGAACGTGAGCAGCAAGCTCCCTACTGTGTGCATTGTGGGGAGCGCGGGTACTGCTGGACAGGAGAGAGCCCTCTTATTTTATTTTATTTTTATTTTATTTATTTATTTAGAGACGGTGTCTAGCTCTGTCACCAGGCTGGAGTACGTGGCACAATCTCGGCTCACTGCAACCTCCGACCCCCTGATTCAAGCTATTCTCCTGTCTCAGCCTCCCGAGTAGCTGGGATTACAGGCGCCTGCCACCGCGCCCAGCTAATTTTTGTATTTTTAGTAGAGACAGGGTTTCACCATGTTGGCCAGGATGGTCTCGATCTCCTGACCTCATGATCCGCCTGCCTCAGCCTTCCAAAGTGCTGGGATTATCGACACCATGCCTGGTCATTTTATTTTATTATTTTATTAAAAAAATTTTTTTTCTTTCTTTTATATTTGGACCTGAAGGAAGAATTTTATTTTATTTCTGAGACGGAGTCTCCTCAGTCGCCCAGGCTGAAGTGCAATGGCCCCATCTTGGCTCACTGCAACCTCCACCTCCCGGGTTCAAGAGATTCTCTTGCCTCAGCCTCCCCAGTAGCTGAGATTACAGGTGTGCACTACCACACCCGGCTAATTTTTGTATTTTTAGTAGAGGCAGGGTTTCACCATGTTGGCCAGGCTAGTTTTGAACTCCCGACCTCAGGTGATCCGCCCACCTTGGCCTCATCAGGAGCTGGGATAACAGGCATGAGCCACTGCGCCCGGCTGAGAGCCCTCTCTAAATCTTTAAAACTTCAGTCAGGGGTGTTGGTTCACACTGTGGGAGGCTGAGGCAAGAGGATCTCTTAAGCCCAGGAATTTAAGACCAGATTGGGCCGCATGGTGAGACCCTGTCTCAACAAAAAATACAAAAATCAGCTGGGTATGGCGGTGCACGCTTTTAGTCCCAGCTACTCAGGAGGCTGAGGCAGGAGGATCACTTGAACCTAGGAGGTTGAGGCTGTAGTGAGCTATGATTACCACACTGTACTCCAGCCTGGGAGACACTGTCTCAAAAAACAAATAAATATTTTAAAATTCAGGCCGGGCGCGGTGGCTTACGCCTATAATCCCAGCACTTTGGGAGGCCGAGGCAGGTGGATCACAAGGTTAAGAGATCGAAACCATCCTGGTCAACACGGTGAAACCCCGTCTCTACTAAAAATACAAAAATTAACTGGGCATGATGGTGCGTGCCTGTAATCCCAGCTACTCAGGAGGCTGAGGTAGGAGAATTGCCTGAACCCAGGAGGCGGGGGTTGCGGTGAGCTGAGATCGTGCCATTGCACTCCAGTCTGGGTAACAACAGCGAAACTTCGTCTCAAAATAAATAAATAAATAAATAAATAAATAAACAAATAAATAAAATTCTTGGCCGGGCATGGTGGCTCATGCCTGTAATCCCAGCACTTTGGGAGGCTGAAGTAGGCAGATCATTTGAGGTCAGAAGTTCAAATCCAGCCTGGACAACATGGTGAAACCCTGTCTCTACTAAAAATACAAAAGTTAGCCGTGCGTTGTTGTGGGTGTCTATCATCCCAGCTACTTGGGAGGCTGAGGCAGGAGAATTGCTTGAGCTCGGGAGGCGGAGGCCGCAGTGAACTGAGATCATGCCACTGCACTCCAGCCTGGGAGACAGAGGGAGACTGTCTCAAAAAAACAAAAAACAAAAAAATTCTTCAGCTTATCCACCTACCTTTTGGGGGCTTCTTAGGTTTCTTTCCAGAAACTTTTTTGTCTGTAAGCCCATTTATTGTATGCAATTGTTTAAAAAACACAAATGGGTACATATTCTCTATCCTTTATTCTGAAAGTTCCTTTTTTTCTTTTTTAAGACAGAGTTTCACTCTGTTGCCCAGACTGGAATGCAGTGGCACAATATTGGCTCACTACAACCTCTGCCTCCCCGGTTCAAGTGATTCTCCTGCCTCAGCCTCCCTAGTCGCTGGATTATAAGCATGTGCCACCACACCCGACAAATTTTTTATTTTTAGTAGAGACAGGGTTTCACCATGTGAAGCAGAGTGGTCTCAAACTCCTGACCTCAGGTGATCCACCTGCCTTGGCCTCCCAAAGTGCTAGGGATTACAGGCGTGAGCCACCTCACCTGGCTCAAAGTTCCTTTTTGGCTTACTAGATCTGGGGCACTTGTGAGTCTTCCTCATTCCTTCTAGGGCTACCTAGTGTTCTGGGGTTATTTAACCAGCCCCCTCCTGAGAGGCAGTTCTTTTGTCTCTGGCCCCTTGCTACATATATTAGTTTAAAGTTCACTTTGCAAGTGGCCAAGCCTGTTTCCCTCATTTCCAGGCTCCCAGGGGACAGACATCCTGCTGCAGTTTCAGAAGTCAGCACACTCATCTCTCCCGTCTAAAATATAAAAGACCATGCCCCCACTCTCCCTCTTCATACTGTCCTATTTTACTTCTTTTCACAACATGAACTCTTTATTTTTCCCAAATAAAAATAGTCCACCTTTTCAGGTTATAAAAATGGAACTCTGTCCGGATGCAGTGGCTCTCACGTGTAATCCCAGCACTTTGGGAGGCTGAGGTGGGCGGATCACCTGAGGTCAGGAGTTTGAGACCAGCCTGGCCAACATGGTGAAACTCTATCTCTACTAAAAATACAAAAATTAGCCGAGTGTGGTGGCTCATGCCTGTAATCCCAGCTACTCGGGAAGTGAGGCAGGTGAATCACTTGAACCCGGGAGGTGGAGGTTGCAGTGAGCTGAGATTGCACCATTGCACTCCAGCCTGGGCAACAAGAGCAAAACTCCATCTCAGAAAAAAAAAAAAAAAAAAAAAAATCCCTGATAAGGGATCAATGACCTTAGGATCATGTTATTCGAGGTAAGTATCTTTAACTGGATACTACTTGGTCCTCCAAGATTCAGAGGATTTTGATTTTTCTGAAACTGTATATATAATATTCAGTGCATGTAGTGTGTGTACACATATGTGAACACTCACATCATCACGTCATCTAAAGTTCATCATAATTTTCTATTTTTTTAAGACAGAGTCTTGCCCAGTTTAGAGTGCAGTGGCGTGATCTCAGCTACTGCAACCTCCACCTCCCAGATTCAAGCAATTCTTTTGCCTCAACCTCCTGAGTAGCTGGGATTACAGGCGG
Organism: Sapajus apella; assembly: GCF_009761245.1. NCBI lineage: Eukaryota > Metazoa > Chordata > Mammalia > Primates > Cebidae > Sapajus > Sapajus apella. The sequence goes on from NW_022437028.1 coordinate 6,489,036, forward strand.
CCACCACCACACCCAACTAATTTTTGTATTTTTAGTAGGGACAGAGTTTCACCGTCTTGGCCAGGCTGGTCTTGAAGTCCTGACCTTGGGATCCACCTGCCTCTGCCTCCCAAAGTGCTTGAGGGTGAGCCACCTTGTAAGCCACTACGCCCGGCCAAGTTCATCGTAATCTTACCCCGGTGTCTCCCCATACTCCTCGTGTCCTGCCCTAGCCTAGTGCATTTTCTCTTTCCTCACTCACTTCCCTCTGTGTGCCCTCTGTCCTGGCCACCAGGAACTTTGCTCTGCCTCAGGAGTGCATGAGGCATTTTCACATCTCTCTTGCTTTACAAGAGCTTCCCTGTGTTCCAACTGGCAAACTTCTCTACGGACTGCAAAACCCACACAGTCTTCATCTCTCTTGTAATGTCTTCTGCCCACCCCCAAGTTAGGTATACCCTTCTGTGCTCTCCTTTAGCCAAACATTTTCCCCACGATATTGTAATTCTGTGTTTAAGTGCCTGACTTTTCAACTAGACATGGAGCTTTCCCAAGAGAGAGAAAGCTTTTCCTTCCTTCCTTCCCTCTTTGCTTCCTTCCTTCCTTCCTTCCTGCCATCCTACCTTCCTTTCTTCCCTCCTTCCTTCCTTCTCTCCTTTCTCTTTCTTCTTCTTTTTTTTTCTTTTTGTGAGATGGATTCCCACTCTGTTCTGTTGCCCAGGCTGGAGTGCAATGGTGCTTCTTGGTTCACTGCAATTCAGCCTCCAGAGTTCAAGGGATTCTCTTGCCTCAGCTTCCGGAGTAGTTGGGATTACAGGCACGAGCCACCATACCTGGCTAATTTTTTTTCAGTATTTCTAATAGAGACAAGGTTTTGAGGGGCTGGGGGAAAAAAAAGAGAGAGAGAGATGAGGTTTCACCGTGTTGGCCAGGCTGGTCTGGAACTCCTGACCTCAGGTTATCTGCCTGCTTTGGCCTCCCAAAGTGTTGGAATTACAGACGTGAGCCACTGTGCCCAGCAGAGAAACCATTTTTGATTCACATATTCAATCCCACACTCCCAATATACAGTAGCAAAAATTAAAAAAAAAAAGGAAAAGAAAAAGACAAAATTTTATTATTATTACTTTTTTAAGATGCATTTTGCTTTTGTTGCCTGGGCAGGAGTGCAATGGCGAGATCTTGGCTCACCACAACCTCTGCCTCCCAGGTTCAAGCGATTCTCCTGCCTCAGCCTCCCGAGTAGCTGGAATTACAGGCATATGCCACCACGCCGGCTAATTTTTTGTATTTTTAGTAGAGACGGGGTTTCTCCATGTTGGTCAGGCTGGTCTTGAACTTCCGACCTCAGGTGATCTGCCTGCCTCAGCCTCCCAAAATGCTGGGATTACAGGCATGAGCCACCGTGCCCTGCAAAAATTTAAATCCAAAAAGGTTTGGCTGGGTGTGGTGGCTCGCGCCTGTAATCGCATCACTTTGGGAGGCCAACGTGTGCGAATCACCTGAGGTCAGGCGTTTGAGACCAACCTGGCCAACATGGTCAAACCGCGACTCTAAAAAAAAAAAAAGAAAAAAAATGAAAAAGACTGGCCTCGATGGTTCACACTTGCAACCCCAGTGCTTTGGGAGGCTGAAGCAAGGGGATCGCTTGAGGCCAGGAATTTGAGATCAGCCTGAGCTACATTGCAGGACCCCCATCTGCACAACAAATAAAAATAAAATTAAAGTTAATTTGAAAAACAAAAGAGAGAAACAGTAGCATCTGAATTGGCACCATGTATGTACTAGTAAAAACTGGTTAAAATGAAGTCAGTAACTAAAGAATAAGTGAATGAGTGTGAACAGGCGAAGGAAGAAAACATAGACCAGAGCAGGTGCGCCTTGGGTTGGCCCCTCCCCTTGAGCCCGGCCCCCTGCCCGCCCCCGGGCCCCTCCGGGACTACATTTCCCAGAAGGCCGCGCGCCCCGGGCATGCGCAGCGGCGCGCTCGGAAGCTGCGACGCTGAGTTTCACTCTGGCTGCCTTCTCCTGAGAGTCGGAACCGCAGCCGGAGACCTGCCGAGGCCGAGCCGAAGCTGCAGCCCAAGCGCTGTGGTGCCGTCAGCCCCGTCCCCTTGTCCTCCTCAGCCTCGGTGAGAGGGCGGGCAGGCTACCTGAGCGTCGCTGGGGCTGGGGTCCCGAGGGCGCGGGTTGGCGCGGGGAGCCGGAGCAAAGCCGGGACCGGAAGGGGGCGGGCGTGGGTGTGAGGGGAGTCGACGGCCTGGGCGGCGGGGACACCCGGGGGTCCCGGGAGATCAGGGATGTCGGGGCATCGGTCTCCTGTCTCAAGGTCCTGGTGGCGGGAGTTGGGGGGACTTGGGAGGCTCCGGGAGCCTTGGACGGGACAGGGTGCCGGGTGCGAGAGGGGACGTCCGGGTGGAGGTTGAGGGGCTCCCAGGCAGAGGGGCGCGGCCCCCGGGAGTTCGGGTCGCTCGGGAGGAGCGCACCTCTTCCCACAGGACCCGGAGGAGGTGGTGACGAGATTGCCACCGGCTTTCTGGCGAGGGGTGGGTCCTACTGGGGTCTACCTCCAGGTGAAGGGACTCATGGTCTGGGGATTGTACTTTGGGGGAGATTGCCTTCTAACTGTGCTTCCCTGCTCTCCGGTTGGGGCCTGCCTTCTGCTTTCCCAGGACCTCCTGGGTCACTTTTGCGGGTGCGTAAGGGGTGCCGACGAAGACTTAGAACTCGGTTCCCTTTTCTGGAGTTGCGCTTTCATCGCGACTCTCTCAGCTAGCCGCCCTCCTCCTCCAAGCTGGCTTCGCTTCTTTAAGCGCCAACAGGGATGGACATAAATAGCATGTGTACAGAGGCCTGGACCCTTGAGAAACTCGGAATATTTCTGCATGTCCTCCTAGCTCCTCTAGCGTTAGAGAAGGTAGACTTTCTGGTAGCCACCATCCGGGCTTACCTAAGCCATCCTGATAGCAAGCCGTCTGGTTCGGTTGCTCTGTGATCTTGGACAAATGTTTACTGTCTCTGGTGTGTTGATTTCCTGGATGCTTAGCTGCCAGACTGGCTTATGAAGTTCTTTTAGGGTTTTCTGTGAAAGGCCTCAGGCCAGGCATGGTGGCTCACGCCTGTAATCCCAGCACTTTGGGAGGCTGAAGTGGAAGGATCACTTGAGCCCAGGAGGTTGAGACAAGCCTGAGAAGAAGATTCCTGAGATACTGTCTTTACAAAAAATTGGATGGGCCTGTTGGCGCCTGTAGTCCAGCTGTTTGGGAGGCTGCGGCAGGAGGATTGCTTGGTCCCAGGAGCTGGAGGCTGCAGTGAGCTATGATCATGCCAGTGCACTCCAGCATGGGTGACAGAGGGATAACTTTTTTTTTTTTTTAAAAAGAAGGGCTCAGAGCCGGGTGTGGTGACTTGTGCCTATAATCCCAGCTATTCGGGAGGCTGAGGCAGGAGAGTTGCTTGAACCTGGGAGGTGGAGGCTGCAGTGACCTGAGATCACCCCACTACACTCCAGCCTGGGTGACAGAGCAAGACTGTCAAAATATATATATAATAAATATATATATTTATATATATAATAAAAAATAAAAGGGCTCAGGGTTTTTTTTGTTGTTGTTGCTTTTTGTTGTTTTTCAACCATCTCCTTGATAAGTGGGTGGAGGAGGACTATTGTACCTTCTGCTCCACCCAGGCTATTGGAAAATAAATCTAGTGATTTTCAGTCCCCAGGCACAGCACACGGATCCAACACCTGCACCTTCGTTTTTACTAACTGCTGTTTCTCAATTTAAAACCTGATCATCTTCTTCCTTGTTGGCAAAGGTGCCTTGGAAATTGTGTTGCTGAGTCAGCAAGCCTTTCAGATTTGCCCGGTTTTTGTTGTTTGTGGTTTGTATCAAGATGGGAACTCAAACAAGTCATTCCTCCTAAGGAGCTGGTGTCTTCATCCAGAAGGGACGGTTTGTGCCAGCTCTCAGGAGAGAAAAGGTGAGAGCCATGGGGACTTGACCTTGCTGCCTTCTCTATCTGGTGCAGAGAAGGTGGGGATTGGGGAGGGTGGAATTTGAGGTCTACAGGATAAACGGTCACCCTGGGAGTTGATTGTTGATTGCCACCTGTCTCAAATAAATTTCAGTGGCGTCTTGCCAGCTGCTTCTCCTGTTTAACTAGTCTTAGAAGATGCTTTCCACTTTAAGACGTGCTTTATGGGATGGAAGACACAAGTCACGATTTCTGCATTTGAACTGGCAGTTTTCATTTCTTTTGTTGCATAAACCTTTACTGGGTGCCAGACAAGATCTCTGTCTTTTGGGAGCTCATTGTTTGGTGGAAAAGATAAATCACAGTCAGTGATAAGATATTGTCAGCGTGACGGATACTGAGATGGGGAAAATCATAAGGCCCTCCTGCCCACATCCAGGAAGGGAAGGGAGGGGGGAGGGTCAGGAAGGCTTCTGGAAGGTGGTAGCTGAGGGGGTAACGTTATGAAGGAGGAGTAGGACTTAGAAAGTGGGGCACAGTCGCCTGGGAGAGGAGTAAGCGTTTGCAAAGCCATGAAGCTACCGGGCCACAGCTGGGCTACTGTAAGTAGCTTAGTATGTGGTAGAGGAGGCTGGAAAAGCAGGCAGAGGGCTGAAGGGGGAGGGTTATGTGGGCCATGCCAAGACTCGGGAGCAGAAGGATTTTAGCAGAATTCCATGAGGGGCATTTTATTTATTATTTGTTTGAGTTGGGGTCTACTTCTGCTGCCCAGGCTGGAGTGCAGTGGAGTGATCATAGTTCACCACAGCCTCAAATTCCTGGCTCGGGAGTAGCTGAGTTGCCTATCACCATACCCAACTAATATTTTAACTTTTTCTAGAGACAGTGTCTCTCTGTGTTGTCCAGGCTGGCCTCGAGTGATCCTCCCATCTCGGCTTCCTGGAGTGCTGGGATTACAGGCTTGAGCCACCGTGCCTGGCCTCCTGAGGCACATTTTAAAGGAGCACATTGGAACGTGTAGAATGGGTTAGACTGGATTATTCTCTTTGTGAGTCTCTTTACACCGTGCCAGCTTCTTGGGGGTTGAGGGGGACGGTGCCGGGAGGGGGGAGGGGGAGAGGCAGATGAGTGGTTTCGCCCTCAGTTGCTCATAGTCTAATGGAAGAGAGAAAATGAACAGAGAGAACTGAAAAGGACTAAAAAGGAGGTTGATCAGAGGGTGTTTCCTTTCATTCTTTTTTGTTGTTGTTTGTTTTTTGAGGCAGGGTCTCACTCGGTCACCGAGGCTGGAGTGCAGTGGCGCAGTCTCAGCTCACTGCAGCTTCGCTTCCCAGGCTTGAGAGTCTCGTGCCTCAGCTCCCCAAGTAGCTGGGATTACAGGTGCACACCATCACGCCTGGCTAATTTAGAGGGTGTTTGCTTTCTGCTGGGCGCATCCAGGCATCGTGGGAAGTGCTGTTTAAATTGGGCCATAAAAGGGTGGGTAAGGTGAGGACAGGGGACCAAGTGGGTGGGATTGGGGTGGAGCTGAGACTTGGGGGTAGGGACACGCTGATGCAGATGGGAGTAGCAGAGCATCACTTACACTCTACAGGGTGATCTTGGAGGGGGAGGGATAGACATAGACGCTCTGTAGGGGGAGGGGGAGGGATAGACGAGACGGGATGGAAGGGAAGGGCACAGGCAAATATTGTTGATAGCGAGGGAGGGGCCAAACTATGATGGGCTTTTACTGTCAGCCTGAGTAATTTGAGCTTCTTTCTGGAGATCCAGGGGAGGTGTGTAAAAGACAGCATCAGAACAGTAGTTCAGGAAGCTTCTTCTTGTCCCCCGTCTGAGATGTACCAGAGAGAGAAAGCAGAGTTGGAGAAGCCATTTGGGAGGGAGTACTGATTAAAGTGAGAGGACTGAGGGTCCCTGCCAGGTGTTAGCAGGGGGCTGCAGAGGTGAGGAGAGAGCAGGCCAGGCAGCTGCCAGGCCCGGGGGAGCAGGTTGAGGAGGACTGAGTGTCTGAGGTCTTTCTCTTGGTCGCTTGGGGGAAATCCAGGGGGAAAAGGAGAATGAGGAAGGAAGATGCATTTGGCTTCAGACGTGTTGAAGGTATTAAGAGGCCAACAGGAAATGAGGCCATGGGCTCGAGAGAAGAGCACTGATTCATCCCCCAAATGCCTCCCGAAATTCTGTGCGCCGGGGCTCGCGCTTGGCACTTGGAGTACAAAGATGAATTCAGCAGTCCCTTTGGTGTTTGTCTTATCAGCTAAGCTGAGAACAAGATTGATTAGTACACACTCATCAGCGTTCATGCCTGACCTACTTTTCCTTATTTAGTAAGTTATTTTTTAATAAATGTAGTAAGCTCTGGCAACCTAGGCACGCAAAACAAAAGCTGAGATCATGAAACAAAAGTATACATCTAATCTTTTTTTTTAATTAAAAAAATTTTTTTTTCTATTTTATCAGGTCCCCTTAGAACATCTAATCATTTCATTTGAACATTTTTTTCTGTTCTTATCCTGAGGTAACCCTTTCTTTTGTTTTTTTCCTTAGGTTTTTTTTTTTTTTTTTGAGACAGAGTTTCATTCTGTTGCCCAGGCTGGAGTGTAGTGGCTCAATCTTGGCTCACTGCAACCTCCACTTCCCAGGTTCATGCGATTCTCTTGCCTGAGCCTCCTGAGTAGCTGGGACTACAGGCACGTACCATCATGCCTGGCTAATTTTTTGTATTTTTAGTAGAGACAGGGTTTCACCGTGTTAGGATGATCTCAGTCTCCTGACCTCGTGATCTGCCTGCCTTGGCCTCCCAAAGTGCTGGGATTACAAGCATGAGCCACCTCGCCCAGGTCTCCCTACTTTTAACCTATTTTTCCGCTTTCTTTAAGGTGTTTTCTGTTGATCAGCCATTCTTTATTTTAACATAGTGAAATGTATTTTTTTATTAATACTCAGTTTTCTGGGTCTGGTTGGAAAAATTTTTTCCTGAACATAATCCTTGCCTTTAAGGAGCTTATGCATTCTCCGGTGGAGGAGACAGATAATGGCACTCAGACATCATGTGGGCATTGATTGTTAGAAGTGGCCACTTCTGCCTGCAGAGCAGGAGTGAACTTAGGAACTCCGAGATGAGTAAATGGACAAGTGGGATGGGCATTCTTAGTGCAGGGTGAAGGGCATGAAACAGCCTGACCCACCCTGGGCACAGCCAGGAGGTCCAGATGGCAGGAGCTGAGGGTTTGAGGGGTCAGGCAGGGCATCATGAAGACAGCTTTGGGTGATCTGTGTGTAGGGGAATATTGAAGCCATGGGAACAGATCCCAAGGGTCCAGGAGAAATGGAGAGAGGAGGGGAGAGGGAGGCCAGGGCCTGATTCCCAGCTACAGAGGATGTTATCAATGACCGGTGTGGCTCTGGGAGTGCCTGGGGCTTCCCAGAGGTGGGTCCTGCTGGCATGCTGCCTGCTGTGCTGTTGGATGCTGTATTTCACCCTTAGGTGTTGGGTAAAGGCTGACATGTCTGCAGAGGGCAGGGCGTGTTATTGGCAAAGCTAGCCAGAGGCAAAGCACTCTCGCTTTTTGATAGAGACATGAGTTCAGAGAAATATTTCTCAACTGTAGGAGTGTGAAAACACAGTAATAGATGTTGGGAAGGCCACAGGGCGGGGGTCTGCAAACGATGGTCCATCAGCCAAATCAGGCCCTCTGCCTTTTTTTTGAGACAGGGTCTCACTCTGTCACCCAGGCTGTAATGCAGGGGTGCAGTCTTGGCCCACTGCAACCTCAGTCTCCTGGATTCAAGTGATTCTCCTGCCTTAGCCTCCCAAGTAGCTGGGATTACAGGCACATGCCACTATTCCTGGCTAATCTTTGTATTTTTTTTGGTAGAGACAGAGTTTCACTGTGTTGGCCAGGTTAGTCTCAAACTCCTGGCCTCAAATGATCTGCCTGCCTCAGCCTCCTGAAGTGCTGGGATTACAGGCATAAGCCACTGTGTTCAGCCCCACTGCCTGATTTTGTTAATAAAGTTTTATTGGTATGCAGCCCCCCCCCCCCCGTTCACACATTGTTTATGGTTGTTCTTGTAGTCTAGTGGCAGAGTTGTTGCAAAGACTTGTTCTGTCCTTTACAGGAAATGCATGCTGGTCCCAGCCATAGGGAGTTGTGGTAGCTGTGGTCGCCTAGAGAGGATGTCCCTGCGGCCATCGCAGCTTAGCTGGTTGTTGCTCGGTAGATCATGGATCTAGGTCCCTCCTGCGAATGTTACCATCTTTTCTGATTTTCAAGAGAAGCTGGAAATCTGGATTTTTTTTTTTATGGTGAATATTCCAAATTTTAAATATCAGCTCAAATTTTAAAAGCCAAACCTTAGTAGCCCAAGCAAAACACATCTATAGGCCGGTTTGTCCGGCGTCCGTCTGTCTTGGTGGGGAAGGACAGGAACCCTGAAAGCAGATTTGGGTTTTCTCAGTCCCTGGATATCCTTCTGCTAGCCGCATGTCTCCTTGCGACTCACTTTTCTCAGCTGTGGGATGGAAATAACTGCAGTCACCTGCTTCCCCGGTTGTGAGGACCAACGAGAATTACTAGTAAGGTGGAGGGACTAAGCACAGTGCCTGGTGCATGTGAAACCTTTGCTTGGTAGCCACTGGTGTTATTTTTAAAATTTATTTTATTTAATCAATTTATTTATTTATTTATTTGGAGATGGAGTTTCACTCTTGTTGCCCAGGCTGGAGTACAATGGTGCAATCTCGGCTCACTGCAACCTCCACCTCCCACATTCAAGCGATTCTTTTGCCTCAGCCTCCCAAATAGCTGGGATTACAGGTACCTGCCACCAGACCTGGCTGATTTTTGTGTTTTTAGTAGAGATGTGGTTTTACCACATTGGCCAGGCTGGTCTCCAACTCCTGACCACAGGTGATCTGTCCACCTCAACCTCCCAAAATGCAGGGATTACAGGTGTGAACCACCACGTCTGGACCATATTTGTACCTCTTTTCGGTGTTCTGCCAAGATCCACATTGCCCTGGGGGGCCGTGATGAGGGCCAGGGTCTGCCAAATGTCAGTCTGATAGGAACTCTGCAGGAAGAGCTCAATCAGGTTCAGGTAATAGGACTGCTCCTGGCAATAGAGCTTCAGCAGGTGGTAGATACCAGCTTCCAGAAGGGATAGCATCATTGATGGCATCCAAACCCACACCTGGTTTCTGATACCAGCAGATCTGCCCCCAGCGGGTGGGGGTGAATCCATGATGTCACCTGCCACCAGGAAGAAAGCTTGCAGCAGTTCTAGACACCAGCCACAGTCAGAGCCTGCTGGAGACTATCAGCATCCTGTTTCCTTGGCTCCACCAGCTCCTGGGACGTTACTAGCACCGTCAAAGCCCAGTGATACCTGCCTCCAGTGGCATTGCACTCCAGGTCCTCCTGGAGCTGGACGATAGCATCTTCTGTCTTTGGGTGCCCACCTCATCCTTGGTCAGCGCCCTAAGGATCTGCAAGAAGTGCTGAACAAAATCCTGCTTTTCTTGGGCATAAACATCTGATTTCTGGTCTCCATTCATTCTGAGGGAGGAGCAAAGGGCTCTGTTTCTGGATTTGGGTTCCTGCTCCACTGGCTTTTTTTTTTTTTTTTTTTTTGATATGGAGTCTCACTCTGTCACCCAAGCTGGCAGGCTAGAATGCAGTGGCGAAATCTCGGCTCACTGCAACCTCTGCCTCCCGGGTTAAAGTGATTCTCCTGCCTCAGCCTCCTGAGTAGCTGGGACTACAGGCACATGCCACTACACCAGCTAATTTTTGTATTTTTAGTAGAGATAGCATTTCACTATATTGGCCAGGCTGTTCTCGAGCTCCTGAGCTTGTGATCTGCCTGCCTCAGCCTCCCAAAGTGCTGAGATTACAGACATGAGCCACTGTGCCCAGATGGGCTGGCTGTTATTTATTTATTTATTCATTCATTCATTTATTTAGAGACAGTTGTGCTCTTGTTGCCCAGGCTAGAGTGCAATGGCACAATCTTGGCTCACCACAACCTCCGCCTCCCAGGTTCAGGCAATTCTTCTGCCTCAGCCTCCTGGGTAGCTGGTATTACAGGTGCCCGCCACCATGCCTGGCTAATTTCATCTTTTTAGTAAAGACGGGTTTCTGCATGTTGGTCAGGTGGTTGGTCTTGAACTCTCAACCTCAGGTGATCTGCCCGCCTCAGCCTCCCAAAGTGCTGGGATTATAGGCGTGAGCCACTGCACCTGGCCTGTTATTTATTTTTTTTTAAAGAGACCGAGTCTTGCTCTGCTGCCCAAGTTGGAATGTAGTGGCACGATCATAGCTCACTGCAACCTTGAATCCTGGGCTCAGAGCAGTCCTCCTCCCTCAGCCAAAGTGCTGGGATTACAAGGTGTGAGCCGCCGCACCAGGCCTGCTTTTACTATTACACATCCACTGCTGTCCCCATTACTCCTCCACTTTGGCCTATGGGTAGGCCTGTAAACCAGGGCTCCACCCTCTGACTGGTTATAGGTGGTTAGATTACCCTTGGCCACCCAGGAGCCAGTGGGTTCTTGGTTCCGGAGAAGCTGGTTGACCACAAGGGAGTTGTAGGTTACTGGAGCCTGCACCATGGGTGCCCTTTGGAAGGTTTTTCTCTGACCTGTCCCTGGAGGACTCATTAGGCCCCAGCCAGAAGAGTTGTCACTTCCCTTCCAGCCACCCACTGTGTGAGGGACAAATCACATGCTAGTTTTGTGTCATATCTTAGTAAGATGTGGGAGGCACTGGCTTGAGTAATCTCTTTATAAGCAAAGCCCCATCTCACAGTGCTCACAGGACCACTGTAATAGGAACGTGGATGGTTTGTTCCTCCATTTTTTGGAACTCGGGGATGGGGGGATGTGTCTGTTGTCAGGGAGGTGCCATTTTAAGTTGACAGGGCCTGATGTTAGTGAAAGCGAACTGGGATAGCAGCAGCCATTTAAAGTAATGATGGTAAGACACAGGGGTGATAGTGGTTTGGTTTATATTTATGACCTTTTAAAAATGTTTGGCATTTTAAGGAGAGGATTTTTTTTGGTTTTTGTTGTTTTTTTTCTTGAGGCTCATGTTGCGTAGACTGGTGTGCAATGGCGTGGTTCTCAGCTCACTGCAGTCTCCATCTCCTGGGTTCAAGGGATTCTCCTGTCTCAGCCTTCCAAGTAGCTGGGATTACAGACACATGCCACCATGCCCAGCTAATTTTTATATTTTTAGTAGAGTGGGTATTTCACCATGTTGTTGGCCAAGCTGGTCTCAAACTCCTGACCTCAGGTGATCTGCCCACCTCGGCCTCCCAAAGTGCTGGGATTACAGGCATGAGTGACCACACCTGGCCAGGACAGTTTTTTTTCCCTGATAACAGAAGTGATACTTTCTCACTTTAGAAAATGTGAAAAGTTCAGCTACATAAGGAAGTCAAACAAAAGGTCTCCTATATATGAAGAAAAAAAGAAGCAAGTAAAGTCTCCTTTTGTTTCCCTACTCAAAGACAGCTGTTAATATTTTATTGATTTCTATGGCGTTGCCCTGCTTTACATAATAGAAACAGTGCTGTAGTGAATATCTTCACATCAGAATTCTTCTGTAATCTTCTTAAGTTAGAGTCTCAATTATTGGATCAAAGGAAGTGGACATTTTTAAACCTCTTGATATATATATTACCAAATTGGTTTTTTCCCCCTTTTTTTTAATAAACAGAGATTGGGGTTTTCTCTGTGTTGCCCAGGCCGGTCTTGACCTCCTGGCCTCAAGCGATCCTCTTGCCTCAACCTCCTGAGTAGTTAAGATTACAAGTGTGAGCCACCATGCTCAGCCACTGATTTTAACTTGCATGTTTTAAACAAAATTTATCGTAGAACATTTCCTTAATATGTTTGCGTCAGGATTTGACTCTCTCATGTCTCTGGAGAGGCTTTCTAACAAAGCGTCTCCCGTAGGTGGCCGTCTGCACTATGAAAAGGTCATTTCTAGTTCCAGGTCATGCCCACTGTGTCAGCTGCTGGGGTGTAGAGTTTCAGACCCAGGCCGCTTGGAAAGTGCCCAAAAGAGAAACAGCTTAGAAAATAGGACTTGAACAGCGGTGTGGGTTGAGTCTGGAAAATTTAGACCATGTTGGTGGAATCAGAGCTGGGAAGAGGTTGTAAAAGTTATCTCCTCTCACTGGTTTCCAGTCCATGCTTCTCAGAACTCTCCCATTATGCAGACGGGCTCTGTGGCTCACATCTGTAATCCCAGCACTTTGGGAGGCCAAGATGGGCGGATCACTTGAGGCCAGGAGTTCAAGATCAGCGTGGCCAACATAGCGAAACCTCGTCTCTACTAAAAATTTAAAAAATTAGTCAGCTATGGTGTGGTGCGAACTTGTAGTTCCAGCTACTTGGGAGGCTGAGGCATGAGAATCACTTGAGCCTGGGAGGCGGAGGTTGCAGTGAGCCAAGATTGTGCCACTGCACCCCAGCCTGGTGACAGAGCAAGACTCTGTCTCAAAGAAAAGAACTCTTCTATTTTACAAAGGAGCTTCATGATCCTTTTGAAGAAAAATAGGAATGGGGCCACCTCTGTGTCAAAAACAGCATCCCACATTTCTCTCTCTCTCTTTTTTTTTTTTTTTTTTTTTTTTGAGACAGTCTCACTCTGTCGCCCAGGTTGGAGTGCAGTGGCATAATCTTGGCTCACTGCAACCTCCACCTCCCAGGTTCAAGTGATTCTCCTTCCTCAGCCTCCCAAGTAGCTGAAATTATAGGCACCCACCATCATGCCTGGCTAATTTTTGTATTTTTTTAGTAGAGATGGGGTTTTGCCATGTTGGCCAGGCTGGTCTCAAACTCCTGACCTCAGGTTATCCTCCCACTTTGGCCTCCCAAAGTGCTGGGATTATAGGTGTGAGCCACTGTGCCCGGCCACATCCCACATTTCTATGTTTCAGTTTTAGATTAGTTTTTTTGGTTTTTTTTTTTTTTTAAAGAGATGGGGTCTTGCTATGTTGCCCAGGCTGGTCTCAAACTCCTGGCCTCAAGTGATCCTCCCACCCTTGGCCTCCCAAAGTGCTGAGATTACAGGTGTGAACCGCTACTCTCAGCCTATTTTACATGTTGATGGACAGCATATGATCACATGTATGAGGGTTTCTACTTGTAAAAGGGTGGAAACTTATTCTCACTGCCTGAATCATAGGGCCTAGAGAGGGAGACGTAACTGCCCTGTGGCTTTCTTTTCTTTCTTTCTTTTTTTAATTTTTTTTGAGACAGAGTTTTGCTCTTGTCGCCCAGGCTGGAGTGCAGTGGTGTCGTCTCGGCTCACCGAAACCTCTGCCTCCTGGGTTTAAGCGAGTCTCCTGCCTTGGCCTCCCGAGTAGCTGGGATTACAGGCATGCACCACCACGCCCTGCTGAGTTTTGTATTTTTAGTAGAGATGGGGTTTCACCATATTGGCCAGGATGGCCTCAATCTCCTGACCTCGTGATCTACCCCCCTTGGCCTCCCAAAGTGCTGAGATGACAGGCATGAGCCACCATGCCCAGCCAGAATACCTGTTTAAAATCTGCAGTTAAGACCATCTTCCCAGAGGCCACAAAACGCAGCGAATCCGAGTGTGTGGCTCACCTGCCCCGGGGCTCGCAGTTGGGCAGGATGATTTCCACTCAGATTCTTGTGCCAGCAGCGCAGATCTTGTTCTAAAGCTTTTCTAAATCCCTTGAGACTAGAAAGGCTTTTGGATAATTTTCCCTTTGTCTTTTGGATGAAAACACGTCTCCTGTAGAACAGCAGCATTCCGTGGTGCCTCAGCCACTGTCCTGTGGACGGGAATTTGCAACAAAATCTGACGAGAGAATGCAAGGGAAAAGCAAGATTGGGTTTTCCTGGTCTAAGTTGTTGATAATTAAAAAAAAAAAAATTTGATCATTAAAAAGTGATGTGAGTATTATAGAACATTTGCAAGTACAGAAACAGGTAAAGAAAAAATAGGTCGGGCGCAGTGGCTTACGCCTGTAATCCCAGCACTTTGAGAGGCCAAGGTGGGCGGATCACTCGAGGTCAGGAGTTCGAGACCAGCCTGGCCAATGTGGTGATACCCTGTCTCTACTAAAAATACAAAAATTAGCCGTGTGTGGTGGTGCGTGCCTATAGTCCCAGCTACTTGGGAGGCTGAGGTGGGAGAATTGCTTGAACCTGGGAGGCAGAGGTTGCAGTGAGCTGAAGTTGTGCCGCTGTTCTCCTGCCTGGGCAACAGAGCAAGACTCCATCTCAAAAATAAAAAAAAAAAAAATACCCCATAATTCTTTAATTCTAGTGACGTTTTAGTGTTGTTCTTTCTAGACTGTTAATTTTTAATTATTTATTTTTATGAGACTGGTCTCTTTCTGTTACCCATGCTGGAATGCAGTGGTGTAGTCACAGCTCACTGCAGCCTCAACCTCCAGGGTTCAAGCAATCCTCCCACCTCAGCCTCCTGAGTAGCTGATACTACAGGCACGCACCACCACACATGGCTAATTTTTGTGTTTTTTTTTGTAAAGATCAGGTTTTGTCGTATTGGCCAGGCCAGTCTTCCTGGGCTCAAGCGATCCGCCCGCCTTGGCCTCCCAAAGTGCTGGGATTACAAGCATGAGCCACTGCACCCAGCCCTTTCTTTGATTTTTTAAGACTGATTTGTATTCCATCATTAGAATGTTCCATAATTGGTGTAAGAATTCCCTTATTGTAAAGTGTTTAGGCTGCCTCCAAATTGAGGCTTTTTCCCATGGCCAATTATAATACTAATAATTTTCATAATGAAGAACACCCTAAATCACCCACATCATTAGGAGCTGAAGCAAATTAGGTTTTTGAACTTCAGCTAAGTGATGGCTGAGCTGAGGCTGCTGCAGAGCCTGCTGCACCGGCATGCCACTGTGTTGTGCGTAATTGCTGGGTTCAAGGGGAACGCAGTGGGTGTTTCTGGGCAGTGACTCAAAGGCGCCTGTAGCCCCAGAGCAGAAGGCTCACCTCTCCTTTAGTGTTTCTGAGCCTCTGGGATATTGGGCACCTGAAGAGCTGCAGCCCCAGCTCTGCCCTCAGGGAGTTTCTGTTTTGCTGGGGAGAAGGCCACTGAAACCAGGGAGTGCAGCTGTGCTTGCGTAAGTGGCCTGTGCGGAGAGGGTGCACACAAGGACGGGTGGAGCCAGCCCACTCTGGCGAGGGTGTGGGTCAGAGGGCCCAGGAGAGGGGACACTGTGCTGGGTCTGGAAGGATGGGTGTGTTTGCTTGGGGGCTGGTATAGAGGGAGGATCAAATTGCTAGGAGGTGGTAAGTCTCTTGGAATGTTCTGGAACTTTCTAGAATTAGATGTGACTGGATATAAAGTATCAAAGGTGGAGGGCTTGCTGTGAGTAGGAACAGTGGCTGGTCATGGAGGGGCTTGTGTGCCTGGTCTTCCTCCTCTGGAGTCTCCAGTACCCTTCTAGGGCCTGGGCTGTGGCACCCCCTCCATTGGGGAGGCTGCATGCCTTCATGGAAGGTTTTAGCTGAAGTTCTCACCTGTATTTCCCAGGCTGTTCTGCAGAGTTGGGAGAGTTGGTTCATCCTGGTGGTGAGGACATGTTGGGACATACCCCGTGTGCTGATGATGGAGGCAGCCCTGGGTGCTGGAGAGATGATTGACACCCGGGAGTAATTGGCTTGGAAGGTAGTCCTCTGATTTGTACCTCATTGTGGTTACAGACACTTCTAATTGAAGACACTGAGCTGAGCCCTCTCACCCGCCCTCCCGAGGGCACCCCAGGTCTGATCCTTTGGGTTGGGTTGTGGGCTTTTGTTGGAGGAATTGGCAGCTCTGTGGCGGGCCTGGCACCCACAGGTGTGTTTGGAGTTGTTGCAGGCCTGACTCATCTGTGTTCTCATGCTGTGTACGCAGGGCCTCCCTTGCGGCCATTCCAACCCGAGACGGAAAGGGTGGGCAGGTGCTGGGGGTGAGGGGCCAGGAGAGGCAGGGAGGCCAAAGTGGGCTGACTTTCTGCTGTATTCCTAGTGCTGTGTGTGGGTACGTTATACACACCTGTCTGTCTTATCCCCATGAAAAACACTTAGGATACATGTTGTTAACTCCGTTTTCCCAAAGAAAGCAAGTTTGAAGAGCTTAGATACTTCTATCAAGATGATATAATAGCCAGACATGGCAGTGTGTGTCTGTAGTCTCAGCTGGTTGACAGAGTGAGACCCCTGTCTCTACAAAAAATTAAGAGATCAGTTGAGTGTGATGGCACATGCCTGTAGTCCTAGCTACTCGGGAGGCTGAGGCAGGAGGATGGCTTTAACCCAGGACGTTGTGAGGCTGCAGTGAGTGGTGATCACGCCACTACACTCTAGCCTGGGTGACGGAGCGAGACTTGGACTCTAAAAAATAAATAAAGGTCACTTTTATTAAGTAGTATATGTGTGACCTTGGTCACACATACACTACTAGGAGGCAGCACAGAGAACATACCCACATCAATCCGGCTCTAAGGCTCATTTTCTTAGTGAGGAAGGCCCAGTGTGAACTTCCCCTTGGGCTTCACTTACTGGCCCTGCTGAAAGAGGGGGAAAGGAAAGGAGAGAAGGACTGGCATCTCTCGAGCACGGTACACCCTCATTGTGACAACACACCCATGCAGGACCCTGGCCAGTTAGGGCCCCCACTGATACAATCTGGTGATTCCCATGACTGTCCCCTCAAGCACACACATCATATTTTATCCGCATTTTGCCAATAAGGAGACTGAGACCCAGATAGTTACAGTGACGTTCCCATAGTCACATGGCTCATGATAAGACTGGAACCCTGGGCTTCTGCTGTGGTCCCAGACTGCACTACCCCATCAAGGTTTCAATGAGGAGGGTAAGACCACCTGCCCTGGAAGAGGGACAGATCTGGAGCCGCCCCTGAAAAGAAGTAGGCATGGGCTCTGGCATCGGCGTGCACACACTTGCTGTATCATCTTAGATTTTTTTTGTTTTTTTAGAGGCAAGACCTCTGTCACTCAGGCTGGAGTGCCTGGGGATTATGGCTTACTGCAGCCTCCAACTCCTGGGCTAAAACCATCCTTCTGCCTCAGCCTCTCGAGTAGCTGGGATTATTAGGTGCGCCTCTGCACTTGGCTAATTTTTAAATTTTAAATTTTCTGCAGAGATGGGATCTCACTATGTTGCCCAGGCTGGCCTCAAACTCCTGGGCTCAAGCGACCCTCCTGTCCCAGCCTCCCTAAACACTGGCATGATAGGTGTGAGCCACCACACCCAGTCCCCTCGACCTCTTTCAGCCTTAGTTTCCTGTCCATAAGTGGGAGAAGTGTCACCTTGTCAGTCTGTGCAGCTTAGAAGAGACAAGTCCATTTGATGTTGGACCCTGTTCTTGCACTCCAATAGCCGGTGGCCTGGGGGGTGGCCATCATGTGGGGCATTTGCAGGCCTCTTCTCAGTCACATAGCTGCAGGTGCTGAGTGGAATCATTGTCCACATTCACTCTGTCATTCTGAAGCAGTGTATAGAACATTCTAGAACACTCACCACATGGCATGCCCCTGCTGGGTGCTGGCATTGCAGCTGTGAACAAGGCAGGCTTGGGGTTGCTCTGAACAAGGCAGGCTTGGGGTTGCTGCCACCTGGGGAGGGGCAGAAAGACTGTGGTCACAGCCATGTGTGGACGCAGTCACTAGGGTTCTGGTCGGTGCTGTGGAGGGGGCAGAGGACATGTGATGGCTCATCCTGAGTGACTCAAGCTGGGCCTGGAGGATGTGGAGTGTTCACAAGGGAAGGGGATGGGCTGGAGTGACTGGGAGGAGAAGGTCTCAGGAGGTAGGGAGCTCAGGGTGTGGGGAAGAGCTTCCTGGGCCTGGCGGCTGGTCAGCAGGAGCCAGGCAGGGGAATGGGTGCAGAGAGCCTTCGAGAGGCCAGAGAGGGGTGATTCGGTGTCCATCTAGGGCTTCCTTTGTGGTCAGTGATGCTTCCAGGGCACCCTGGAGACATGAGGAGCTGGCACCTGTGCTGCAGGTCCCAGCTCTGCCTCTGCCTCATGGGTGTCCCAAAACCCCTGCGTCTTTCCAAGACATGGTGGGTTCTCATCTTCAGCACGGGGGGTGCTAATAGGGAGGCTGAGGTGGGCGGATCACCTGAGGTCAGGAATTTGAGACCAGCCTGGCCAACATGGTGAAATCCCGTCTCTACTAAAAATACAAAAATTAGCCAGGTGTGGTGGCACGAGCCTGTAGTCCCAGCTACTCGGGAGGCTGAGGCAGGAGAATCATTTGAACCCATCCGGGAGGCGGAGGTTGTAATGAGCTGAGATTGCACTATTGCACTCCAGCCTGGGTGACCAAAGTGAAACGCTGTCTCAAAAAAAAAAAAAAAAACCACCATGCAGGATGAAATGATACACTAAGCAGTTGGGTCAGAGGGGAATTATCAGTAGCAAGAAAAACACTGGGCTGGTGACTAGCACCCAGAATTTACACTGCTCTTTGTTCCTGTGCCTGTGCAGAGGTAGGTAGGCTGCAGAATTGACTTTGAATTCTTCCTGGCTGCCAGAGCAAAGAGGCAGGATCAGGTACTTGATTCATGATGCCCTTAAGGTGTTAGGGGAGGAAAAGCAACCGTGAGACCAGGCGGGGTGGCTCACACCTGTGATCCCAGCACTTGAGAAGGTTGAGGCGAGAAGATCCCTTGAGGCTAGGAGTTTGAGACCAGCCTGGGCAACATAGACATCGTCTCTATGAAAAGTAAAAAGATCAGCTGGGTGTGATGGCAAATGCCTATTGTTTCAGCTGCTCTGGAGGCTGAGGTGTGAGGATTGTCTGAGCCCGGGGTTTGAGGCTGCCATGAGCCCCACTGCTGCAGGAAAAGCCTGTTTTCCCCTGCACTGAGGCTGCTGCAGGGCTAACTGCGTGGCTGTCCTGTTCACAGAACCGCCGGAGGCGCCGGGCAATGACCCCGGGACTCCAGGCCAGAGGGGTCTGAAGCCGTTTGGGAAAGCAGCGGGACTCCTTGGGAAGATGGCCATGGCCCCAAGCCCTTCCCTGGTGCAGGTATACACCGGCCCCGTGGCTGTGGCCGTGTGGGAATGGCAGGACGGGCTGGGCACCTGGCACCCCTACAGCGCCGCCGTCTGCAGCTTCATCGAGCAGCAGTTTGTCCAGCAGAAGGGACAGCGCTTCGGGCTTGGGAGCCTGGCCCACAGCATCCCCTTGGGCCAGGCAGACCCCTCGCTGGCTCCTTACATCATCGACCTACCCAGCTGGACCCAGTTCCGCCAGGATACTGGTAAGACGCTGTCCTGCCTCTTGCAGATACCTGGGCGCCGCACCTGCTTTCCCACAGCCTCTGTGCTAGCTGTTGGGGTGATGGATGTGACCTACAGAGCTTCTTCCCTATCTCTGCAGCACACCTAGTGGGTGGGTGCCGTGAGTGGGAACCTCTCCCACCTAGACTGAGTGCAGCTTACGGTGGGAGAGGTGCTGTGGGAGTCCCTTCCCCTTGTTTTCCAAAGCAGTGATGTCTGTCCTGACTGCAGAGGTTGCAGGGTCTCTTTGGCAGGCAGACTGGCATGGAGGTGGTACGCTGTAAGAGTTCAGAGGGCCCTGCCCCACTGCCCAATGGCTGTGTGCCCTGGGCAGGCCACTGCACCCCTCTGCATGTGTGCCTTTCTGCTTTTTGGTCTGCAATGAGTTTTGATCTTTTTTTTTCTTTCTGAGAGGTATTCTCGCTCTCACCCCTGCTGGAATGTAGTGGCATGATCTTGGCATTGCAACCCCTGCCTCCCAGGTTCAAGTGATTCTCCTGCCTCAGCCTCCCAAGTAACTGGGATTACAAACACACACCACTACACCTGGCTAATTTTTTTTTTTTTTTTTGAGACAGAGTCTTGCTCTGTCACCAGGCGCCAGGCTGGTGTGCAGTGGCGCAATCTCAGCTCGCTACAGCTTCCCGGGTTCAAGCAATTCTCCTGCCTCAGCCTCCCAAGTAGCTGGGATTGCAAGCATGCGTCACCACGCCCGGCTAATTTTGTATTTTTAGTAGAGATGGGGTTTCTCCATGTTGGCCATGTTGGTCTTGAACTCCTGACCTCAAGTGATCCTCTCACCTCGGCCTCCCGAAGTGCTGGGATTACAGGCATGAGCCACCACACCTGAACCTGCAGTGTGTTTTGATCAGTATTACTGAGGCCCCAGTTTTCTCTCGGAGCTGTCCCTTCCTCTAATCTGATGGTTGTCACTAGGGATGATTTGTCCACAGGGCCATCTGCTGACAATGTTTGGAGACATTGTTGGTTGTCACAGCTGAGTGGGTGGGAGGTGGGGGTGCTCCTGGCATCTGGTGGGTGGAGGCCAGGGAGGCTGCTTGCCGTCCTGCAGCAGGCCCTGCAACAAGGAATTACTGGCCCAGAGTATTACCAGTGCTTAGATGTGAGAAACTGGTTTTTTTGTTGTTGTTTTTTTCAATTTTAATTTTAATGAAAAATTTTTTAAAATGGATTTTTTTTCGGGGTTTTTGTTTTGTTTTGTTTTTTTGTTGAGACAGGATCTCCCTGTCTCCCTCAGCCCCTGAGCTCAAGTGATCCTCCTGCTTTGGCCTTTGAAAGTGTTGGGATTACAGGCTTAAGCCACCATGCCCAGCCCTGGAAACTCTATGTTACTCTTTGTCAGGAGTGTCGTAGAGAAAACTGTGAAACTGGCTGTCAGTCAGATCCCAAGTCCTTGCCTTCATGGTGTGTGAAGTCAACTGAGAAAGATAGCAGACAGGATAAATAATAACACGAAAATTGTATATTGTGGTGGAGAGCGGGGAGTGTTAATCGGGGAACGAAAGTGGCAGGTGTTGTAGAGGCTGATTTGAATTTAGCTGGGTGTAGGGGCATGTGCCCATAGTCCCAGCTATTTGGGAGGCTAAGGCAGGAGGATCGCTTGAGCCCAGGAGGTCAGGGTGGCAGTGAACTATGATCACATCACTGCACTGCAGCCTGGGTGACAAAGGGGGACCCTGTCTCTAAAAGTAAATAAATCAACAAATAGCAGCATGACTGTGTACCTGCTGTGTTCCTATTTGCTTATTTTGGCTGTTGAAAAAAGAATTTGAAGCCAGGCGTGGTGGCGCATGCCTGTAGTCCCAGCTACTTGGGAGGCTGAGGCATGAGAATCTCTTGAACCCAGGAGGCAGAAGTTGCAGTGAGCTGAGATTGCGCCATTGCAGTCCAGCATGGGCAACAAAAGTAAAACTGGAGCTGAGCACGGTGGCGTGTGCCTGTAGTCCCAGCTACTCGGGAGGCTGAGGTGGGAGGATCGCCTGAGTCCAGGAGTTCGGGGCTGTTGTGCGTTATGCAGATCAGGGGTCCGCACTAAATTCAGCATCAATATGGTGACCTCCCGGGAGCGGGGGACCACTAGGTTGCCTAAGGAGGGGTGAACCGGCCCAGGTTGGAAACAGAGCAGGTCAAAACTACCGTGCTGATCAGCAGTGGGATCGTGCCTGTGAGTAGCCACTGTACTCCAGCCTGGGCAACATAGCGAGACCCCATCTCTTAAAAAATAAAATAATAATAATTTAAAAAAAAATAAGAGTAAAACTCTATCTCAAAAAAGAGAAAGAAAAAAGAATTTGGCCATTCCATGTGTTCTGGGAGTGCTAGCAGACTAACCTTTTATTTTCCTTTGAAAACAGGCACCATGCGGGCGGTGCGGAGACACCTCTTCCCCCAGCACTCAGCCCCTGGCCGAGGTGTCGTCTGGGAGTGGCTGAGTGATGATGGCTCCTGGACTGCCTACGAAGCCAGCGTCTGTGACTATCTGGAGCAGCAGGTGGCCAGGGGCAACCAGCTTGTGGACTTGGCCCCCCTGGGCTACAACTACACCATCAACTACACCACCCACACGCAGACCAACAAGACTTCCAGCTTCTGCCGCAGCGTGCGGCGCCAAGCAGGGCCCCCTTACCCGGTGACCACCATCATCGCTCCGCCGGGCCACACGGGCGTTGCCTGCTCTTGCCACCAGTGCCTCAGCGGCAGCGGAACTGGCCCCGTGTCAGGCCGCTACCGCCACTCCATGACCAACCTCCCTGCATACCCCGTCCCCCAGCACCCCCCGCACCGGACCACTTTTGTGTTTGGGACGCACCAGGCCTTTGCGCCGTACAACAAACCCTCACTCTCCGGGGCCCGGTCTGCGCCCAGGCTGAACACCACCAACCCCTGGAGCGCAGCCCCTCCCTCCCTGGGGAGCCAGCCCCTCTACCGCTCCAGCCTCTCCCACCTGGGACCACAGCTCCTGCCCCCGGGATCGTCCACCTCCAGTGCAGTCAGGTACCGTGGGTAACTGCTTCCTGTCTTGTCTGCCCTGTGTTTCCACTCTTACGTAGCTGGGAAGACGCACCCCAATTCCTGCAGGTGCGGCTCCGGCCCCCTGGGTCGTCCCTGCCATGGCCTCTCATTCGCATGTGCCATGTGGGTGCCTACGTGCCGCGGCCGTCCGGAGCCTGCCTGACCTCTTGTACTGGAGTCCTGGCGGTCGCTGTGTGGGTTAGAACCTGCAGTCCTTTCACTCACGATGATAGGGTCCTCCATGTGGAACAGAGCTAAAGGCCTGTGGCCCCTGCTCGCCAGCTGCATGGTGAGCGCTGTGCCCAAGGACACCGGGTCACTGCCTGTGCACTGACTCGTGCCAGGCCATGAAGGTGCAGAGACCAGAGCACCAACCCTTACCCCTGAGCCCCAGTCTAGTGTGGGGGCTGTCAGTGCGGTATGAGGGACAGCAGAATGTGGAGCATGTGGCAGTGGCTGCAGGTGGCACGGGTGACCTGGCCCCTGTGCTGATACGACCCAGCCCAGAGTGCCTGGTAGAGCTCTCAGCTCCTTGAGAGGGCGATAATGATACCATGGGCTCAGTACAAACCAGGGCAGGTGGCGTTTAAAGTGAGGAGATTGGCCAGGCACGAGGGCTGACACCTGTAATGCCAGCAGTTTGGGAGGCCAAGGCAGGAGGATTATTTGAGCTGAAGGGTCAGAGATCAGCCTGAGCAACATAGCAAGACCCCGTCTCCACAAAAGAAACAGTTTAAAAATTAGCCAGGCATGGTGGTGCATACCTGTAATCCCAGCTACTCAGGAGGCTGAGGCCGGAGGATTGCTTGAGCCCAGGAAGTTGAGGCTGCAGTGAGCTGTGATTGTGCCACGGCACTCCAGCCCCTAGGTGACAGAGTGAGACCTTGTCATAAAAAAAAGGAAAAAAAACGCCGGGCGTGGTGGCACACGCCTGCAATGACAGCACTTTGGGAGGCCGAGGTGGGCAGATCACCTGAGCTCAGGAGTTCATGACCAGCCTGGCCAACATGGTGAAACCTTGTCTCTACTAAAAATACAAAAATTAGTCAGACATTGTGGCGGGCGCCTGTAATCCCAGCTACTTGGGAGACTGAGACAGGAGAATCACTTGAACCCAGGAGGTGGAGGTTGCAGTGAGCCAAGATCTCACCACTGCACTCCAGCCTGGACAACAAGAGAGAAACTCCATCTCAAAAGAAAAAAAGAAAAAGGAAAAAAAAAGATAAAACGAGGAACCCCCTGTTTTTGGCCAAGGTGAACGCTCTGGGCTGGCCTTGTCCTCTGACTGTCTGGCTGACTTGGGGCTTTGTCATTCATTATTGAGAGTGTTGGGCTTACAGCACATTTGAGAATTCAGAGTGGTAGCGGGGACAGGGCTTTCTGAGCGTGTCCTGGTTAGGGTGGTGAGGGAATGTGTGGGTGAGGGGCGGCCCTGGTCCCAGGAAGGAGAGCATCTTCTTTCTCTGTACTGGCCCTGGTCAGCATCCTGCTGCTGCCTCCGTGCTCACCAGTCCACCCCTGCCCACCACATCCACGTTGAGGGCTGAAACTTCCCAGGGTGGTTGAGTCCTCCTTGGCAGCTTCTCAGACCTCTAGTATTTTTTCAGACTGGGTTTTCGAGGACCCTGCCAGCTTATGTAAGACACAGTGACAGCGCCTCCGGCTCATTGGTTCGTGTCATGTGGCAGGCCCTCCTGAGCAGGCTGCGTGAGTGACTTCACTCATCCCACAATGCTCTCAGGCTGAGCAGTGTTCTTCACTTACAGGGGAGCATGTCAAGGCCCACGAGGTTGGCGACACAGCCAGCAAGTACCAGAGCTGAGATTCAGCCCAGGCCTCAAGAGGGTTGTGTGGGGCACATGGGGGCTTTTTTTTTTTTTTTTTTTTTTATAAGACGGAGTCTCACCCTTGTAGCCCAGGCTGGAGTGTAATGGTGCGATCTCGGCTTACTGCAGTCCCAACCTCCTGGGTTCAAGCAATTCTCTTGCCTCAGCCTCCCAAGTAGCTGGGATTATAGGCATGTACCACCACGCCTGGTCAATTTTTGTATTTTTAGTAGAAACAGGGTTTCTCCATGTTGGTCAGGTTGGTCTCAAACTCTCAACCTCAGGTGATCCGCCCGCTGGCCTCCCAAAGTGCTGGAATTACAGGCATGAGCCACCGAGCCCATCTGGGGGCTCCTTTAATACATTTTAATTTTATTTTATTACTATTTTTAGAGGTAGGGTTTTGCCCTGTTGCCCAGGCTGGAATACAGTGGTGCAATCATGGTGCACTGCAGGTTCGAACTCCTGTGCTCAAGTGATCCTCCTGCCTCAGCCTCCTGAGTAGCTGAGACCACAGGTGCACACTACCACACCTGGCTAATTTTTCAGTTTTATGTGGGGGCAAGGTCTTGCTGTGTTGTTCAGGCTGGTCTTGAATTCCTGGCCTCAAGCAGTCCTTTTGCCTCAGCCTTCCAAAGTGCTGAGATTACAGGCGTGAACCACCACGCCTGGACCAAAAGGCCTCTTGAGGGATGAGCTAGGAGGAGGCCAGTAGATGGGAGGGTGCTGGGCCTTGGGTGGGTCAGAGTTTTCCTGGGCAGCTTCCCACCCTGAGTATCTGGGTCAGTCTGTTTCAGAGAACAGTGTGCTCTATCTGCTGGCCCAGGAGGGTTCTTAGCGGCACTAGGACTTCTGTCAGCTCTGTTTCACCCAGCCTCCTGGAGCGTCTTAAGTTCTTAGGAATTATTTTGAGGCAAATTTCTAGATAGCGCTAGAGCTGGGATTCTGGAGTTAAGTCAAGTGACTTCATGTGGCTTTGTTCCTTTCTCTGGTAGCTGGCCCAGTTGGTCCTTCCTAAACCATTTCCGTCTCCCCCAGTGTTTCTCTGGGGTCCCCGTTCCCAGCCAGAGGGTCTGCAGAAATGCTGGTGTGGGCCAGGCAAGTTACAGGAAAGAAGGTGCCTGGGCCAGTCTTCCCTTGGTGCTGGGCTGGGCATGCTGCAGCTTGCCCCACGTTGTAAGCTAGGAGGGAACCAGGCCAGCCGGCTCTGTTAGTGGAAACAGCCTCAAAGGAGCCTGCCTCCTAGGGTAAGTGTAGGTACATCCTGATTCCTTTGGTTTTTCTGGACCTGGGAGAGGTGTAATTCACCTCCCCGGACCTATCCACGTGCTGAAAAACAGGCTTTTCTCCTGCCTAATTTGTAGTGAGGTGCTCTGCAGTTAACCCTCTTCTGATGGGTGTAGAGCCAGACGCTGGGCTTAGTAAATACCTGACCTGTTAACCCAGCAGGTGGTAACGTTCTCACAGCCAAGTGTGTGTCAACAGCAATAGGTGAAAGTTACTTTGGAAGTGAGGGGGCAGGCAGGGCAGGTGGGGCCGTCTGGAGCCAGCACCAGGGGCTGGGGAAACCAGAGGACCGACTTTTGACTGGCAGCCACTGCCAGCCAGTGCAATTGAAACATTCCCTGGAACCCATGTGCACAACTTCTTTGTGCCCCCTGGGAATAGGCAGTGACACAAGAAAGTGTGTCATCGGGGCCTGAGCTGCTGGGTGTAAGTAGATTTCCTTGTAGCTAAAGTTGATCCCTTTAAGCATCAAAACTTGTGTTTGAATGATGTTGGGTGGAACTTTTTCTTAAATGTATCATGCACACTCTTGTCTTCCTTAATGGAGAGGGTGTGACACTGCTTAGCACTTGGATGGCTTGGGGTGGTGATCATAATCAGCAGCCTGTCACAGCTCAGCGAGGTGAAGCCTGTGGGTGTTTGGGCGTTTGGCTCTGTGCTGAATGGCTTGGTGGCCCTACAAAATGGCTCTCAGCTCTCAGTGGCTTCCTGCTGTGGTGGCTGCTGCTGCTCTTGCCTCTAAAAGAACTCATTTCCTCTTCTTCCTGCTGTCTGTCACCTGTCTTTTGACTTGTGGGGTTGGAGTCATGGGGCCCAAATGGGGCCTTGCTCCTGACTTATGATAGGCCCTGGGTCTCTTTTCTTCTATTTTTTTCTTCTTCTTCTTTTTTTTTTTTTTAGAGACAGGCTCTCACTCTGTCACCCAGGCTAGAGTGCAGTGATCATGGCTTATTGCAGCCTCAAACTCCTGGGCTCAAGGGATCCTACTGCCTCAGCCTCCTGAGTGGCCAGGACTACAGGCTTGTGCCACTGCTCCCAGCTAATTTTAAATTTTTTTGTAGAGATTGTGTCTCACTATATTGCCCAGGCAGGTCCCAAACTCTTGGCCTCCCAGAGCACTGGGATTACAAGTGTGAGCCACCACGCCCTGCCTCCGCTTCTTTTTAGCTGAGGGAGGGTTGAACTGGTCAGTTTCTGAGGTTGCCTTCTGCTCTGTTATTGCTGTGGTTTTCAGGATGTAGTTAGGGCCCTATAGGAAAGTGCCTAGTGGCCCTTAGAGGCTGGCTCTGCTTCCTTCTGCTCCTCTAAGACCTGGACCCCGTGGATATTTGTCCTAGGTCTCACTACTACCCTGGCATCCTTTGGGAATCATCCTCATAGGTAGAGAAATTGAGGCTCGGGAAGGGGAATTGACATGCTCAGGACACACGGCTTTGAGTGGGAGCATAAGCTTCTAGCACCGTCTCTGGCTTCCACATCTCATGCTGCTGAGTCCCATGCCGGGGCTGGCTGCCAGCCCCAATCTCAGAGAGTGTAGACTTGGAGAGGGGCTTTGGATCTCCTTTCTCTCTGGCCTCCTGGCTTTGCCTCTTGCCCTGCATAGAAAACTCAAAGTCGGGCTGGGCGCAGTGGCTCACACCTGTAATCCCAGCACTTTGGGAGGCCGAGGCAGGTGGATCACAGGGTCAAGAGATTGAGACCATCCTGGCCAACATGGCAAAACCCCATCTCTACTAAAAATACAAAAATTAGGCAGGAGTGGTGGCACACGCCTATAATCCCAGCTACTTGAGAGGCTGTGGCGAGAATTGCTTGAACCCAGGAGGCGGAGGTTGCCCTGAGCCGAGATGGGGCCACTGCACTCCAGCCTGGTAACAGAGCAAGACTCCATCTCAAAAGAAAAGAAAAAGCTCAAAGTCCTCATGTCCCATGCCTCCTGCTGTGTCTGGGAGCTCCTGGAGATGGTCCCAGACGGGAAAGCTAGGGAGGGCCTAATAGCTAGACCAGGAGTCGGGGAGAGCAGGAGGGTGCCTGAGGCCATGACTATTGGGACTTCTCAGAGAAGGACACTTCAGGATGCGACTGGTGCCCCCACCTGGGAACATTCTGCAGGTCTGAGCCCTCTGAGAATGGGGAGGGCGACTGATAACCTCTGAGGTTCCGTCCACCCCAGGGGCCCCCATCTTGGGAACCTCTGGATCCTTGTATGGTTCAGTTCCTAGCGGTCACGGCAGGGACACACATGGGGGAGGACCTGTGATCATGTGGGGACGTGGTGACATTTTTAGAGCTTTCTACAGACGCTCCTGGTTGCTGCTCTCCAGTCACAGGGTGAGAGCCCATTGGAAGCCTCCCTCCCTGTGCTGCTGCTGCTGCTTTCTGCTGTAGTCCTTGGTGGTGGAACCTGGAAGCAGGCCTTCTCATTCCCTGGTGAAGGGAGACCCCACTTCCTGGGGTTTTTCTGCGGGGTGGAGCAGCCAGTACCTCATCTCTAGGGGGGCACCATGGGCTTGCAGTGCCAAGCTTCAGCTTTTTGGGCTCCAACTAAGGGCTTGAGCTCAGTGCTGCCCTGGAGGGTCCTGAATGCCTTCACTTACAGAACCTTAAGAGTTTCAGAGACCATCAGAGATGATCCACTTTCTTTTTTTTTTATTTTTTAAAAAAAAGGCGGCCGGGTGCGGTGGCTCAAGCCTGTAATCTCAGCACTTTGGGAGGCTGAGGCAGGTGGATCACGAGGTCAAGAGCTCGAGACCATCCTGGTCAACATGGTGAAACCCCGTCTCTACTAAAAATACAAAACATTAGCTGGGCATGGGGGCGCGTGCCTGTAATCCCAGCTACTCAGGAGGCTGAGGCAGGAGAATTGCCTGAACCCAGGAGGCAGAGGTTGCGGTGAGCCGAGATCGCGCCATTGCACTCCAGCCTGGGTAACAAGAGTGAAACTCCGTCTCAAAAAAAAAAAAAAAAAAAAAGGCTGGGCACAGTGGTTCACACCTGTAATCCCAGCACTTTGGGAGGCCGAGGCGGGTGGATCACTTGAAGTCAGGAGTTAGAGACCAGCCTGGCCAACATGGTGAAACCCCATCTCTACAAAAAATACAAAAATTAGCTAGGTGTGGTGGTGCATGGCTGTAGTCCCAGCTCCTTGGGAGGCTGGGGCAGGAGAATTGCTTGAGCCCGGGAGGCAGAGAGGTTGCAGTAAGCTGAGATCACACCACTGCGCTCCAGCCTGGGTGACAGAGCAAGACTCCGAAGAAAAAAATAAAGGGAAAAGTTGAAACAGGCTGAGGAAAAGGAGGGGCCTGCTCCAAATGAATAAAACTGAGTGTTGGGAAGAACCAGGACCTTGACCCAGGTATCATGACTCCCTGCCTGCCTTTCTTGGCATTATCAGGGCCCTCAGATCCACTGCCAGCCTTGCCTTTGGATGGGGCTACCTGAGGAGAGCAAGAAGCCACTGTTTGCTCAGCACGGCCACACAGGCAATCCTGTTTGAGAACAGTCAACAAACAGACTCAAACAGGCCATGCAAGGTGGCTCATGCCTGTAATCCCAGTGCTTTGGGAGGCTGAGGTGGGAGGATTTCTTGAGGCCAGGAGTTTCAGACCAGCCTGGACAACATAGCAAGATTCTGTCTCTAAATATATATAAAAAAAAAATTAGCCAAGTGTGGTGGTGCTGACCTGTAGTCCCAGCTACTCAGGAAGCTGAGTTGGAAGGATCACTTGAGCCCAGGACGTAGAGGCTGCAGTGAGCTGTGTTTGCAACACTGCACTCCAGCCTGGGTGACAGAACAAGACCCTGTCTCTCAAACAAAAACCAAAAACACCCCAAACTCGAGCACCTCTCTTTGCCCAGGCAAATATTAGAGCACCCACTCTGCTCCAGATCCTTTGCAAGGCCCTGGCTGCTTCAGCCCCAGCTGGGTGTGAGGTGTCCTGGTTTGGAAGAGAACCAGCCAGCTTCTTGTAGCTGTCACCAGCAGGATCTGTGACCTGGGGCGGGTGGTAGGGAAGGATCTTGGGCAGCCCCAAGACATCGTCTGTGGGCAGGCAGCTGCTTTGCGGTATCTGTAAGGGCAGCACAGCAGCCTGAGCTCCCCCGTGTCGTGAGCAGCTTCCCTGCTCCTTGTGTGACCTGGGCCCTGTCCTGGGGAGCTCCAGTGTAGGGTCTGTGAGGGAGTGTTTCATCATCTTCAGATTTCATCATCTCAAGTGGGTGGGGATGGATGGGAGGAGCTGGCACTGTCTCAGCCATTTACACCAGTGTTCTCAGTACAGGGCTCCCTCCCAAACCATCATGGCATGCATTTGTTTTTTTTTTTTTTAAATGATGACTTAGGCCAGGTACAATGGCTCACACCTGTAATCCCAGCACTTTGGGAGGCCAAGGCAGAAGGAACACTTCAGGGCAAGAATTTCAGACCAGCCTGGGCATCATAGCAAGACTCTCTTCTCTACAAAATAACAACAACAGCAACAAAAACCCTTAAAAATTAGCTGGACATAGTGGTGTATACCTGTGGTCGCAGCTACTAGGAAGGCTGAGGCAGGAGGATCACTTGAGCCTGGGAAGTTGAAGCTCCAATGAAGTATGATCACACCACTGCAATGAGCAACTCTGTGGGCCCAGCATGCTTCCACTGTGTCACGATGCTGGCATTACCCTGCCTTTAAAACAAAAATAAATAGAATGACTTAAGATCAAGTGAGTGGCTGGGCACGGCTCATGCCTGTAATCCCAGCACTTTGGGAGGCTGAGGTGGGCAGATCACCTCCTCAGGTCAGGAGTTTGAAACCAGTGTGACCAACATGGTGAAACCCCGTCTCTACTGAAAACACAAAAATTAGCCAGGCGTGGTGGCACATGCCTGTAATCCCAGCTACTCAGGAGGCTGAGGCAGGAGAATCACTTGAATCCAGGAGGTGGAGGTTGCAGTGAGCT